>NC_134869.1:2060000-2360000 GCF_049852395.1 Peromyscus maniculatus bairdii | reverse complement strand
GTCTTGCTGCCTAGACAAGCTCACGTGCGGTTCAGAACTGTGGTCACTGTGTCCAGACAGCTGTGACTGCACCCATCCTGGGTCTGCCCTTCTGAAAAGAACAACCAAATGGTTGAGTAAGCCTTCTGCCCACCGTGGCGAGCTACTGGACACCAGAACTGACTAGTCTCCTTAAATTTAAAACTACCAACCCCCAAGTAGCTTCCCAGGATGTTCCAATATATTTTACAACTCCTTTTCCTTCAAAAGGAGACAGAGTTCCCCGGAGCTCACACTGTCCCCTAACTCACTGTATAGCTAGGGATGACCTCAAACATCTGATCCTCATGCTTCCACCTCCAAAGTGCTAGGATTACAACTGTGCGCCACCACACCAGACTTATGCAGTACTGGAAATCCATCCCAAGACTTGGTGCATACTAGGCACACCCTCTGTCAACCGAGGCACATACATGCCTGCCCTCTGGAGCATCTGGTGTAAGTTCCCACTTCCTTGAAACACTTACTTCATTTGGATCTTGGGACACAGTGGAGACCATTGCTGGTCATCTTCCAAACCCCGAATGTTTGTGTGCCTCAGACGAGTGCACCGTGTCTGCCCCTCTCCTCCCCTGTTGATCACAGCCCAGTGTGCTGGTTCTGAACCCATCTCTATGCGGATGACTCCCAGGTATGTATGCTGAAACACAAACCTAGCGATCCTCAGAGCCCTAGACAGTCAGGGTGCACTGCTCATTGTGACTGCTGGGCGTGTAGTGGTTTCCTCTCGTGTAGCCCACATTAATACGGTCATCCCCCTCCTCCTCTCTGGTGCTCCCTCTTCTCTCCCATGCCTTTCCTGGCAGCACCTTTACTTCATGGCTGTTTATGAACTACTCAGGGTCATTTGGACACGTGGTGAAAATTAAGTCGATACCTTACTGTGTGTCAAGCGCAAGAACAGTGCTAAGAGAGGACATGAGAAAGCAGGGCCTCGGATCCCTTCTAAACAGACACCTTAAAAGCATGACCACTGCTTCAGCCAGAGAGCCTAATCAGCTCCACTTATTTATGAGTTTGATTACTTTAAAGCATTCTACCTTAACCAGAAGAACTCGGTGAAGAATAATAAATGAAAGTATTTGATGGGGCTGGAGAGAGGGCTCAGGCTAAGAGCACTGCTTGCTCTTCCAGAGGACCCAGGTTCGATTCTCAGCACCTACAATTCAGCTCACATTCGTTTGTAACTCCATTTCTGGGGGCTCCAGTGCCCTCTTCTGCCCCCACAGGCATTGCATGCACATCTTGTGCAGACACACCTGCAGGCAAAATACCCATACACATAAAGATAAACATTGTTTCTTTTTCTTAAAAGAAAATACTTCATTTTTCATGTTTTTTACTTGTTAGTATAAAAGCAAGGTCAAGGTTCCAGTAAACTGGCTGTATTTACTTTTTCTAATATGGACACCTAAAGAAACCTATTTGTTAGCCACATCCTGTACAGATGCACAAGAGTATAAAACCCCGTCTCTCCTTGGGAAACACCGCAGTGTAGATGAAGGGTTGAGATAGCACAGGTAAAAAGGTAACAAGCTATAAGGTGTGTTAGCCTGTGGAGATTACCGCAGGAGAGGGGTGCGTCTCATCATTCTGGAGGTCCAAGATTGAGAGATGACATCCAGTGACAGTCTTCTCACTGCCGTCCCCAGGGAGATGCAGGACATCACCTGACATGGAAGTCCCGACGTGTGTGGCTCCTGGTCCACCACAGTAAGGAAGGCTCGGCAGCACAGCATCTTCTAGTTGTGACCTAAGGAACATGTAGCTCTTCGTTCCTGTCTCAGCAAACAGGGAGCAGAGAAAGGGAAAGACAGTGTTCGGCTGACTTGTTCATGTTCCGTGTTTATGTCTTCACAGTGCAAAATAGTCTTCATTCGTTCTAGCATCCCGTAACAGTCATAGTGATAGCTCCAGAGTGAGACCCCATCTCAAAACAGTAACAGGTGGCTGGGGTCATGGCCCAGTGGATAAGAACACTTGCCACATAACCTGGAGAACCCAAGTTCAAATCTTTATTGCCCACATAAAAACGTCGGGCATGGCCATGCATTAACCTCAAGCACTGTAGGGGGCATTAGCAGGGTTGATGAGGATTACTGGCTATTAGTGTAGGTCCAATTACAATGAGAGACACCGCCTCAAGGGAATAAGGCAGAGAGTAATAAAAGACACACAATGTCCTCTGGCCTCCATGTATATGCCTGCATGCATGTGCACACACAATAGCAACAAAAAATACAAAGTTTTGGAAACTCAAGGCAAATTCCTCCAATCTGTAAAATCAAAATGACTTTTTACTTCCAGTATGCAGCGGTGCCACAGCCACCAGGTATATATTTCCATTCCAAAAGAGAAGTCAAATTAGGGAATCGGCTCAAAGCCCCAGGGACGGGGAGCAGTTTGGGGAGACAGTAACATTTGGCATCTTACGCACTCTGTAGTTTCCTACAGTTTTGTGGCCGTGGCCCAGATGACTGACACATCCATGGCCTTCCTCAGTAAGTGCGACACATTGATGTTGCTGGTCACCCTCTGTTTCTTGGGTCCCTCCTGTAGCTCCACTTCAGCATCTCCACTGTGCATCATCCCACCAGGCCCTCATTGCAGGAGCTCTGAGCCTGCAGCAGATTTCTGCCTGCCTTCTTTGAGGTTGTGGTTGACGCCATCACGATCTCACGAGTCGTACATTCTGCAGACCTGAGAACTAGCACCGCGTAGGTGGAGGAAAATCTGCTCTGATGGGAAAACTCTGCTCCTGTCTACCTGAGCCACTCACTGCTGCAGGCAGAGGACTTGACCCGCTGGACAGGGACACAAGTCCTGAGACGGTCGTGGACAGTGAGCCAGGAGAGAGCACCCTGGCTCAGTCCCTGAGACGGTGCTCTCCTGAAAGTCTCTTGGCCTGTGGCTGGGGTGGAGAGCGGCCTCAAGGCTTTTAGACAAACTCATATTTGGCATTCTTGCCAGTCCCTAGCCGTCGCTCAGTGTACCTTCCTAAGCCGTTCCTTCAGTCGAGGTTTTTATTCCTTCCTTGGCAAGCTGCAAGTTTTATAAATCTTTCTATTCCATTTCCTCTTACTTCCAACTCTTACTATAAATCTAACAGTAGCCATAGCACTAATATCATAACCCAAATGTTTTATCGTTTTGAAATTTCTCCAGCCAAATAAACTAGTCCAGCATTCCTAATCGCAGCCTCTGCAGTGTCTTAGGACAGGGATTCACTGTGGTCAGAGTCTTTGTAACAGTCTAACAGTGATGGCTTTCTTCTATTTTCACATCAGAGTCTCATCTCCACCTAATATTCTTTCCTAGTTTCTTCCTTTTCTGAGCCTTTACCAGAACCTTCAGCTGAACTCTGTTTACAGCATTCAAGCCTTTCTAACATGTTCTTCCAAATTCTTCTAGCCTCTTCTAGTCACCCAGTTCAAAGCTGTCTCCATTTTCAGATACAGTGACAGTAAACAGCCCTACCAATGGTACCAGTTTTCCATGTCAGTCTGCTCATAGTTACTATAATGAGATACCTGAGGCAGCCTAACTCGACAGAGAAAGTAGATTCCTTCAGCCCTGGAGATTAAAGAATAAGGCTCTAGTGAGGACCGCATGACATGTGTCAGAAGCATGTGTGCAAGGAGGAAGGAGCTCACCCTGGCTTGTAACATCTTGCTCTCCTGCAAGCTTGAGGCTCTCATCAGAGTTACCTTGATGCCCTTGGGAACAGCTCCTCGGTGAACCTGAAAACCTTCCAGTTGCCTCAGCTCCTAAAGGTCAGCTCACCACCAACTGCCACACTAGGGATCGTACTTGAACCCAGGAAACCTTAGAGAACGCACAGAGCGCAGTCTATTCAGCACGGGAGACGGTGAATGCACTCCCCTGTCCTGGACTCCCCTGCCCCAGCTGCTTTGCTCACGCTTTACTGCTCAGCCTGCCACTTTTCTGTCCTCTTGCCTGTTCCGTGGAGATTGGCCCTGACACTCCCTACCCCCTTTCCACAACTGTTTACAGACTTCCAGTGCTGGTCTAACTCAGAGGACACGTCTTCCTCTGCCTCTTCTCCATCTTCCTCCTAGCAGCTGCCAAAACATGCAGCTTGTCTGTCCTGTTGTTTTTCTTTAGGACTCTAATAAATGGTCCTTGGGCTTCAAAGAATGGGAAGAAAGGGAGGAGGGAGAAGAAGAAAAGAGAAGGAATCAAACTTCTAAAGAGGATGCACTGTAGATAGTGCTCAAGACAGCAGAACTTAATGTAGCGCGTGGTCTCAGGGTGTGGCTCACAGGTGGAGCATGTGCTTGGCCACAAACTCAATCTCTAGCACCAAGGGAAAGTGACAGATCATTAGCTTTGGTGATATTGTAGTGGAAGTTATGTCTAACTAGTTACTACATGTAGTAACAACTGCCTTATTAAGTCTAACTCATGCATGCCCAAAGGAAACTGGCCTGGAGTGCTCTGTTTGAGCAATTACAAATGAAAGCCATGGAAAGGGCTGACCCAGGTTGTACTAGTCTAGGGACTTACAGAAGAGATACTGTGGTACAAAGAGAAGCTAGATACAACTTAGCAAAAAATTGTTGAGGGATAATGTGAGGGGAAGTTCATGTGCCTTTTGGGAGTGACATGCAACAACAAAGTAATCAAGAGCCGGGCAGTGGTGGCGCACACCTTTAATCCCAGCACTCGGGAGGCAGAGGCAGGAGGATCTCTGTGAGTTTGAGGCCAGCCTGGACTACAGAGTGAGTTCCAGGAAAGGTGCAAAGCTACACAGAGAAACCCTGTCTCGGAAAAGAAAAAAAAAAAGTAGTCAAATCCTTAAGAAACCCAGGAAAGGAGCTAACAAATTTTTGCATGTTAATCTTTGTCTAGATTTGTGCACACTGGATGTTAAGGTATCTACTGTAGACATCACCTATCATGTGTCTCATTCTTCTAGAAATAGGAAATAAACCCAGTAGAATTAACTCAATCAAATAAGAATGTATTGTGCAATTACCTTATCCCTGGTGGGGTGTTAGCCCCACCCTTCTAGAGATGTTTATAAACATAAGCATTTGAGTAGTTTACTTGTCTGACATTTTTTCTCTCTGTTTTGATTTATAGCTGTATTTCCAATCACTGTACTTTCTGATACATTCACTATAGAAAAAGAGATGGGAGGGGAACAGTTAGTTAAATAGATTAAATAAATGCTATATGTATATAGTCTGAATAGGTGCACAGTAAATCATCCTCCAACTTGTAATGTGCTTCATTTCCTAGCACAAGGACTCATTCTTCATATAGAAGGCACTTGCTATGGTTTGGGTGCAGTTTTTCCTCCATGAACACATGTTAGAAATCAGATGTCCTCAGTGGCAGTGGTGGGAGATGATGTGGAACTTTTGGATGTATTGCCTCATGGAGAGTGCACAGGTCGCTGGGGCGCTGCCTCCGCGGGGTTAAAGATTTCCTGCGGGGCCTTTGGCTCTCACCAAGCCAGCGGAGCTGGCCTGACCCTTCCTTCAGTCACCGGCTCCCACAAACGCCTGCCTCTGTGACACTACCCCAGCAGGGCCTCACCAGAAGTAGAGCCAGTGGGGAGGATCACCTGATCTTGAGCGTTGAATCTCCAAAACTGTAAACTAGATAAAACAGTTTTCTTTGCAAAGTGAGCATGCCTTGGGTCTTTTCTTACAGGGACAGAAAATAGAGCAGCACATCATTTAATGAAAATTACTTGGAGTTATTCATTTTCCCATCTAAATCAACAAGTATTTATTGGACACTTATAATATTCCAGACACTGAGAAGAAACTAATCAAGAAAGGGGGAAACTGTCCTTATAGAACTTACTTTTTAAAAAAGATATTAGGGGCTGGAGAGATTGCTCAGTGGTTAAGAGCACTGACTGCTCTTCCAGAGGACCTGGGTTCAATTCCCAGCACCCACATGGTGGCTCACAACCATCTGTAATGAGATCTGGCGCCCTCTTCTGTGTACATAATAAATAAATAAATCTTTAAAAATAAATAAATAAGATGTTAGGATGAGCATTGGGCTTATGAGAGGAATGCTGAGAAAGACGGACACACCCTAGAGCATGGGCGCTGCTTCGTAAGAATCAGAACAGGAAGAGGCAGCGAGCACTGGCTGTGCAGGTGGTTAGAGCATGAGAAGGACTGGAGAGGGCTGGTAGTGGGGGTGGGGAAGGAAGAGTGGAGTAGTGGGGGGATCTCAGGGCACAGAGACCTGCAGAAGGCGTGCGTGCGTGCGTGCGTGTACATGTGTACGTGTGTGTTCTAGTGCAGCTAGCATGGAGAAAATCACTGAGTGGTGAAGAAAGGATGTCTCTTCCCCAAATGCTTGGGTCTAAAAGTGTTTCAGATTTATAGTTTTGAGTTTGGGGGCTACCTGCATAGATTACACAGTGGAACCCAACTGTAAATATGAAATTCTTTCATGTTCTATATACACCTTATACCCGAGCTTTAAGATACTTTACACCTTTTTAGCACACCTCACTTAACCATCACATGAAATTCATTTCCCTTGTCACATGGAATTTCTATTTATGGCATCATGTCAGTCAGTACTCAAAGGTTTCATATTTTGGAGTTAGGAATATTCAACCTGAAATAGCCATTTTTAATATAAAATTAAACAACAAAAAAGCATAAGTACAGATTTAAGAACAATAAATGCTGAGTATGCTGCTAGACTTAAAAGAATCAAGTCAGTATGTTGGGGCTACTAAGGAAGTGTGTGGAAGAGTGAGTGGGAAAGTGTAGGCACTGGCGCATTGGAGAGGTGCGGATGGAGTGTTGGTTCTTAAACGCCATCTGCTTTCTCTCCTCCCCTTCTCTCTCCCTGTCCTGAAACTGTCCAGCTGGGCTAGACTGGCTGGCCACTAGGCCCCGGGATCCTCCCCCGGTGCTAGCATTACAAGCCGACAGCCCACACCTGGACTTCCCATGGTTTCTGAGTATTGAAGTCAGGTCCTCATGCTTACACGGAAAGCGTTCCACTGGCTTCGCCCCTCCTGTTGGCTTTGGAGGAAGTCTTGCTGTGTCCCTGAAACAGACTTTGTGCTCTCGGCCTCCTCCCTCAGCCTGCCATGTGCTTGTGGGTGCTGCCATTCCCAGCCAGAAAGAGAAACCGATAGGGACTTGTAAATTGATTTCGCTGGGCACCAGAAGCACTGCAGGTGTTGAGATACCGGGTGACACAGGAAAGACGTGGTTCGTCCACACAGAACCTTACTACACACATGAGCTTATCTGAGGTCTGCTTGTTGATGATGATGATGACGACAGTCTATTTCATTTTATTTGGAAGCTAACATTATTTTGTTACTCTTGTAAAATTAAGTGTAGTATCTTCTAAGACTGACCAGTTGCATGGTACCGTTCTCACGTACCCCAGGACCCTCAGTCGATGATGGTTGTTTTCATTTGTGCCGTCAGGTTTTACCGCCATTGAGGGACGTGACAAACCGACCTGAAGTTGGCTCAACTGTGAGGAATAAGCTGGTGCGCCTCATGACACACGTTGACCTTGGAGTCAAGCAGATTGCTGCGGAGTTTCTTTTTGTCCTTTGCAAAGAGAGAGGTAGGTTCAGCTCTCTTTGCCTTGTTTGTTTATCTTTGGAGGAAGTCGGAGAATTTCCTGTTGGCTGTGGCATTTGATTCCACTCTGCAGAGCTGAGTGCTTACCTGTTATTACAGCGGCTGTGCAGTTAACAGGCAGTAGTAATGGGACAGCATTGTTAGGTGCTCCCAAGTTCCCTAGGACGTGCACAGACGTACTTCCCAAACACAGCATCTACACCCAGACCTTTTAGTATCTCAGGCCTGGAAACCATTGTAAGAGGTCTGCTACTGTTCTAGTGGCCAGGTGCAGTTCTCGGTCGGTTCCTGGCCTTCCTCCTAAGAGCTTTCTTCCCTGAGCTCTGCAGTCTGTAGTCACAGGATGGTAACTGTATAACATACTGCATAGAAGTCCAAAAGTCTAGTAAGGTGTGGCTTTACCCTTGAGATAACAGCAATATATTTCGTCTTGTTTATTAATAGCTTTGTACAAAAATCACATCCAAGTAGATTTTTATTTCACTTTTTGAAGAACCCCAGATTTATGCGATAGTTCAGTTCTCTCAAAATATTTATTCATTTGTTCATTTATTTATTAATTTTTCAGTGCTGAGAGTTGAATTTAGGGTCTGATACATGCTAGGCAATTGCCCACCACTGAGCAGTCTTCCCAGCCTCAGAATCTTAACTCTTCTGTATTCTTAAACCTTATTTCTGACTTTTTAGTTCAATCACTTAACTTCCTATAGGGTTGGTGCATTATTAGCAACATAATTGAAATGTTGTTATAATGTTGATGACAGCTTTTAGAAATGACAGGTGTCATGTGCCTGACATCCTGTGCCTAAACCCACTTAATCCCGTAAGGACACTCTTAAGGTAATACTGCTTCAATTTCATCTTCTTGAACTATTACCTTCTTCCATGATTTGAAAGAAGATTGATTACCATTTTGTCATCAGATAGTTAACTGTAGTTCTTACATGTACTGTCAAAATAGTGGCTGATTGTGTCTATTTTTCTTAGATCAAAAATGAGCTGTATGGAGGCTGGGGGGAAGAGTTAGAAGGTAAAATGCTTGCAAAAGAATCTGAATTGAAGGCAGGCAGGCAGGCGAGCCAACCTTGGTAGCACACACTTAGAATCCCAGTGGAGAAGCAGAGACAGAAGGGTCCCTCAGAGAAGGATCCCTGCCGCTTGTTGGCCAGACAGTTCAGCTTGATTTTCAGGCTTCAGGCCAGTGAGAGACCCTCCCTCAAAAGATAGTGGACAACGTTCCAAAGGAAAGACACCTGAAGGTGTCTTCTTGCTCCCACATGCTCATGCACACACATTTACACCTGTTTAAAAGTGTGTGTGTGTGTGTGTGTGTGTGTGTGTGTGTGTGTGTGTGTGCGCGCGCGTATATGCACGTGTGTGTACATTTATCTAAACCAACATGTTACCCATTGACTTAAACATGGATGGCAGAGCTGGGGCGGTGTGCAGCCTGAGAACGGCAGCTGAGAGCCTCAGAACTCACGTGACGCCAAACACAGTAGTGCCTGTCTGTGATTCCAGTGCACCCTTAGCGAGTGTGGAGGTGGAGATGAGATAGTCTTGGGAGGGTAGAGGGCCAGCCACCTGGCTTACCCAGCTGCAAATGAGAGACTTCAAACCTACCTGAGGCTGCTCTTGCACTTACACATGTGCTGTGGCACACGTGCCTACACTCACGTGCCCACACGAAGGTATTAGTACTGCTGTTACTTTTGACTAAGAAGATTGCTAGTTCTGTATAGATTTTTTTTTTTTACAATCAACACACATTTCTTGTATACTTTTTAAAAATTCATATATGAGCTGGGCGGTGGTAGAACACGTCTTTAATCCCAGTACTCAGGAGGCAGAGGCAGGCAGATCGCTGAGTTCAGGACCAGCCTGGTCTACAGAGTGAGTTCCAGGACAGCCAGTTACACAGAAAAACTATAAATAAATAAATAGATAAATAAAACAGATAGATTTTTATCTAAGAACAGTCTCCCCTTACCACCGATGATGAGTCAGTGAATAGCAAATGTGACACATACCTTTGCAAGTGAATTCTGTCAGTGATTTTTATTTGAGATAGTTGGCACTGTTCCTCCTAGGGTATCTAGTACTTGGGAACTTTTATAATACAGCTGAACTCAGACCTAGGCCAGCTTAGTACAGTAATGTTTGGTTCTTTTTTTTTTTTTTTTTTCTTTTTTTTTTTTTTAATTTTGAAACTTGTGTGTGTGGTCATGTGATTTTTCTTTTCGATTACTAGAAATGTGCAAATGTATTGGAATGAAGCCCATTCCTTCGAGGGCTCCTGAGATGGTTCTTGAGCTTCAGCCCCTGGGTTTGATCGTGGAATGGACATGGTAGAGGCAGAGCTCCGAGTATTGAGGTTGTTGTTGTCCTCTGACCTCCATATATGTGCAGGCACACACACAAACTAATTAAACAAGTTAAATTCATCCATCCGGAAGGTGTTCTTAAGCTAGACACAGAAGTGCACAAGACGGTCAGGCTTTTCACCCTCATGTTATTTACTCATGCAAATACCTACAGAGCCAGGCTGCTCACACTGAAAGTCAGACACGCAGTCCACATGTAAAGCGGCAAATGAAAATGGACTCTTTCCAGTAGTTTGCTGTTTGGAGAACAGGGCTGGAGGGCAGGGGACGTAAGGACTGGAGAGGAGGCACTGCTGGTTAGCTACAACTCGGTACTGCCGTTAAGAAATTGTAGGAATCAGATAACTTCCTCTTTATTATTGAAAATAGATTCTTCTCTCATACAGTACACCCCAACCATAGTTTTCCCTCCCTCCTTTCTCCTCCCCTCTCCCCCAGATTCACTCCCTCTCCAGCTCTCATCAGAAAACAGCAGGCCTGAAAGAGACAGCCACCAAACACGACAAAGCAAAACCCAGGACAAGGCAGCCCAACAGAAGAGCCTCAAGAGCAGGCAAAAGAATCGGTGACAGACACACTGGCTTCCACAGTTAGGGGTCCCCCAAAAACGCCAGGCTAGCAGTCACACCGTATGCGCAGGACCTGGTGCAGACCCCTGCGGGTCCTGTGCTCCTGCTTCAGTCTCTGTGAACCTTGAACCTGCCTCGTTGATTCAGTGGGCCGTGTTTTCCTGGTGTCCTCCATTCTCTGACTCCTATAATCTTTCCGTCCCCCTTTCCGTGGGATTCCCTAAGTGGCAGGGGAAGGGACTTGATGGAGACCTCTGATTGAGACTCTGTCTCTGCATAATGTCGGGCTGTGGGTCTCTGCACCCGCTCCATCTGCTGCCAGAGGAAGCCTCTCCGGTAATGACTGGATAAGGCACTGATCTATGCGTATAGCAGAATATCATTAGGAGTCATTTTATTGATTTTTGTTTTTTAGACCAGTCATATTTGGTTCCTCCCCAGATCTCTTGGGCCATCCAGTTTCTGGTTCCTGGCCACCCAAGCAGTGTTGACCATGGGCTCCCTCTTGTGGAGAGGGCCTCAAGTTAAGTCAGACATGGGTGGCCTCTCCCACAGGTTCTGCAGCACACTGCCCCAGCACATCTTACAGGCAGGACAGATTGTTGGTCAAAGGCTGGTTGGTATCCAGATTTCTCTTTCTGTATCCTGAAGAGTACCTTCCTGCACCAGAGACTAGAACATAGGTGTGAAGGCTCCATGTGGGCACCAGCTCGACCTCTCTGCATTCAATGAACTGTGCAGATGTTGTCCTTGGCAATGGGGCCTTGCTGCCAGTTTGTGGAGAGCGACTCTCTATTAGCACATCTGGGATCTCCACGGGAATCCCTTGGCTAACAACTCAACCAAATACAACCCAGTCCTGACACCGGAAGCCTTTCCCAGTCACAAAAGATGGCCAGTTTAGACTTCGGATCCTCCATCACTAGGAGTCCTCACTAGGTCACTGACAGGTTCCAGGAAGTTTCCATACCATACCCCAGCTACCCCCTAATTCCAGCTGTCTCTCCCCATAGTCTTGGACAGTTTTATTGGTTTCCTTTAACTTTTTTTTCTTGGCTTTCTTTAAGGGATTTATTCATTTCCTCCAGTTGTTTGTGTTCCTGGCTTTCTTTAAGGGATTTATTAATTTCCTCTGTAAGGACCTCTGTCATCCTCATAGAGTTGGCGTTAAGGTCTTTTTCTTGTTCTTGGCTATGGTGGAATGTTGAGGGCCTGCTGTGTAGGACAGCTGCGCTCTAGTGGGGACATACTGTCCTGGCTGTTACTGTGTCCTTACGCTGGCATCCGGGCATCTCAGCTTGGGGTGATTGCAGGTCTAGGAGCTGATTTCTGGATTTGCCTTTGTTGGGTGGGTGCTTTGTTCCTTGGTTTCTGTTTCCTGTCTGGATTTTCCGAGTGTGTTGCCTGTTTTACTGGCTTGTCCAGCTAGTGCGTTCATAGAGAGTACCTGCTGGTCTTGGAGGTTGGGGGTGGCAGGGCAGGGGAGGGAGGTCAAGAGTCATGGTCTGTGGGCTCCACAGGGGGCACGGACACTGGGGTGGCGAGCCGAGCCGTAGTTGGTGGTGCTGCAGTGCTAGGGACGGACGAGCCTGAGGGATTGGGTCGGGAGAACAGAGAGCAGAGAAGGCCTGTAGCAGATCAGATAACTTTCAAACAGTCAAAGGAGCTAAAATGTCTCAACTTAGGAAAGCCAGCTTGAACGTGAAGGTACTGTGATCTGTGTTCAGACCACAGAGTAGAGCAGTAAGCAGCAGTCAGAAGCAGGACACAGAGGGTAAAGTCAGGCATGGTAGGAACACCCAGCTGTCTTAAGTATCGTCTGTGCCAGGGCAGCCCCCTCTCCAGCCAGCAGGAGCCAGCCTGCTAACTTGAGGTCATGCCACCAACTTGTGTTGGACTGTGACAAAATTAAAATTGTATTATCCTCCACAGAGTCAGTGCTTTCTGGAAATAATGCTAAGCAAAAAACCCTAAATTCAGAAAAACAAACACTGCTATGTATTGCCTCTCATGTGAAGTCTAAATGAGAGAGAGAATATGAATCATAAATACAGAAGGGGACGATGAGAAGGGAGTATAAAGAAGTGTCTGGGTATGGACTCTGAAGGCAGTAGGGGAGGCAGTCTATCAGGGAGAGGTAACCTGCAAGAAGGGGGTGAATGGGATGGAGGGGGGTGAATAGGAACCAACTATAGGGACATATGTGTGGAAAAGACCATAAAGAAGCTTTCACTTTGCATGCTAACATATTAATAAGCATTTTCTAAAAATAATAATTCTCAAACGGCTTTCTTCCAGCTCCTTAAAATAGTCTACCTAGCTTAACCAAAACAAAGTGATTTGTGAAATGGCGCACTGCTTGCAGTCTGTGGCAGGCACAGTGGTAGGGCTGAATTAGCGCAGTGCGCTCAGCCTGAAGCCCGCTGCCTGGAGCTCACACGTCCACTTCTCCTTGGGCCTCCATCCTGGTGTCGGGCCGCAGGCAGCTCTCGAGCTGGTTGCTAAACTGCCCTTTCCCGTGGACATTTCCCCTCCCTCCCTGAGGTGGTCCTCTCTGTTCCTTCTGTGTCTTTCTCCACCTGTCCATAGCCTTTCCCACCTTGGCATCTCAGAAGACTGACTGCCTTTCCCAGGATCCCCACTGTCCAGGGAGACGTCCCCTTGCCTCTGTCAGCCATTCCCTCCCAGTTCCAGGAGGACATGCTTCCCACTGCCACCCTGCCCACTCTCTCAGCAAGTCCCGGGGTTCCCGGTTATCTGAAGCAGTGGGTGTTTTTCATCTGTATCTGCTGTGCCTTTGGTAATAGTTGACACTTGACTGCTCTCAGTATGTCTGTTCTAGGGCCGTCCTGGATGTCCTTGGACAGCTGTTCTTTTCAGTCTCATTTGCTAATAATTATCCCCGTTCCACGTTTAAGTCCCTGTAGTCATCCTCTGAACCCCATTCTCTCTACCAGTGGCTTCTGCTTCAGGACAGACCCCTCGTGTGTAGTCTGCGTACTGGACGTCTGCACCTGACTTTCAGGGTGAACCCTCGTGTGTAGTCTGCATACTGGACGTCTGCACCTGACTTTCAGGGTAGACCCCTCGTGTGTAGTCTGCGTACTGGACGTCTGCACCTGACTTTCAGGACAGACCCCTCGTGTGTAGTCTGCATACTGGACGTCTGCACCTGACTTTCAGGGTGAACCCTCGTGTGTAGTCTGCATACTGGACGTCTGCACCTGACTTTCAGGGTAGACCCCTCGTGTGTAGTCTGCGTACTGGACGTCTGCACCTGACTTTCAGGGTGAACCCTCGTGTGTAGTCTGCGTACTGGACGTCTGCACCTGACTTTCAGGGTGAACCCTCGTGTGTAGTCTGCGTACTGGACGTCTGCACCTGACTTTCAGGGTGAACCCTCGTGTGTAGTCTGCATACTGGACGTCTGCACCTCACTTTCAGGGTGAACCCTCGTGTGTAGTCTGCATACTGGACGTCTGCACCTGACTTTCAGGGTAGACCCCTCGTGTGTAGTCTGCGTACTGGACGTCTGCACCTGACTTTCAGGGTGAACCCTCGTGTGTAGTCTGCATACTGGACGTCTGCACCTCACTTTCAGGGTGACCCCTCGTGTGTAGTCTGCATACTGGACGTCTGCACCTGACTTTCTCACAGCTGCCTCCGTCTCCGGCTGAAATCGGTGCCACTGTCTCCAGTGCCCATGCTCCTCAACTTCTGTGTCCTTTGCTCACTTCCTCTGGGAAGGGACCGCTCTCTAAAGTGCCCTCCCTGCCTTCTCTGCATGTCACACCAACTACATCTTACAGATTTTACTTCCTAAGTACCGTTTTTGTTTTTCTCTCAGTCCGTTTCCACACCACTTCTTGTTAAATGACTTTAAAATCATTTTCTTAAAATATTAAAATAGTCAGATCTCCTGTTTCTAATCAGATTTTCTTATCTTCCAGGCGGCTGTCAGAGGGCTTGTTGTAAAGTGAGGACACAAACTTGTCATTGTCTCCCTGTAAATGTGTAGTGATGTCTCATTCCTTACCTGAGGAAATCGAAACCTTGCTCCCACCCGCTTGCCTCTGTGATGTTACTTCTGCTAGTGTGCCTCCCTTCCTGTTTGTACACGCTGGTCCCTTGTCCTTGAAGATCAGTGTGGACGTCCCTCTGAGGAGTTCTCTGGCCATTCAAGCAAAGTTGACGGTTCTCCGTTGTCCGTTTTTACTCACTTGTCTCCTCTTCAAGCTTCCCCGTTTGTGGTACTTTGTTTCTGTGGAGCTTCATTCCCAGCATCAGGTTTCTCTAGGTGGAGATCTTCCATCTTACAGATAGCAGTTGTTCATAATGTTAACTAAAAGAGCAAACATTTGTGTTCCCTATGAGTTCAGTCTAGTGGGCATGCTATCTTGCGCACCCCCCACAGTGAGGAGTGACTTCCTAGAGAGAAGGTTGTGCTTGCCACAGTGGCAGCCTAGAGGAAGGACTTTGGATAAGAGGTCAGAGGATGGGAACTAGTTACAGAGCAAGACATTTCAGGATCTGAGGTGTGCAGAGCCGAAGAGAGCTTTAGAAAAGAAAACAGGCTGTGAGACGATGAGCTTTTAGACCCGTGGCTGGGGCTTGAGCCTGTAGGGGAAGCAGGAGAGGCTACCTCAGGAAGGTAACACACCCATGTTTGTATTGAATGAAGCATGTCCTGGGCAGCTGTGTAGAAATAGAAATGGAACTGGAAAAGAGTACTAGTGAGAGTTGCTGCTGGTCTGGATTTCTAGAAGCCACGGATTTGACTGGATGGAAAGAGTCCCCCTGGGAAGGGACAGTGGTCTCTAGGTGTGCTTTCCTCTCGGAAAAAGGGTGGGAGCTTGCCCCGTGGTGAGATGGTAGAGCTCACATCTGGGTAGCCAGTGCAGGCACACTAGTGCCCGCCCGCCCGCTGTGGGCTGCGTTCCTCTAGCATCCTGACTTGAGCTTGCTGAGACTGCTGGATTTCAGCAGCATCTTCATGTTAGTAACAAAAACAGTCACTGTGACAAAGAGTGTGTGTGTGTGTGTGTGTGTGTGTGTGTTACCACCAGAAAAGACTTCCTTCCGTAGTAAGCCGAGTTCAGCCGTCTTTCTCTTCTCCTTGCACTGTGTCAAACAGGAACTGTAGGGTGTATTTTAATGCTACAGTCAAGGTAACCGAAGGCTTCTCCAGTACGCCTCCCTGCTAGGAGTCTGTATCCATTTGTTCCCCTTCTTTGCTTCCCAGTTTTTAGTTATTTAACAGCTTAACAAGATTTCTTTAACTCAATTTATTTTGGAGGCAATAATATATCTTAAATCATCTCTGTAACCTGTTTCTCACAGAATTGGCATACCGTTCCAGTAGAAGATCAGTAAACATTGTTTTATTAAAATAGCGGGGCCATTGTTGCTAACCGGCTTCCAGAGGGTTTCTGCCCAGAAAGAAAGCACTTACTAGCTCTGTGTTTACTTCTCACTAAGCTCTCCTGGTCCCCCAGCCTTTGGGACCTCAGACTGTTCTGGCCTTGGGCCATTTTGTGTCATCTTTTTATTTTATTTGTATGAGTATTTTGCCTGCATGTATGTCTGTGCACCACGGCCATGACTGGTACCTACGGAGGCCAGAAGAAGAAGATGGATCCTTTAGAACTGGAGTTACAGACAGTTAGGAACTGCCATCTGGAATTGAACCCGTGTCCTCTGAAAGAGCAACCAGTGCTCCTAACCACTGAGCCGTCTTTCTAGTCCCTTTTGTGTCGTTCTTTAGTGTATTCATTTAAACCATTTATTCATATTGCTCAATTTAGGCTTTAGATTTTTCAGTAAATGTCACTTTGCTGACACCACTAAACATCCCTATTTACTTTTTAAAAAGCCTGAGGATTGGGTATAGCTCAGTGGTCATCTGTGAGTCCCATATTCATTTTCCAGCCTATACACACCAGTAAAAATAAGCGTTAGAAGTAATGCTTGTGTTAAAAGCATCAGTGTTCTGAGGGCTTAGATCTGTGGTCCTTGATCATCAGCGGATTTGTATCTGACCATTGGCATCCGGTCTGGCCTCTGAGAATCACAGTATGGACACCTGTGTACCTGACATTCCTTTTGTCCCCTTGAATGCTTGCTGTGCGTCTGCTAACTTACTGAGTCCCTGCAGCTTAAGGCACTGGCGACAAGAGACAATATATCAGATTTATTCAAGGGTCCAAATTACTCCCCCTCATTGAATACTTAGAGTGTTTGTCAGTACCACTGAGAAGGAGTGCAGCCACCGGTAGGTTAAGGTTAGAAATGGCTGGTTGAAGCTGAGTGTGGTTTTAGTGCTCTGGAGACCTAGATAGGGGGAAGGTGAGCCCCAGGCCGGCTTGGGCTGCATAGTATAAATCTCATGTAACGCATGCTTCCTTGTTTACAAATGTAACCAGTTGTCTATATTCCTTGAAAGGAGGGATGCCTTCATGTGTCCCCAGAGGAGGTACTTTTTTCCATCAAAGGAGTGCTGTCCAGTTGAAGTATTTCAAAATTTAACAAATTTGTGTCGTCCATGTTCTTTATAATTTCATACTCTGACCGGAATATCCCCTTTTCTTATCTATTTTTCTATCTTTGCCCCTTTTAAGGTCCTCAAGATAATTACTATTGATTTTTAAAATTGATCCAGGAGTACTATATATGTATTATTTCCACCCCTCCCTCTCCCTACCCCTCCCATACTCTTAACCCCCTCTCAAATTCTTGACTTCTAATAGAATTGTATAGTTATACATTCGCGTGCGCGCGCACACACACACACACACACACACACACACACACACACACACACACACACACACAAACATCCAAGAGCCTCCTGAGTCTATTTAGTGTTGATGCTATGTGTATGTGTTTAGGGCTGACCACTTGGGTTGGATGACCTGTTGGGGCTCATCCGTGGAGAAAACTGATTCTTCCTTTCTCAGCCACCATTGATTGCCTATAAATCTTCGTCTGGCGGGGGAAGGCTTATGAAATTTCCCCTCTCGATGTTGGCGTGTTGAGTAATGGTGTCATTATCCAGGTCTTATTTAGGAGAGCCTTCTGTTTAGATCTCATGGGTGCAGCATCCCTTTGTGTCTACAAGACACTGTGTGGTAGCAGACGTCCTGGCCTCTGGCTCTCAGCGGTCTTCACAGTCTTCCCACGCCCTCTTCCACAGTGGCCCCCGAGTCCTAGGTGTAGGTGTTCACTGTGATGTTCTGATGGGAGTGCACGCTCCACTGTCACGTACCCTGCATTCTGACCAGTTGTGGGTCTCTGCAGTGGCCGCCATCTGCTGCAGAAGGATGAGAGCTGTATGTATCTGCGGGCACTGGGTGAGCATTGAGGATGCAGTTAGAAATGAGACTGAATTAGGAAGATGGCAGTCGTACGTCCTGCAGTAGGACCCATGACCAGGGACAGTTAGCTGGGTTTGCAGAGCCAGCTTTGAAGTCCCTCCTATTGAGTGGTCTTAGTCCAATGGACAGCTGGGTTAGCCTCCGAGGGGCCACTGTTGCCCCCCCAGGGCGTGCCCTGCCGGCTCGTCACAGGCTTCACCGCTGGGTGGGACTGTCGATGGCTCTTCTCCCTTGGCAGCTTGTGGAGCACTCTCCGACGCTGTGAGGGTCGGTCCTGCCAAGTCAGTCAGCTCGAGTCCCGTGTCGGAAGTGTGTCGTGTCCAGTAGGAGGGTCTCACCCTAAAATCCTGGCAGGCAGCCAAAGGCAGTGGCCTGTATTGTTTGGGGGGTCCATTGACCCTCCCTGGGCAACAACTCAAAGGGGTTCCCCATGCCTGGCACTCCGCCTCCTTTGCACCTGTCTGCACATCCAGGAATTTTCCAGCACTGTTTTTGAGGTGAATGGTATGAGTTGTGCTGTTTCAACTGTTGGTTTTAGCATGGATTTATACATGGGTAAACATGTGGTTTTGACCTTAGGATGTCATTTTATAAACATTCTACTCAAAGCCAATTTTGACAGTTTTTATTCTTTTTATTATATACATAATTGTGTGCCTTGAAATTGTGCCTGAAGAAAACGAAGTACCCTATATAAAGTTGCCAGTCATTGTTCAGTCTGTTCCTTAAAAGTTTGTCACACACACATACATGCTCATGTGTCTCTGCAGCACAGGTTTTGACCTGTACCCAGTGCCTTAGACTCTGTGTGTGTGTGTGTCTGTGTCTGTGTGTGACTGTGTGTATGTGACTGTGTGTGTCTATGACTGTGTGTGTCTGTGACTGTGTGTGTCTGTGACTGTGTGTGTCTGTGACTGTGTGTGTGTGACTGTGTGTGTGACTGTGTGTGTGTGACTGTGTGTGTGACTGTGTGTGTGTGACTGTGTGTGTCTGTGTGTGACTGTGTGTGTGTGACTGTGTGTGTCTATGACTGTGTGTGTCTGTGACTGTGTGTGTCTGTGACTGTGTGTGTCTGTGACTGTGTGTGTGTCTGTGACTGTGTGTGTGTGACTGTGTGTGTGTGACTGTGTGTGTCTATGACTGTGTGTGTCTGTGACTATGTGTGTCTGTGACTGTGTGTGTGTGTCTGTGTGTGTGTCTGTGACTGTGTGTGTGTCTGTGACTGTGTGTGTGTGACTGTGTGTGTCTGTGACTGTGTGTGTGTCTGTGACTGTGTGTGTGTCTGTGACTGTGTGTGTGTGACTGTGTGTGTCTGTGACTGTGTGTGTGTGACTGTGTGTGTCTGTGACTGTGTGTGTGTCTGTGACTGTGTGTGTGTCTGTGACTGTGTGTGTGTGACTGTGTGTGTCTGTGACTGTGTGTGTCTGTGACTGTGTGTGTCTGTGACTGTGTGTGTGTGTCTGTGTCTGTGACTGTGTGTGTCTGTGACTGTGTGTGTGTGACTGTGTGTGTCTGTGTCTGTGACTGTGTGTGCCTGTGTCTGTGGCTGTGTGTGTGTGTGTGTCTGTGACTGTGTGTGTCTGTGTCTGTGACTGTGTGTGTCTGTGTCTGTGACTGTGTGTGTGTGTGTGTCTGTGACTGTGTGTGTCTGTGTCTGTGACTGTGTGTGTCTGTGACTGTGTGTGTCTGTGTCTGTGACTGTGTGTGTGTGTGTGTCTGTGACTGTGTGTGTGTGACTGTGTGTGTCTGTGACTGTGTGTGTCTGTGACTGTGTGTGTCTGTGACTGTGTGTGTGTGACTGTGTGTGTCTGTGATTGTGTGTGTCTGTGACTGTGTGTGTGTGACTGTGTGTGTCTGTGACTGTGTGTGTGTGTGTGACTGTGTGTGTGTGTCTGTGTCTGTGTGTGTCTGTGACTGTGTGTGTCTGTGACTGTGTGTGAGTGTGACTGTGTGTGTGTGACTGTGTGTGTCTGTGACTGTGTGTGTGTGTGTGTGTGACTGTGTGTGTCTGTGACTGTGTGTGTCTGTGACTGTGTGTGTCTGTGACTGTGTGTGTGTCTGTGTCTGTGTGTGTCTGTGACTGTGTGTGTCTGTGACTGTGTGTGTGTGTTTGTGTCTGTGTGTGTCTGTGACTGTGTGTGTCTGTGACTGTGTGTGTGTGACTGTGTGTGTGACTGTGTGTGTCTGTGACTGTGTGTGTCTGTGACTGTGTGTGTGTGACTGTGTGTGTCTGTGACTGTGTGTGTCTGTGACTGTGTGTGTGTGTTTGTGTCTGTGTGTGTCTGTGTCTGTGTGTGTCTGTGACTGTGTGTGTGTGACTGTGTGTGTCTGTGACTGTGTGTGTCTGTGACTGTGTGTGAGTGTGACTGTGTGTGTCTGTGACTGTGTGTGTCTGTGACTGTGTGTGTGTGTTTGTGTCTGTGTGTGTCTGTGTCTGTGTGTGTCTGTGACTGTGTGTGTGTGACTGTGTGTGTCTGTGACTGTGTGTGTCTGTGACTGTGTGTGAGTGTGACTGTGTGTGTGTGACTGTGTGTGTCTGTGACTGTGTGTGTGTGTCTGTGACTGTGTGTGTCTGTGTCTGTGTGTGTCTGTGACTGTGTGTGAGTGTGACTGTGTGTGTGTGTCTGTGTGTGTGTCTGTGACTGTGTGTGTGTCTGTGACTGTGTGTGTGTGACTGTGTGTGTCTGTGACTGTGTGTGTGTGTTTGTGTCTGTGTCTGTGTGTGTCTGTGACTGTGTGTGTGTGACTGTGTGTGTCTGTGTCTGTGACTGTGTGTGAGTGTGACTGTGTGTGTGTGACTGTGTGTGTGTGACTGTGTGTGTCTGTGTCTGTGACTGTGTGTGTCTGTGACTGTGTGTGTGTGACTGTGTGTGTCTGTGTCTGTGACTGTGTGTGAGTGTGACTGTGTGTGTGTGACTGTGTGTCTGTGACTGTGTGTGTCTGTGACTGTGTGTGTGTGTTTGTGTCTGTGTCTGTGTGTGTCTGTGACTGTGTGTGTCTGTGTGTGTGCCGCGTGCACGTTCTCTAACAATCATTTTACATGGTATTCACCAAAGGTAAGAGAAGGAGAGCTTACTTTTTGCCACATACTTTTCTGAGAAGCTCAGTGGTATTAATTTGTGAGGTAGGTAGTTCTTTCTTCATTTCTACAGATCAAAAAACTGAGGTAGAACTGCCAAATAGTTTACCCAAGTTCTACCAGCTCGTAATAGTAAGCCTGTTGAAATCTAGCCAGTCTGACTCAGTGGCCTTCCTGTGTGTATACGTTGTTGCTGACCTTTGCATATGTGTGTATGTGTAAGTACACACGTGTACATGTGAAGGTTCAAAATTGATGTTGGATGTCTTCCTCAATTCTTAATTTATTGAAGCAGGTCTCTCAATTGAACCTGGAACTTGCTAGTACCTAGGAAATCCTGTCTCTGTCTTACAAGCACCTGCCCAGCTTTTACATGGGTTCTGGGGATCTGAACTCCGCTCCTCATGCCTGTGTCACAAGGGTTCTGGGGATCTGAACTCCGCTCCTCATGCCTGTGTCACAAGGGTTCTGGGGATCTGAACTCCGCTCCTCATGCCTGCATCACAAGGGTTCTGGGGATCTGAACTCCGCTCCTCATGCCTGCGTCACAAGGGTTCTGGGGATCTGAACTCCGCTCCTCATGCCTGTGTCCCAAGCACTTTTTTTTACTATGCCTCTCCCCAGCCTGCCCTGCCCCGCTAAGTGACAAGTCAGCTTTTCCAGTTTGCTGATACCCTTAGGTGTTAATATTTCTTACATATTTTCCTTCCTGTCCCTTTAAGGATTAAAAAAAAATTAAGGTTGTTCATACCACATGTAGAACCTCACTCTGACCTTCATTATCCTTAGTTTTAAGAAAATGAGATTAGAGATGAGGAAGTTAATGCATGACTCCTACCAATAGGGGCAGAGGGGCCCCACATTCCCAGAGTGTGTACCGAAGACTAATTTCAGATTGCCGATTGTCCATAGACAGGATCTCAGTCTTCACGGCAAGCAGGAGTGTTTGTAGGAGTCCAGCCTGACCACTCTGTGTTTAAGGCCTCTCAGAGGTGCCTGCGTGGAGGTAGCCCCGCTCTGTGCTGGAGAGTGGGTGGCGGTGGTGAGCTCCTCAGGAGGCTGTCTAAACCCTGTTCTGTTTTGCAGTGGACAGCCTGCTGAAGTACACTGGCTATGGGAACGCCGCAGGACTGCTGGCGGCCAGGGGCCTCTTGGCTGGAGGAAGAGGAGACAATTGGTACTCGGAGGACGAGGACACGGACACTGAAGAATACAAAAATGCAAA
Organism: Peromyscus maniculatus bairdii; assembly: GCF_049852395.1. Taxonomy (NCBI): domain Eukaryota; kingdom Metazoa; phylum Chordata; class Mammalia; order Rodentia; family Cricetidae; genus Peromyscus; species Peromyscus maniculatus. The sequence continues at coordinate 2,337,721 of NC_134869.1, read as the reverse complement.
ACCAAAGTACAGTACCACATTTCTGTTTACCTAGGGAGGGGTCGTTCAGTTAGCGCTTTGTCTCCACTCCCTGCAGCCTCCTTTTCCAGTGTTTTCTCTTGTGAAGTTGTGAGTTCTTGTCTCCTGCTGTTTTTAGAGACAGCTTCGTATAGTTAGTCCCTTGGAGTGACTTCAAGTGATTGAAGGACAGTATTTCATGAAATGTGCTGCAAGATCCTTTCAGCAAGTTCATTACCCTCTTTGAAGCCGTAAGAGTGCTGGAGCAGTTTTAGATGCTGATCATCATTTTCACAGAGCATTGTGACTGTTTGCCTTCCTTTATATGAGACTTTCTAACAGATGGCTAACATGCATGCAGACATAATACAGCACACAGCTAACACGCATGCAGACATAATACAGCACACAGCTAACACATGCAGACATAATACAGCACAGCTAACATGCATGCAGACATAATACAGCACAGGTAACACACGTGCAGACATAATACAGCACACAGCTAACACATGCAGACATAATACAGCACAGCTAACACACATGTGTTCATAATACAGCACACAGCTAACACACATGCAGACATAATACAGCACAGCTAACACACATGCAGACATAATACAGCACAGGTAACACACGTGCAGACATAATACAGCACAGGTAACACACATGCAGACATAATACAGCACACAGCTAACACACATGTGTTCATAATACAGCACACAGTTAACACATGCAGACATAATACAGCACACAGCTAACACACATGTGTTCATAATACAGCACACAGTTAACACATGCAGACATAGTACAGCACAGCTAACACACATGTGTACATAGTACAGCACACAGCTAACACACATGTGTACATAGTACAGCACACAGCTAACACACATATGTACATAATACAGCACAGGTAACATCAGGTATTGAAGTTGGTCATTGAAGGGTTCAGTCGTTCTGAGCACCCTTGCGTAAGAAACCTGTACAGGTCAGAAAGTATTGCAACAAGGCACAGAGCTGCAGACGGAAAGACGCTGGCCCTGCCCTGAAGGACAGTCAAGCACACACCTGGGAGCTGGGGCTTTAACAGTGTCTCAGAACCCTGGAGGGACAGACCTGAGACTCTTTTGGTGACCTCTCAGTCAGTGTGTGCGATGAAAGACACTCTCATTCTCTTAAGCTCCACCTTCCTCCTCCTCTCCGCCTCCCTTCTGTTCGTCCTCTCCATTCCCATCCCCAGTTTCCACTTTCTGGCAGTCATTGGAGCTGAGTTTCACTGGGTCCCATGACTGGTTGCTACTGTCAGTGATCCTGACGTGCTGTTTTCTACTGGCCTTCTTCTGGAGACTGATAGGGGTTATGAAGTAGGGAACCAAGAATAGAAAAACACAATCTGTAAAATCAAGTATGGATTGTGTTCTGTTGACAGGATAATATTCAATCACTATCAAGTGAAAAAATTACCAATCTCTAATCAGGCAGGAACAACATGACCTATTTCTTGACAAATCAGGTTTGAGTACGTGGTGTTATTTTTAAGCATCCTAATACTCTGAGCTTCAGCAGGATCTTACAGAATGTTACCTAAGAAACAAAAGCTTTGGCTGGGGGAGGAATACTAATGGCAGGTCTTAAGCAGTGAGCTTTATAGACTGCTGTCACTTAGATTGTAGCTGTGGGTTGAACATCTCTGTCAAGTATTTGAAAATAAAATGGGGGAATTGTGCTTATTCAAGTCGATATTCTGAATTAGTTTTGCAAGCTCTTGTTTTTATCATTCCATAAACTACATTTCCATGTCATTGTAGTGCTTTGTGTCTTTTCATGAGCGTTAAAGATATACTCGTTGACAAAGTCCCCTTTTCGTTGTTGGTGTGGATTTGGGGGTGGGGGCGGGTGCTCACTGTGTTACCCAGGCTGATCTCAAAGTCATAGACTCAAGTAGATCCTTACACCTTAGCTCCCCAGTAGCTCAGACTTGAAGCACACACCACCATAACCAGCTTGTCATTGTAAATGAAGATGGAGATAACACGAGCTTTTTCTCAAATTCCAGGGCATGTGGAAACAGTCAGCTAAGGAAGAAAACTCCTAAGTATTCATAGGTGGTTGGTGTCTTTGCATTTCAGTGTATGTGCTTGATTCTAATAGATGGCTTTTATCCTGGCCGTGGTAACTAGGAAGTACAGAGTGCTACCATAACAAGGAGCTCAGAGAAGGCACGGGAACATTGTGCTGCTCCCTCCCACAGTGTAGGAAATTAAGGTTCATTAGGTTGCAGAGGTGACGTTAGACCTCAGAAGGCACCTTTGTTTGAATCAATGTTGATGTCTTAGCTCTCTGCCGTGGGACGAAACCGCTTGGGCTTTGCAACCTGACGGAAATCTTTCTCAGATCTTGGACTTGACCAGAGTCGTCACCAATGTAAAATCTTGGTCTCTGAAACATTGCTCATTATAAGCATAAATCTGAGTTTTCAAGTAATCCACACCCACTTCAAATAGATTAGTGTCTGTTTGTCTTTCAAATCTCCCTCTCGGGGAAAACCTGGTGGAATCTTTAATGTTACTTCAATATATATTCTTCCAGGGGTTCCTGTGGAAGTGACAGTGAATAAAATCCGTTGTCAACAAGGCAACCCTCTGTTACTCTGGGGAATGACCCACAGAGCTTGAAGAACTTGTGTGGAAAACTTTTTACTAGTCTGACCAAACTTAGAAAGTGGGCCTCTGGAGGGATGGCTCATTTTACTGTCCCCTTTATCATTCAGTGTCCCCAGGATCCCACTGAGCTGTTCTTATGATGTGTTTATTCACAACCGTTGATGGTATTAGCAAAAGTAATCACTTTGATCCAGGTGGCCCAAGTCCCGTTGTTAGAAACGTAAATGGATCCTGATTAATGCTCTAAGGTAACCTGTAATCCTTTATGTGAATCTAAACCAAGATAGTCTGGAGCTTCTCTCCAGCTTTAGGTCGCAGTTCCTTTTACAGTGTTTAGTGAACTGAAAATGGCTGTCTGCAGGAGGTACTTTTAAACAAAGTGTACTCCTAGAATCCGGTTACAAGGACATCCAGCCGGTCAGGCTTGTTAAGTTTTCAGATATAGTCCTTTGTCAAAAGGAAACCGTCTAAACTCTTCTTCGTTTGTTTGTGTGTTTTGTTTTGTTTTAGACAGGATCTTACTTTGTAGCCCAAGATGGCCTCAGACGCACAGAGGTCCATCTGTCTCAGTCTCCCAAATAATGGAATTAAAGGCCCGTACCACCACACCCAGCTAAATTTTAATTTTATACTTCTCTCTTTTATGTCTCTGAGCATGGAGCCCCTTGATAACTGATGTGGTTTATGTCATTCTAAACGTTAGTGAAAAGATGGACGTTTAATGTGTTTGACTTACTTTCAACCTTCAGTCCATAGCTTCCAGGCTAGATGCATAGGCATCCAGAGGTGTCTTTCGGGGCTGCTTTATAGAGAGGCAGGAGGGGGGGCAGGGGCAAAAGTGGCCAGAGCCCTGCATAATTTCTGAGTCTTCACGTGAGTCTGTGGAGTGCAGAGCCTTGGAACTGCGCCCAACACTCTTGGGAGAGTTCTCCCAAGTACACTGACCTCAGATGCTGTGGCATTGTCCCCGTGGACTGTCCCTTCAGGGGACATCATCGTGGTGTGATATATTGTGTACCCTAAACTTGCCTGAGGATCAGAGGACAGAGCCAGCCACTAGATTAGACATAGAGGTCAGGCAGTGTTGGCACACACTTAATCCCAAGGAGTGATATCTGGGTAGAGAAAGGTATGTAAGGCTTGGGGAGGCAGGAACTCACTCTCTTTAGGCTGAGGATTTCGTAGAGATAACAACTAGTAGCTGGCTGTTCTGCTCTCTGATCTTCCAGTTTTCACCCTGATATCTAGCTCTGGGCTTTCATTATAATTCTCCTCTGTCAAGGTTTTGCTGTGCTGTGGGGTCTGGTATGTAATTGTCTTGTTGTTGTGTAAATTATGTGGTTTTAGTATTTCTTAAAGTGAATGAACCGCAGATCAACTTAGAGATTTTTATCTTTGCCTAATCTGGACTGTGTTTGTACAGACTAGGATTAACTAATTTAGGAACCAAGGTTTATTGGTTCTATCTGTAAGCACCCAGTGAAACACATCTAAGATCTGGTCATGAAAAGACCCTAGTTGGAAACAAAACCATTACGGTTTCTGCCACATCCACATCACCTCCACACACTTACCAGCCTTTGTAATACTTGCCTTTTCAAAATGTCTCAGTGCCCAGGCTGACGTTTAACTCGCCTTCCTCCTGCCTCAGCTTCCCAAGTGCTGAAATTATAGGCGTGTCCCACACAGCTGGCTTCAAAGAAAGCTTCATCGTCGTCATCGTCTTCTGTAGATAAACCTATCACTGTATAGCCTCGGCTGTCCTCCTGCCCAGCCTTGAGCGTGCTTGAGAGGACTGGGCCGGTTTATCGCCAGAACTTTTCCTCTTGCCCAGTAAACTTGCTTACTTTCCTGTGGCCTCTCCTAGCCTCTTCCCATGTGTGTATCAAGAAACCTCATACCCGTGAAATCATATATAATAGTGTCCTTTGATGACATAGTCAGTCATCAGGCTTCGCCCATATCGTAGTATGTATCAAAATGTCTTCCCACATGAAGACTGGATGCTTCTCCATTTCACTGTATAAACATGGTGTTTACCCACTGGCTATCAAGGGACACTTGAAATGCTTCCATCTTTTTTCTCTTGTGAATAATACTACTGAACATGAGTAGCCTGGCATCTCTTCAAGTCCCTGCTGTCCTTTTTCCTGAGTGGTGTCACCTGTGGTTACATGTTCAGTTTTCTGAAGAACTGCATATTGTTTACACCTCAGCTGCACCGTTTTATATTCCTATTGAAGCCACAGGGTTCAATATGTGCCCTATGAACATAGTATATGTTGTTCTATACTATATGCTCAGAGCATGGGTTGTTTTCCAGGGGGTGCATGTTTATGTTTTCAGTAGTAACTACTGATGGTAAGAAGTGGGGACTTGTGATTTAATTGCTCCTGTACTCTACCTACCACTCCATTCCACTCATCAGAGGGGAACAGGAGCTTGTCCTTCATGCGGCTTCCCTGTTCAGATCTGTTTGACATGGTTATCTGTCTTTAATAATTCCAAAACAGAAAATAAAGGTATCTGCACATGCCCTCATATTCATGCCCACACAGGAGTGCCACGGCGTCACTGTCCTTCAGTAAATACTCACACACACCTGTCTGTCATGGCTCGATCTTTATAATGCACTCAGAATTTAGTTGTGTCTTTTGCTCTTAACTGTCACCAAGCGGAAACTTTGACACTTTCCAAAATCCTTTCCCCTTTGGCTGACACTGGCGACAGACAGGGCTTCTTACATGGAGAGCTGGTGCTCCAGCACCACATCACAGCCCGCCCGCCCTCTGTTATGTTTTCAGTCACCTTCTGACTGACCTTGTTGATCCCACCTTTGAACTTTTCATTCCATTCTCAACACAGCAGTTGAAGTCCTCACCCTGGCTTGTGTGCGCGGCACCGCCTGACCTCTTCACCGCTTGTCAGACACCGAGTGTCTTCTGTGCAGGGCCACACCCTCCAGATGGCTGCCATCTCTCATTCCCTCTCCTCCTCCAGGTCTTGCTTGAGTCTCTTCTCTCTGTACAACCTGTTTAGTCTCTGTGAAGCTTGGTCTCACCCCACATCTCTATTCTGCTCCATACTTCTTTGCACAGCCTTGTTTGTTTGTTTGTTTGTTTGTTTGAACAGCACTTCCTACCTTCATCACACCATAAGCTTCCCTATTCATTAGGTCTGGTTTTTTCCTTTGTTTGCTGGAAGGTAAGTTCCATGAGGGAACAAAAGTTTTAAAGAAAAAATCTGTCTTTATGTAAATGTTTGTTGACTACACTAATAAATTTTTAATTATTTTTATGTTTGCGTCTTTGGCCTGCATGTATATATGTGCCCCATGTGCATGTCTGGTGCCAGTGGAGGCCAGAAGAGCATGTCAGATCTCCTGGAACTGGAGTTACAGACCTTGTGAGCCACTATATGGGAGCTGGGAATCAGACCAGTTCCTCTGTTCTTAAATGCTGAGCCATCTCTCCAGCTCCTACATTAATACATTTTTTGAGCGCTAAGTGTTGGAGTGAGTCAGCACCTCCAATGGAGAAGCATTGGTAGCCAGGCTGGGGCTCGAGAGATGAAGACATGGCCTGTTGCTTTCCCTGTTGCGTGGGGAGGTGCAGCAGCAGGTACTCTGGGGAGGCATCCAGGAAAGACACTGTGAGCTTTATCCCACGGAACTTCCTTCTACCCAGCTGCTCCCTCCTCCCTGGTCTGGGCATACAAAAAATGCCTTTTCCTAAAAACTCTTTAAAGGTTGCAAATTTGTCAGCATGTAAGCAGGATTTTTGCCCACAAGTGTTTGGTTTGTCCCATTAGGGTTTTTGTTTGTTTGTTTATATTTTTTTTGTCATTTTGAAAAGTGTTTCTTAAAATCAATCAGATAAAAAAAATCTGGATTTCTAGCATCCTTATAAAAACAAGTTCTAATAAGGCTTATAGTCTCACATAGCAGCCAGCTGATGGAGTGAGTAGAGTTCTGTCATACCAGGCATGCACTCCTTGCTGACTGTCTCGTCTCTATGAGGATCTGACAGCGTTATATATAACAAGATAGCGAGAGATATATATATAATGACCCCTACTTTCTCTTTCTCCCTCCCGTCCCTGTCACCAACCCTTCCCCACAAATCCCTTCCCACATCCCTGTCTTTTGCTTTGGTTTTGTGACTGTGTTTAACCAGGGCCCTTGTAGTTTGGTGGGCTCATTGGGTGGACATCTGGAGATCCTGACGGCTCCTTCCCCAGAATCTTTAGTAGTCAGCAGTTTAGCAGCAGAGGTGGCCCCTTGAGCCCCTCACCCACTCGAGCCTGATGTTGCCGGCCCGTCCTTGTCCCTGACCAGTGCTGGCCGCTGTGTAAGTCCATGATTGCAGTTGTTGGGTCATGCCACGAAGATAGCGTTTCACTTCAGTCTCTGTTTTCTACCCTGGCGGTCTTCCTCTCTATTCCCTGAGCCTTAGAGATAGTGGTACAAATGTCCTGTGTAGGGCTGAGTTCAGCTGTTTCTTTTTCTTGGCACCTTGAAGCCAGAGTTTCTGCACTCACCACCATTTATTGTAAAAGAGAGCTTCTTCCCTAAGGTAGTGTTTACCTATGGATACTAACATCGACGTTTAGAGGCAGTTGGAGGCCTTGTAAGGTTGGCTCTGTGAGCCTGTGACCCTCCAGCCATGGATTTTGAAACCTGGTTTCAGTACCGGGCTTGAACTCTTGCCGACAGAGCCGTTGTTGGCCCTGGAGGAACTGCCACTGGGGAGCAGTGTGGCCCTTTCCTCCAGAATTGCGAGGGAAATTTAAGTCCTGCCTTTAAAAGTTGAAGCTTTCATACAGCTAGGTTTTCATGTCGTTCTTTTCTCGTTAAGTGATGCTGATATTGACTGGAAACAGCAACAGTTCGAAGAGTCCAAGAATTGAACTGTAGTTCAGCTTGTATCCACATGCTCACTTGCTCTGCCTTTTTGTGTGGCATTCTCCTCCTGGCGCCAGGCCATCGCTGGCCAGTTCATGTAATGGTCTTACTTCAGAGACAGTCCTGGTTAGTGTCCCCAGGAGTTCAGACACTCGTCACCTGATTGGAAGATATAACTAATCACAGGACTGGGTGGACGAGGGGAGGAAAGACAAGCTAAATAAGTAAATATGACCACTCTCCAGAGGTCCGCCACAGTTAGTGTCCTTGGAGGAACTAAGACTCAGTCTTCAAACAAAGCAAGAGTAACCTCAGAATTTCCTAGTTAAGACTCGGAACCTTTGCTGAGTCCTGGCGTGCAGGGTTAATGGTGCTTGGTGTGTGTCCTCCCCAAATACACAGCCTTACGTCACTGTTGCCGTGGTGACTTGTTTTCTCTCCTTCTGGATGGGAAGCGCTAGGAGATGGGCTGGAGGGGAGAGCGGTCCTCTGCCTTCTGGCCCTACACATGGGCATTTTTCTCGTGGGAGAGCAGCACAATTGGCTGGCCTGGCTTGTGCTTTCTGTGGTTTTGTTTACATCCCTCTGGGTGTCATAAGGAAAACAATGTCTGTTTAGAGGGAGAAATGAACCCCGAGTCCCTGGGTTCCTGGAGCATTGTGTTTTCTCAGTGGGTTGGGGAGGGCCTCCCTCTTGGAGAGTAAGAGTGCTGCCTTCATGCTCAGACACAGAGGCTGTGTCACGTGGGGGCCAACCTCAAAGCAGGCCCTGGGTCATTTCGGCAGTCAGGAGACTCCAAATGGACATCATCCCACCAGGAGGCAGAGGCAGGCGGATCTCTGAGTTCCAGGACAGCTGGGGCTACACACAGAAATTCTGTCTCGAAAAACCAAAAAATAAATGAATGAATGAATGAATGAATGAATGAATGAATGAATTAGTGAATGAATGAATAATAAAAATAAAAAAAGAAAGATACCCAGAAAAGAACTGTTGTGCCCAGCCTAGACCGGGCTCGCCAGCGTGCTCCTGACACTGTTCTGAGGTAGATGACTGCTTGTGCTAACTTCATTGTCTTCTGAAAGTCTACCGTGTGGTTCTTCACATCACACCTCTGTCAGTGCGGGAAATCTGCTCTCAAGTGACATGAGTGTGACCAACACAGCTTCTGTACTGGTTTGAGAGGAGGTGTGACTTAGGAAGTACCTGGATTCGCCTCTCAGGCTAGCTGTTAGGAGGTAGCAGGGGCCATCTGCCCGCGCAGATAGCTGCGGGACACTGCATTTCCGTCCCTCGGACGCCTTGTTCCGTTCTCTTTGCTGCAGTTTGGGAAATCTATGACTCATTTAGCAAGTTTGTGAGGGCCTCTAACTGGAGGCCCCTTCTCTTCTGTGGACACCTTTAAAACGGAGCGCACAGAGCAGTGTCTGGTCAGGCAGTGAGTGAGCCCAGGGTATCAAGATCACATGGGAAACTTGACACGTTGATCTAGGGTAAGGCCAACTCTGTCTCTAAAGTTCTCCAAGTGAGTCTAGTCCAGACAAGGAAGAGGTGACCGAGCTGCGTGCTTTCAGGTCACCCCGGAGTTCCTGAGCACCAGAGAGGATACCTAGAAGCAAGTGGGTAGAGCAAACGTCAGGGTCTCTAGGTCCCAGTATCTTCTGTTTGCCCTAATCCCACCTTTTTCCCTGAGGAATTCTGCGACTTTCTGTCCTGTACATAGTCTACTGATGGGAACCAGGGGTCTTCCTGGTTTGTTCATTTGTCATTTTAGGGGAGGAGGAAGACCATGCTAGGGCTTTAATGCATGGCTTCATACCTAGTTTTTCAGCAAGTGCTCTACCACTGAGCTACAGCCCAGCCCCCTTTAAACCTTGGTAAGTTACTCAGGCTGGCATTAGATTTACACTAAGACTCTTGGGTGTGTACCATTAAGTCCTGCAGAGCAGATTTTTACCACAGTCTTAGTCACAGGCCCTCTCTGAGAAGGGCAGCACAGACTTAGTTAAACCTAGTTTGCTAAGACTGCGAATGCAGACCCTTCTGCAAGAATTCGTGGTCTGTAGCCTTTGAGGAATCTAGCAAAAGAAAAGGAAATCTAATCGTAGTAAGTGATAGTGACCCATGAGCTAACCCTCACGACAGTTGAGCAGTCTCAAAAGGAAGTGGGGTGGAACTCGGTGGAAATGACCACTGGAGGAGCCAGGTGATCTCCGTGCCTCTAGTTGGCTCATACAGTATTTTTTCTTCAGTTTACCCCAGGCTCGAACACCTCACAATTTGTATTGGTTTGCTTATCTTGGCCCAGCCCTGAAAGCACTGGCCCTTTATCTCAAAGAGCTTAGAAAACCATTTGTTATCACGGTGCGGTCTGCAGGGCTGTTCTCATTTCCATCATGGAAACAATCCGTTCTGTAACTGTCGGTCACGGCTCCTCAAGAGTCAGGTTTCAAGGGGTTGATATTTAGCAGACACTGAAAAGCTATGTTTTATTTCCCTCCTTGGTAAAAAGGAAAAGATAGGAGTGTGGCCTCTTATTTAAGAGTAGAATTTGGTGTTAGTTAGGACTCCATACAGAGTTTATACAAGAAATCCATTGCTGTGAGCACAGCTTCGCTCTGTTTCCAGGAAGGAAGCGCTGCACCGGTGTCTTGGTGGGCTAGATTGCATTTTTTCCTGATTCAGATCAAATGTAATTAAGATTACTCTTCTCCTTCGTCTTCTGCTGTTTGAAACGCTCCTTGCTCTGTGGTCTCACTGATGGACTCATCTCTTGGGGTTGTAGATCAGCATGCTTTCATTCCAGATTGCAGCCTCTCTGTCATGAGTTTTCCAGTTTTTGGTTTTTCCTCTTTTTTCTTTTTTGGACATGTTTGTTTTATGCTGTATCACAAAATGGATTTTCTCATTTCACTTCTGAAAGTATTTGTCCCCTTACAATTAATTAATGAGTAACATGTGCATCCAAGGATATTTATCCAATGGCACCAATCAAATTTTATATTTTTAAAAGCAGCCATGCCTTAAAAAATAGTTGGCAAGTCATTTTAATTTTTAAAAAGCTCATTTCCCAAAGAAAACTAGTTTAAAAAAATAATAAAAATATTCCTATAGCAATTCTATACAATAAAATTACTATTGAAATTATTGCCAATTTTTGGCTATTATACTCTTTCTTATATAACTTAAAATTTGGACCAGAAAAGTATAGAAAGAGCATAATTCTAAAACATACAGCATAACTTTTTTTTCTTTTTGTAGCATTAATCTTATCACTGGTCATTTAGAGGAACCAATGCCAAACCCTATAGATGACATGACAGAAGAACAAAAAGAATATGAAGCCATGAAACTTGTCAACATGCTTGATAAACTCTCCAGGTATTGTATTCCCGTCCATTTTTTGCTTGGTTTCTAAGAACGGTCGATTTCTTTGTCTCTCTCAGTGAGAGTTCCCATAGCACAGCAACTCTGGCGTCCATGTCTATTGGAACAGGAGCCTGGCGGCGGCAGCGTTAGTGCCGCCATGGCTCTCTCCATGTGCCCCTCGTGGATGTGCATTCCAGAGACATGTCAACACTCAGTGCTGAGCAGTAGAGAGGTGGCTGTCATATTAACTGACTAACCCCCCTGTCTTCCAAAGAGTGCTTCAAGTTAGAGTCAGTGATTTTGCTGCTGCTTGTATTTTTGTTTCAGTCTGTTTTGGTTTTTGTTTGAAACCATGGTGCGCTTTTTCTCCTTTCCTTTTTGATGTGCAAGTTTGCCGTATTGCTTTTTGAGTTGCTGCTGAAACCAAGAATTCTAAAATGCCATATACCCTTCAGGAAGCAGTGAAAAGAAATAGCTCAAACAGAGGACTTTTTTTAATCAGGGACTTTTACTGATTAGGGGTTCCAAAAACAACCAGACCCCCGCCTTGCTTCACACCTCCTTCCCTTTCACAAGAAAGGGAACCAGTAGGTAATTCAGTCAAGATCTGCTGACCATCAAGTAGCTCTTTTGGAGGAGTTCTTAGGAGGGGTTTCCTGCAGGCTTGGATGGGTTGCCTTACTCTCCAGTCATACATTGAGCCACTGTGTCCTGTAAGTCATCTTGAGTGAGTGTTTCTTTGTGTTGGTGACAGCCACCATGGAAAGGTGAATCTCTTCTGCTCATCTCATTTTTCACACAACCATAAAGGCTGCTATTCATCAATCAAGGAAAAGAAGATTTGAAATCGAACAGCCAGAGACTAGCTAGGAAGGAAAGGGGCCAACAGGGAGGCATAGGTTCCATTTGTAGCCAGAGACTTGGCTGAGCTGAGCAGTGGACGGCTGTGGGTTGGTACAGTTAGAGCAGATAGGGTCTTTTGACATTCTGTAGTCTTAAGCTTTCTGGATGATAGCGGCAATGCGTAGAAGCTGCTTAAAAGTAGCTTCTTTGTCTACAAAGTATTCTAGAACTTGGTGACTGCTGGCTGCTCCTAAATTTTTGTCCTTTCCCAGCATTTGGCCTGTTTGCAAATTACATTCTGCTTAACGTTTTCTACAAGTTCTTTCCCAGAAGGAATTAATAACAGTCACAGAGACTGTTACTAGAGCAGACCTATATTAAGCAAAATAATGAGCTCTGTGTGAATATATAGAATAAAATCTGGTAGCTGGAGAAAGAGTTCAGTGCTGAAGCCCAGGCCCTGGGTTCATTCCCAGTACCCTCCCTCGACAAAAAGCGTATATGTAAAAATAAGTTGTGTGGGCCTGACAGCTTCCAGATGGGTCTGGTGTAGCTAATGAGACACGGTGGTATTAGAATGAAATCAGTAGATCCATCTGGTGGAAGCCAGAAAGGAAATTGTTAGTGAGGACCTGAGTGGAACATGTTTGTGTTTTAGCACAGTAGATCATTCAAGTAGTATAAATTTCCTGTTATGACGATAAGAGTCGCTGGCAGTTAACACAGACGCTGCATTACTGGTCCGTTTAACCTGCATGAGGAAACACCCAAGCACAAAACAGAACATGAGGAATAAACTGCCCAAGATAATACAGTGTAATCTGGATACTTGGCTTATTCATAAATATATCACCAACTTCATAAAGTACCCTATTAATTCACATAAAACGATTCTCTTTCATCTCAGGGGAATCTACATCTTTTATACATATTTTAGAAGCTACCAATAAATAAACACGTAGACATTAATTCCGAAATGTCCAACTTCCACCTGATTTAAACTATGTCTCTAAAAAGACAAACATTCACCAAGAAGCACCCAGCAGGTACCCAGCTCAAGCCGAAGGTGGTCCTGATGCTCACACGTATAAAACAGAGCTAGGAAGTCTTGTGTTGGCTTTGATGGAACCTATTTTGCCATTAAAGTTGAAGCGAGAATGAATTTGAGAATAGTCTTAAGTCATGTTGACTTTTTTGCATGAGGTGTGGTAGGTTTTACATCGTCTGCCTGTGTGTGCGCTTTCTAACATTTGCTCTCACTAATAACAGGGACAGCTGTGTGAAGGTCAGCGTAGGCATCCCAGAGCAAGCATGCAAAGAATGAAACCATTCCTTCATGTGTTGTTGTTCATGTTTGTTGTGCTGTATTATTCATTAGTCGTAAGCTTCATCTTTCTTTTCACTGTTTTCTTATTTTTGATAAAATAAGAAAAAATAAGATGCCATGCAGCCAAGTAGACTTAGGTTCAGTACTGTACAAGGAGCGTTTACTCAACAGCTCCCATGGGCAAGGGAGATTTGGAGGTGAGTGAGACAGTGTCTGCCTTTGGAAAACTCACACTCTTGCAGGAGAAATGGCTGTATAATCTATTTCAGAATACAAAGTAGAAACTGAGAAAAACAAGCTCTATGTGTTGAACTGTTTGACCTGGGGAAAGGAGCAGTCTGTTCTGTCTAAATGGTTCAGGGAGTCTTTTCCGGGGAACGGAAGTGACGTGTGGACTGGTCATGAAGTTTAAGAAGTATTCTAGAGAGAAATGAAAGTGGCCATTCATTGTAGGGAGAGAGACTTAGTCCTTTTAAGTCTTTAGGCTTCACTTACTGCATCTTTCTTCCAAAGAGCTCAAGTGGCATGTTAACCTCACTGACCAGTGGGAAATTAAGGACCACAGAAATGCCCAAAACATTTCCAAGGGGATGGCTGCTAAGAATCCATTTTCTTTACCGTTTACAAAACACTCGCCCATTGTGCTGTCTCCAGCTCTGAGACAGAGTGAGACTAGGAACTTGGTTTTCCGGAACTCGGGGCCTCTGCTCTGTCCACTGTGTTCCTGTGTCTGTTGTGTTTGCCAGGACACTGGAGTCACCTCCCGGCAGTGTCTCCTGCCCCGACAAGGAAAGGCTTGAGTAGAGCGTAGGATTGGAGGTGACGTGGCCACGGCATGGACACTAGACACTTCCTTTTCTCATCCATAGGAGAGCAGATGTGAAGGCGCTGCACCAGGATGGTGGTTAGCGACAGTGGCCCGTGCCAAAGCACTTTCCAAAGTGATGACTAAGGTTGGTCACGCCAAGTCCTCTTCCTGAGCCTGGTGTAGGGTACAGATGTTACTGCCCAAAGTGTAAAGCTATACTGTGAATCTGGAGGTCACATTTCCATCTCGCCCACACACTAGACATAGCCCTAAGGAGCGCATGTCCTCAGCATCTTTATCCCAGCTAGTGAGGAGATTAGTGCTCAGAAGGCTCCTTACTGAATATGGACCGAGTAACATTCTCAGTGACGTCAGATCATGTCTGTGTTAGATGTTTCTAGTCCTTTGTAGGATAGCAGTGCATCTGGAGGTTTTCAGAGCTCAAAGGCCATCTGAACCCTGTAAATCCTGTCCTGTACAGCTAGTTCAGTGCCTTTGCCCTATGGTTTCCCCGGTGTGCAAGGATGGAGAATGGAATGGCTCACCTCCAGATTGGAAGTCTGTTGTTTTCTGTATAAAATAACCTGCAGGGTTCAAGGCTTCAGAGTGTACTTGTCAATTCTTAGTACTTAGCCAAACTTCATCAAAGTAGAGACTGTAAAGGAATGTCATAAAAAAAAAAAAAAAATGTGGGCCCGGGTAAGGTGACCTGCTGACGCCCCACACAACCCAAGTCAGAAGCTCATTTTTTAATAAAAGGGGGACCTGTAAATCCCTGGCCCCCGTTTTGGGTAACTGTTGCCTTGTTTGTGGCCCTTGACCTTGATATCCTCCCTGTGCTAATTCCCTGCCAGGTTCCACCCTCCTGAATGCTTAAGGGAAGTTCCTTGTCTGTGTATCCTGAATAATGGGCGTTAACAGCTTAGATGCAAGATTGTAAAACATCAGTAGCGAACTTCTGACCTCCAGGGTCCTCCCATTGTGCTGTAAGCCTGTTTTTAAGACCTCCTACCCCCTTCAAGAAATAACATTCGACATTTAAAATTAAAATATATATATGTAGGCCGTGGCTGGCTAATTTAAATAAGTGATGCGGATTTCTATAATCTAGAGTAAGTATACTATTTAGCAGTCAAGCCTGAGGTAGAAGATTACAGAAAACATCTTGCCTGCCTCTCCACCTCTCTTTCCTTCTCAGACTTTGAAAGCAAAACTAAGGCCCTGCCCTCCAGCAGGAGACTGGAATGGTGGTGTGTAGGTAGGAAGTCAGTCCAGTGTGCCCAGCACGGCTGCCCGCGCTGAGGAGCACTCACGCACTGAGGAGCCTTCACACAGCGTTGGCAAAGGACACCTTATAATGACAGTTTTGTTTCCATTCCTCTAATCCCCTTATTGACACCAGATGAATTGATCTCAGACTCCACTCTCACTCCAGCACTGTTTATCAAGGCACTTTGCCTGTTTGCTTATCCCAATGAAAACTGTTTTCAGTTGCGTGCAAACAAATCAATCAATCAATCAATCAATCAATCAATAACCATGCTTCCCATCTCACCCCCGTTTTTGCCAGCCATATTGGTATATGCGACATGGCTTTCTTAATGCTGGAATCAAATGAAAGGTTATGAGTGATTTATTCCTGAAAGTAACTTACATAACTTTTTTTCATATAAATATTGCTTTATCTTACAAAAATACCAAAATCTGTAATTGCATATGCCTTTGTGAGGAGTTAGTCTAGGGTATGCTTTTTGGGTGCATTTCAGAAACACAACCCACCCTTTTAAAGCATTGTAAGACCTGATGTAGGCACCAGAGCTCAAAGATCATAATGGTTAGGTGAGATCGTTTGGATCTGCACTGTCCATTGTAGGAACCACTATTTCATGACTACTGAACACTTGAGATATGGTTATTCCAAATTAGGATGTCCTCTAAAGACAAATAGAGAATGCAAAGTGTCTCATTAATTATTTAGATTGTGTGTTTAAAATGACCGATTTTTGTATGGGGTTAAACAAAATACATCACTGGAATCAATTTCACCTCACTTTACTTTTCTGTCTAGCTAGTTAGACATTGGATATCAATATGCAGCTTCTGTAGTGTCTTGGCTCGTATTTCTGACATACAGCACTGTTCTCCATCATTAAGGTTCCATGAAAACTCCATTTGGGAGCTCGGTACTGTATATACTGACCCAAGAATGAGAGACCTGCTTTGAGAAGCTCTAGTCTGTGCATCTTTGGGTATAGAGGACCAACTTGGTGGCTGGACATTCGAGCAGGCTGCCGTTTGCCCTTTGTGGTCCTTCTTGGAAGTCACTGAGTGCTTGGTTAAAGCACAAGCTGCTATGGCTCTGGACAGTTAGCAAACGTGAAATAGAAATAGCCTCCTCCTGGTTGCCGCCCTTCCAAGTTCCGTCTTCCTGGCTGGAAGAAGGCATGGGCTTCTGTTTGTGCTGCTCCCTTCGACAGTTCGCTGGCATGCAGACCTCACCTCATTTGTTCATTTAGACAACAGAGCAGAAACGCTCTATAACAAAGTCACCAAGAGATAATAAAACACGCCATTATTTAAGGATAAAACTAAACTGTATGCTTCTAGCAGTAGCCCTAACCTCATCCTCTAATGTGTTCTTAGCTGTGCTAACTAACACGAGGCCGGAGCAGACTTTTAGAAGCTTTGCATGCTATCTTCTAACAGAAATGAGAATAATAAAAAACTAACTTAGTGCTTCAAAATGTAAAAGATGCTTCTGTATGTGCTCCCTGTTGATCATCAAGACAATGCTGTGATCTGATTAGGGTGGGAGGTATTTTATTAAGGAGTGAGGCATCAGAGCTTAAGTGACTGACACCCTCCAGAACACCTCACTTTCAAAACTCCCGAATATTACGCTATTTTGAAAAATTACCAACCACTCTTGAGAAGTTTGTTGGTCTGATTATTTTTAAATGAGACATAAGTTTTAAACAAAGCACCAAAGACCAACAGTGAGTGTGTTTACTTTGTCAGACCGCAGATTATAGTGGAGATGCATCACACACCCCGACTTCCTACTCCATATCAGATATTACGTCATTGGTTAAAGAACTAGTTTTATGAGGGAAACAGTAAAAGTTCTAAGACCCTTTGTTAGAACTGGGTTTTACATTGTTTTTGAAAGAGAATGAGTATTCTAACAGATCCACACACATGTCATCACACTACTAAATCTTAACTGTAAATGGCTTCTCTGTGGGAATTTTTAGACAGTTCCCAATCCCATCCAAGTGGAAGGGTGTGGTGCTCTGAGCAGTACATCATCTCCATTTGTCTTGGGGTTGACATATTTACACAGCATACTTTGCTTTCCCGTCAGTGCCAAACTTAGAATGTAAGGGGAAGAGCTGAAGGGGAGGAATTATCTGGAAGATGCAGTTGGAAGACCTTTTAGTTGCTGTGGAGAAGTCACCATTCCCATTATTCTTTCTCTGTCAGTGTCCTGGTGAAAGAGCAGTGTAACCAGTTGCACTAGGAAGCCATTAGAGAACAGGTAAAGCAGCAGCCCCACCCAAAGGCCACCCGCCCACAGCGTCCAACACCGGTGTGTGACTCTCTAGCAGTGCACGCCCAGTACACTGCAGAGGCCTGTGACTGCTTCCTGCCTGGAGTTCTGCAGAGCTACGCCCTCTGGGCTGACAGGGAATCCATCCCCATAGGCATCTTATGTTAATTAAAATACTCCATTTATATACTAATGCCTCATCTCATCTTTCAGAGGCGAAAAGGAATTAAATATGAAATGGCTAATTTAACATGTCAGGGCTCTTTTTCCAGGCCAACCTCACATTACGAACAGGAATCCCTGGGCCAAAGTAATGGTTCCCAATTATCCAGTCTCAGGTTTTGTTAGACATTGAACAGAAGTCAACAAAACAAGTATGTAACAGAACCTGGCTAAGTAGCAGCACCCTCATTAAAACAGAGAATTAATCAGGGGTGATTAAAGGAAGCAATGCTTCATAGGCTCCCCCTTTTTCTTCTTTTCTAACCATAGAACAAAATATGGTACACAAAAGGATCGGAACTATTATGCAGTGCTCAATTAGCGGGAGGTGACTAGGTCTCTAACATGCTGTTTATCAAAAGAGCAGACGGTGTGTGCATGACTGTTGTTTCATTACAGACCCTGTCATTAATTCCATGTGTCAATACTGCCCTGTAGTACACAGAGCAGACAAGAAAGAAGAGCCCTTGAAAACAAGGGAATGATTTTTGAGTCGTTATCAAGCTAAGTGGCAAGCGGGAAGCTGAGACTCGTATAGGTAAATTCGAAGGGACTCTTGGGAGATCTGCAAGTGGGAAACAAGGATGTGTCTTACCAACTGCTTGACTATGTCCTGCTTTCAACAAGTGCACTTGAGTCGAACGCTTTGTTTCTGTTGCACAAAACATGTGCTGTGGGCAAGAGTATTCTCTTGCTTCCAGGTCAGGTAAGGTGTTACACACACACATCTGGCCTGATCTGTAATGTGCAGTGTGCAGTTGGGCATGTTAATATCTGAGCCCCAATACTGCACTGTCACTGCTGGGGGCGTCACATAGGAAGCCCTAAAACACTGTGAGCATCTCTTCATTTCTGAAGAGCAATCACAAAGTACCATCCCAACAGGAAGATATTAAAATATATCTGGAAAAAAAATATTTAAAGAACAGAAAATTTAAATATGTTTAAATCCTAAAAGTCCCCGCCCCTTTTTGGTTTCCGTTGGCAGTCCCAAGGGTTAGGCTGGGACAAAATAGGGTTTCTTTTCTTGGACGTGCTTTATCTGTGTCCTCTTGCCTGGCCACACCCTTATAGACTATGGTTCCTTACCGTTTAGTAAGATCAAATTTTAAATGATGTTTCGTTCCAGTTGAACATTCTTGGAGGCTTATCTCTTCCCTGGCCAGATGCCTGATCAGATGAGAAGCCCGCCATGATACTGTCACAGTGCCTAGAATGGGCTCTTTATCCAGTAGACATCACTGTACTTTTTGGTGATAACGGGGGCAGTCTTAACTGTGTTAAGGCCTGTGTATAGCATTGAAGGTAAGTATAAAGCAGTTGTTGCTATGTGAATATCTTAATACTGATACACATTTCAACCACGATGTTTATTGGACAATCAGCCATCATTTTTTAGAGAGGACCTTTGTAAATTTAGGACCAGTAGTAACTCTTCATAAAATGACCCAGTGAGAGCTGTAATGCAATCTGGATCCTGCGTGAGGGACTTGCCATTGCTTTAGTAATCATTGAATTACCTGCTGGCAGATTGCAGAAAAGGTTTGTGGTTGCCTGTGTGTCATTGACGGGCAGGTGCTGTGTTTGACTGTTAGATGTAGAATACCTTGACTAGGAAGAAAGTCCTAGGATGGTGATTTTGAGTGTCTTAAAACGCCAGGAACTTTTTGTGTGGTTTGAAATTATTTAGTAACCTGAGGCTTATTCTTAAGATCAACGTAGAATGGTGGGGATCATCTCGTGCAGCCCCTCATTTTATAGCTCACAGAGGCAAATGGCTTGCTTGCTCAAGGGCTTGTAACAGATTAGCAGAAGTTACGAGGCTAGAATCCTGAACTCCTAATGTCTCCGACGTAAGAAGCTGAGTCTACCAAATGGTGGTTGAGAGCAAGAATGCCCGCCTTCTGCTGGGCCGTCAGCATCATCTGATGATGTTGACTCGGCAAGGAAACGTTGCAGCTAGAAAGAGAATACTTCCTGACACATCGTCCTCTGCCATTCTCCATCTATGCCATGAACCATGTACTCTATCCTTTCGGGAAACATTTACCAAGCACCTACTGTGTGCTCTGTCCTAGACTAGGTACATGAAAATCACAGCCCAAGAAGACATGGACTCTGCCTTCAAGTTGAGCACAGTCTACTAGACAGCAAAAAATCTTTGGAAAGCGTTCTGTAGGGTTTCCTGAGGATTAGTAATCCTTTCCTGATCCCGTAGGGGGGCTTCCTGAGGATTAGTAATCTTTTTGTGATCCTGTAGGAGGGTTTCCTGTGGATTAGTAATCTTTTCCTGATTTTATAGCTGGGTTTACTGTGGATTACTAATCCTTCCCTGAACCTATAAATCTTGATGAAAACATCTCTGCTCACAGATTTAGCCTGTGTCTTGTTCGTGGCTTAGTTAGGAGGAACCTGTGTGGTACATGACTTGTGTGGAAAGGCCAGCCGAGTGTGGTTCACAGGTGCTCAACTGAAGACGCTTTGTTCTCTAGGGTCCTGCGCCAGGACTCAGGAGGACATTAAACCTGACTGGGTAAAGCACAGAAGAGTTTCCATTCATGTCAGAGCAGTATTGTTTGCAGCTTTCAAACCTAGAGTGACGGTTATTGTTAATGAATACTCTTTATATGGAAGGTGGCTTTTGAACTAGGAGACAAAGATACCTAGGGTGCAGTCCCTCTCCGCCCTGGAGTCCAGGTCTCTAGCCCTCTTCCATAGCACTGTCCAGCTTTCCTCCTCTTCCTCAGCTGAGCCAACCTGCTTGCCAGTCTCTGCACATGGCTAACTCTCGCTTGTGTGCCTCTGCTCGACTGGTTCTGCTTCTGGGTGCCATGTCTTCACTGCCGGAGTGTGGCCTCGGGGCTGCCTCCTGCAAGGAGCCTGTGATAGCGTGTCTCTGTTTCTTCCTGTTCCTCCCGCACGTGCCTCGCCAGGTCGCGGACAGAACACTGCTGTGGCGGTCATAAAGGTTCCTATTCTCTGTCCATATCTTACTGACCTGGACACACAGCCCTCAGTGAAACTGAACCAATAACCACAGCATCCACCAAGCCGTCAGCAGCGAGTCTAGAGCAAAGATTTTGTTTGGTGCCAGCCTTAGGATAGAGAAGAAGAGCAGAAAAGTCGGACTGGAGAGTAGGAGAAGCAATCCAGGGTTCATGGGTAAAGCAGTCACAAGCTAGTAAGTGGTCCATTCCTGCTCCCAAACAGGACAAGAAACCTCCTTGAACACGTTTCACATACAGCAGGAGTCGACTGGTGAACTGTAAGGCTCAGGGAAGGCAGGGCTCTGCCTGTCAGTCATCCTAAGCTTGTCAATCTGCTGTTCTGAAATCCTTTTGGTGTTGTTTGATGTGTGTATGTTTTATCTTCCAAACGGACTAAAGCTTCTTGAGCACAGGGACCATGTCTTTTGTTTGCTTCTGCGTCTCCCCCCTCATAACACACACTGTTTTATCAGGAAGGGGTTTCCTGTAAACACATAAAGAGCAAGAGTACAGCTTGTGGGTTCTGATTATATCCCAGCCATTACATTGTATACTTTCTGTGTGTAGTCTGTGGTCTGTGCGTTCATGAAGGCTCAGTGAGGTGAGGGTTCCTGACCCAGTTCCACAGAGGATGAAATCAAAGTCGAGAGTTTTCAAAGGTGTTGCATTAATGAGTTATAGATGTAGAATTGAAGCCCAGGTCTGGCTTTAGAACCTGTATGTGCTTTTCACCCCCCACAGTAAACACTTGAGTCCTCTCCAGTTCACAGAACTCTTTGATCTAAACTGTTGCTGTTGTTGCTACCACTGCTGTGCTGGGACTGCATGTCACCACTGGGAAGTGGGCAGAGCTAGTATTTCCATGACCCCATTTCACAGATGGGGAAACTAAGACTCAGAGACTTGCCCAAGATCTCACAGCTGGTAAGTGGAAGAGTCCAGACCTTAGACTTGCTAACTTACAATCCGTTTGCTCTTTCCACACATCACATTGCTGTCTTAATTTATTTGCATGAATGCATGACTGTGGCCAAGCTGCCCCGATGCCTTTTCTACAGAAATGTCAGTACACACCAACATTGCATGGAGCCGTGTGGAAAAGAAAAGAATACATGCCTTCTGAGGAGCTTCCATTTTAATGGAGGGTGACACAGAGCACCACCTAAATGCTTGAGAATGGTTGACAAGTGAGAATTAAAAGATGGGTGCCTTTGGTTCCATAGATTGACTAGTGGAAATGGACCATGAAACTGTAAAATTCTTCATTGTTCCCAGCTGTAAAGTGGGACTAAACGGTAGGAATAAAGATAACAGACTTGACTGGGAAATACTCTTCCTGGGTTTACGTAGAAAGTAGCTTGGTGGTTCACCCCCTGGCAGCTGGTCCCAGAATGGCCTGTTCTTTTGGAAATGTCATTGTGTTAGCACTGTCAGTGGTGGTGTGTCTACCAAGCAGCTCATCACTGGCTTTGGTAGTCCCCTGCCAGTTCCACTTCCGCCTCCCCTTACCGCTCAGTCCCGACCATACCTCGCTGCCTTCGGGGACCAACACCTTTAAACCTAGGTCATTAGGTGTTTAAAGTTTGTGTTTGGTTGGTTGGCTTGGGTTTGGGTTTTTGACTTTTGAGCCAGGCTCTTGTTTTTACAGATGTGTACGACTCCCAACCTTTAGACCTAGAATTGTCTTACCCTTCAGTGTGCTGTCCTCAGCAACTTGTCCCCTTTTCTTCACATCACTTGTTAGGATTCAGTATCACAGAATTCCTCATCACAGTCAGAACCAGAAAAATGTGTATCCAAAATCATGGCTGATGACTGTCCACTGGCATTTCTGTCTGTTTGCCACAAAGGCAGCTCAAGCTCTTTGGGTCCTGAAAACTAGCGCTGTTCCCCCAAATCTGTCCTGTGTTCTGGCTCCTGTAGGTAGTGCCAGACCTCAGTACCTGTCCTGGGGCCATAGGCACACTTTACCACTCACCTTCACCAGCTCCCTTCCACACCTACCTGAGGCACAGTGCCTTTCCTTCCCACAGCTCAGCCATAATCCATCTTTCTCTCATCCTCCATACACCACTACAGTGACTTCCTAAGATTTCCTGTGGGCACCTGTTCAGTGTGTCTGCCACGACCACACCGCTCCCAGAGGGATGAACCTGGGCACTGCAGGATAAAGGCTAAGCTCCTTCCTTTGGCCTTGTCACCCTCCCCTCCTCCCTCACTTCTTCCTTGAACACTGGTCCCTTGTCCAGCCTTACAAGAGCACAGAGCAGCAGAGGCAAATTAACAGTCACAGACAGTGGGGCCTCGCAGTCTCCTTCCCTGCCTGCCACAGGGTCTCCTCTGCAGTGTCTCCCCTGCCTCTCCCAGGTAGTGTGGCCATGCTTCTTCTCAGGAGCCACAGTGTCGCATCTGCAGTCCTCAGGACATGCACCCATCTGGGGCCCGGCACATCTCGGGTCTGTTTGTTTTGTCCACTCATCCAGGGCAGCAGCTCGTCCTCCTGGGCTGCCCAGCAAGTGGCAGTTCTCTTACATGGCTGTGGGCAGTGAACCGACTGCTTCTCCGTGCGGTCAGGACAGCCCCTGAGGTGGGCTTGACAGCAAAGAGCACGGACTAGGATTCAGGAGACCTGTCCTATGCCCAACTCTGCCACTAAGTGGCCTTGGGTGAGCCACTCAGCCTCCTTTTAAAGAAGAGGGTTGGACTAAATGACCTGTGAGGCCCTTCCAACTTGAAGCTTTATGATTCTGATCCTGTTTCCTACATATAACATGCAGGAGCCTCAGTTTACCAGCCAGTCCGTCATCCACATTTCCCAGACTCTGGCCTCAGCAGTCATCCTCTGGCGCTAGCCAGAGCCACTTGCTCCGGTCCTGGGTCCTGTTACTAAACCCAAGTCCCTGAGCTGAGCTCACCTCCCCAGGTTCCAGTGTGCTGTCTGTCACAGCTGCACAGCTGCGCCTTCCCAGGAGGGAGCCCCTCTTTGATTTGCCTGAAGGGACAGTAGCAAGGAGAGGGGGCGCAAGTGCTATTGTTCCCTTCACACCACAGCCACCACATTACAGCTGCTGCTGCTGCTGCTGCTGCTGCGTCCTGTCCTCGGCAGTGGTGCCCATTTCCATGAGAAACAAGGTGAAGCACCACTAGCCTGTGGGAGTGGAAGCAAGCGTTGGAGTTAGCAGCTCACACTCTCCATGCAATAATAAATAAGGCCTAGGAAAAGATTAAAGAAATCTTTCCTGATGCTTTTTGATTGGCTTAATCGATAATCAACCATCTTAGATGAGGCTGTAACTTGTGGAGTGGATACAATTGGATTAGGTGAAGACAGTTGGGGAGCTTTGAAGAGATTAAAAATGGCTGTCAATCCCATAATTAAGCTGCCACAAACAAAAGCAGTGGTGTTTTAAACAAAAAGAAGGAAAGAGAGAGAAAAGGAAAGAAAACTTGGGGGACTCCAGCTGATTCGAAATGAATCAACAAGTGCTCACGAGTCAGAGGCGATGGGAACAAAACCAAATTTGACAATTGATGCTATTAAATGAAACGTGTGTTTAATTCTGAGTTGGGCAGGTGAAACTCCAGCAGCTTCAACTTCTCTAAAACAAATGAATCCACGAGAGGGAAAAAAGTTCATTATTCAAAACAGAAGAGACCTGCTCCTTGTCCTGAGCCCATTTGGACCTTGACTTTTCATACTTTAATTGGCTTAGTAGGTTTGGCTTGTGTGAATGAAGCCTTTCATCCCCTCTTTCTTTCCGTGCCCCTTTCATCTTTCCATTCCACACACAGAGAGCTTGAGAGAAAATACTTGGGTTTTTGAAGACTTCTCTTTTTAAAAGGATGGGGATCTGGGCGGGGGAGGGCGTGTGTGATGCTGGTGAATACTTTTTTTCTCCTTCTTTTATCTCTTTTTCCAGAGAGGAGTTGCTTAAGCCAATGGGACTAAAACCTGATGGGACAATAACTCCCTTGGAGGAAGCACTCAGCCAGTACTCTGTCATCGAAGAGACCAGCTCCGACACGGACTGAGCGCCGTCACCTGCCCCGCTCTCAATATGGCTTTCATCAGCATCTTTTCTCTGTAGCTCCAGGGGAATCTTTTCTCTAAAACATTTATGCCCTTGCTTTGGCTAGAAACACATTAGCTGGTTTACTCGTTGGGTACCAGCGTATGTAAGAGGTGGTCCTGTGTTCTCTGCGGCAGTGAGGCATCCACGTAGAGCTGGAGTTAGGCAGAGGTGTGGGCTAGGAGCAGAAGCAGTCATTCCATTTCATCAGGACGCCCAGCAGCCCCGGGCCAGTCTGGCAGTCTTGTCGCCAGGATTCCTAGCCGAAGATTCAGCCATGTCCTCCACCGGCTCGGCTCGTGCAATCCGCCCCTCTTAGGTTGTCTCTCCAGCAACCCAGGCACACGAGAGGCCGAGAAGCTGGTAACTAAGGGCTGAGGCAGGTGACTCCTTAGATCAGCACTGACTGAGTGGAAGCCAGGCAGCTGCCCTGTACACCTAGTCCACCCTTCATTTCAGTTTTATATAAATGTGGAAACACACACACAGAGCCCCAGACTTACAAACCTGTTACACTCTTGAAAGTTTGTATGTCACTTAGCGAAAACTTCAGACTACAGCTCTCCCTGTGAGGAGTTAGAAATGATGGTTTAGTTCCAGGCAGCTACATGTGCCTATTTATTCCTCATGTTCCTGAACACTACACGTACCGTAGGGCTGGACCACCATCCGTACCGCTGCATCCAGAGCGTGCATTCTGAGGTCTCACTCAGGGTGCCAAGTATACACTCATCCTCCAGGCAACAGAGAGGATGGGGCTCCCCGAGTAGTGGGAGTTCTTTCGTGGCCTGTGCTGGGGGTAGGGAGCCAACAGCACCCATTTGTACATAAAGGTCATTCGTATGTCACATGTTTTAAACAAGGGTCTCTGTGTGTATTTGTGTGTGTGTTCTTTCTACCATATGTGATCAGTTTAATGGTAACTTTATTTATTTAAAAAAAAGAAACACAAATAGTTACTATTAAACTGATTAAGGCTGTTTATTTTTACTCTTAGAAATGGTCATATGAAGTAGACGTGCAATCATGTAGACAGGCCAAGTTGATCAGTGGCTAAAGTTAAAAGGGGGTTGGTTTCCTTTCATATATGTGTGTATGTATACCTACACATACACACATATATGCACACACATAGATTATGTGCTTAACCACTGCCTTTTAAAACTTTAAATTAAATAAAACATTGGGGATGACTCAATTTAGCCATCTGTGTGTGTTTCTTTATGGTACATGGGGTAACAACGCCATTGCACAGTTTGTGTTTCGAAGTGTTTTCTATCTGTTGGCCTCACTTGTCATCGTGTAACCTCTTCAAAGGACAAAGTGTGCACAATGCTGGTGAGAACGGCGTTTACCCTAAATTATTTCTGACAAAACCTCACGTCAAGCGTTGAATCGGAAAAGGCCTCGGAGCTGCCAGAGAGATGTCAGCAAGTTTCTTGAAATTTACTCAGAGGGGAACCCTTAAAGAACAATTGCATCACTAAGATTTACGTCCATTTCTAACGTGTGATTGCTTGGACTTTAAGCCCCACCCCCCACACAGAAGCAGAAAAGGAGTTCACTAGACTTCAAGTAGACACACTGAAAGCAAAAGACGCCAGCCGGGGGTGAAAGGCCGGCAGCACCCATTCATCACAATTCAGATGGGGTCAGAATCCATGCCAGGGTGGAGAGAGAAAAACACTGTCCAAGACCAAGCAAACCTGGGACTCTATTTACCTAAGAACACCCAAGTTCACCCAGTAAAGAACGTGTGTGATGCTGTGGCCATAGACATATTTTCCTAATGTTGGCCCTGAGCTGCTGTAAAAGAATAAATTCTTTGTAAGTGACTAGGAAGAGTATGTGCATTATAGGATTTTCATCCAGTGATTGTTGGGAAGAGCTTGTGGTCCATGTTTTAGCCAATGGCGTTTAAAATTTTTGTTTTATTTAGCAATTCATGCTTTTAGCTTAAGTGGAAAAATCCAGAGAAAGAGAATTATTTTGTTATTTCATTCTACAAAGCGTTTTGAAAGTATTTTTATAATCCCTGGTCAGATAGCTTTGCCGTGAGTATCGGCCTGATAACGCGGGCCGTGCCTGGGGGGACGCTCCGCGCAGGCCCCGGAACAGCGCTTGCCCGGGGCTGCAGCTGTGCCCCTCGGCGCTCAGTGCGTTCTTCCACTTCGCGTCTCTCCAGACCGTGTGCTTCTCTTCTTTTTAGGATTAATTCTTAGAAAGAAGATGGAATAGTTTCACCTTGCACACAGAAAGAACACTGAGCATCGAGTCACATGTCTTCTCTCTAACTTCGCCCATCTCAAGGCAGCACCTCTCCAGAGGACTTGCCCTGAGTCCCCGGCCCAGCAGCCCGCCAGAGTCCAGCTGCAGGCCGGACCTCAGCACCTTCCCCCCGCATGTCTGACCACACAGCCGGAGGCTTTGAGCCGGAAGCAGCGTGGGCTGCCGGAGGTGGTCACCCTCGGGCCATTTTAAGCAATAACTATGTTAGCAGAAGCAGTCTCGGACTTTCCCATCATCAGGGAGATGCCGGCATGGGAGTGAGAAGCTTGGTCAGTTAGCAGAGTTAAAGTGACGACGACCTGGGCACCTTTAGGTCAGAGCAGTGGTGTGGGCTGTCCCTCTCCAGTGAGAGGGATGGGACAGTGCCACTGCAGTCTCCAGCCCTCCGCCTACACTGGCCTCTGGAAGTGAAGGATGGATGGGGAAGCATGTCCCAAAGTGAGGCATTCGAGCTGCTTGAAGGGACAGTTCCCAGATGGCTGGGACCTTTCAGGTGCCCTGTGGCCCTCAGTAGCAATGCTAGCCTTCCTTCATATATGACAGTGTGAAGCTTTGCAAGTGACTACACGATGCCTCGGCACACAAATCTTGCTGCCTCCCAGGACTAGGTAGGTGTCAACCTGCATCCCCCTTGTCTATCAAAGTCATACGTGCTCCTTGTAGAATGTGTGGAAAGTGCAGGAAACAAGCTCATCGCTGGCCCAGAGTCCTCCCTCCCTGAGCATCACTGTTAATGTTTAGTGTTTTCCCTTTCTGTATTTTTTCTATGCATATATAATTTATTTTACTACAAGATTGGATCATGCTGTGTTTACAGATTTGTATCCTGCTTTCTTTAACATAATGTGAGCATTTTCCCATAACAATAAATACTCTTCAAATGTTAATGGCTATGACATTCCATTACGTAAAGTATGGCAAACACTGTTGATCACTGCAGTGAATATCATGACCTATAACCCAGCTCCCACCCATTAAAAAGACGTTGTGTTCCGTCTTTGGGGAAGGCAGCCAGGGCCTCTACACAGTCAAGCTGCAGCAACTCCAATAGCTGGGAGGAGCAGGCTCACGCAGCTGTGCAGCCTGTCCAGGAGCTGTGGTAGCATGGCATAGCAGCAAGATGAAGTGGCCAGAAAGTCTTGCAAAGTCAGTAGCATGGGTGCCAGAGGACTTGGGGATGCAGAGGGTGGTAGCCTTGCTTGGTGGGGAGCCTGGTACCGGCTTTTGTGGAGATATGGTTGTGAGGTGGAGAACATTCAAGGGTGGAGAGAGATGTGCTCTTCAGGAAAACCACCATGACACCTGTTGGAGTGCGAGGAGCACAGTCTGGAGGAGGAAGAAATGAATTACGTTCTAGGAAGAAGTCATGAAGGTGAAGTTGGGAACAGCCAAGCTGCGACTTGAGCAGAGGAGAAGCTCCAGGAAGATGAGAGGTGGTGCTGACATGCTGCGAGCCGGCGCTGGACCCACACAGAGAGTTCTGTGATTGACATTCCAACTCCAGCATGAACTTGACAGGGACAGGAGAGAAGCTGTTCCTGTCAGAACTAGCTTGAACTGAAGCTCCGAGACAAAGGCACACAGTGTGTCTACAGACGCAGGAGACTGTAGGCATGACAGGACAGGTGTTCCGTGCCTTGGAACTAGATAGGGAAGAGCCACATTTCAGGCAAGAACTGGACAGGACAAAGTCCACTGCTATGGAGCAGACTGGATTGGAGAAAAGAAAGAAGATGGAAAGCCATTGCCTCAGCATCTGTAGAGTAAGAAAGGCCTGAAGTAGAGCATGATGGGAGGTGTGGACAAGGGTGAACTCCAGAAATACTTAAAACTGCGATCAACACAATCTAACCTGAAGGTTTAGAAGAAAGAGCTCGGATAGTGGAGCTCGGCCCCAGCGTAGGGACTAATCAGTGGGTTGGAAACAGGAAAAGGTAACTAGTAACTAAGAATTTTTTCCAAGGGACTAGAGGCATGGCTCAGTGCTTAAGAGCATTGGATGTTCTCGAGGACCCTGGTTCAAGTCCCAGTGCCTGCATGGTGGCTCTCAAACATCTATAACTTCAATTCCATAGAATCCAGGGATGTCTTCTGGCCTCCACAGGCACCAGGCACACATGGTACAGAAATACATGCCGGCAAAAATATCATTACATCACAAAAGAATTATTTCCAGGACTTCAACATTTTCAGGTCACTATGTTAGCTTCTGTAACTGAGAAATGATCAAGGTATTCGTCTCATAAAGAGAATAGGTAGGCTCGCTCTTAGCTCTGGCTGTTTCAGTTCACGGTCAGTTGACCTCATTGCTTTGGAGCCTGTGTTGAGACAACACATTATGGTGGGGAGGGAGTGCATGGCACAGGAAACTGAGCTTACAGCCAGAAAAAAAAAAAAAAAAGGAGGTTGGGGTGGGGAGAGGAAGGAGCTAGGATCCCACAATCCCTCTCAGGGAATGGTCCTACTAATCAGAGGCCTTCCCAATAGACTCCACCTCTTTGCATTTCCATTCCTTCCCAGTAGGCCAGGCTGAGGAATAAGCCTTTAATATATGGTCCTTTGGGAGACTTTCCAGAAAAGACAACAGTCCCCAAGCATTTCTATACTGCATAAACAGTGCCGTGGTGTGCAAGCATTGCACATATGCATGCTGATAGAAGGAACACAGTGGAGGGTTGTTTCTAAGCTAATTGCTGTATTCATGGTATCCTTTTGCCTGTTTGTATTTTCTATCAAAACATACCATTTGTAGCAGTTGTGTGGAAAGGAAATGATGGAAAATTCAGGCTTTAAAAAGAAATCTTCTAATTGAAGACTTAAAACTCGATAACCAATATCAAAAGAAAATCAAACTTGGCTTATTTGAAGAGCCTGGAGGTTTTCAAGGGAAGCAGATGAACCACACTGAGGAAAGCATACAGATGTAATGGGTCTCGGTTCTGTTATGGGAGGGGGGCTTATAAAGGGATTTATAAAAACCCTGTGATGTTGGCTATGGCAGGAGAGTTTACACCATAGGAATTGGCAAACACCGCACCCCAGGGCCTTCCCCTACCTCTGCAGCAGTCACTGGGAGACCCTGCAGAGCCTAGAATGGCTGAGGGTGGGAGACAGCAGGGAGCTCTCAGAACGGCTCAGGGTGAGGGTTGGCAAATCCCCCTCCCAGCAGCCCCCAACATGTGCCTCCATGAAACCATGTGATACTTGTTCTGTATGAGCCCCAGACCCCTGGAATCCCAAGAGCTTCCCTAAGAAGAGGCTGGGTCAAAGGGTTCCTGATCTTAGGCCAGCAGAGAAGACAGAGAAGAGTCCCTTCTGGGGAGACGCCTCCTACTGTGAGTCTCTCTCCAGTCAACTCTGAGAATCCTGGCAGCCAGCATTTTCTTCTGGAAGAACTGGCCCAAAGGGACCTGAAGAGACAATCGGGATCCTTCTTTGAAATAGGAAGATGGCTCTTGGTTCCGTCCCCACGCACTCACGAAGCCGCTGGTTCATCAAATACACCATTAACTGCTGCAGAAGACATGAGAGCTGCCTGGCCTTCTGGAGCTGTTCTGCTTCTGCAGAAAGAATTGATGAACACGGTATATTGGCAAATGGGAGATAGCTTCGCATCTGCTGCCGTGCCTGCACAGATACATCCAAAGGAGGCAGCGTGCTCAGGCGTAGAGATTCTGTAGTCCTGAGGGATGCTTCCAACAGAGTGCTGCTTGAGCTGAGTCCTGAAACAAGCTGCAAGAACACACAAGGCCTACTCCCTCCAGTGAGAAGGTGCAGCAGGGGCATAGCCCTGCAACAGCAACAGTCCTGCTCTGACCAGGGGACTGCAGGAGGCCAGTCAAGCCTGAGCAGAGGGGCTAGCAACCTTTCCCTGCTGCCTTCCAGAACAGGTTTAGACTCAGCCATAATCCACACTGAGGCTTTAGTAGAATGCGGCCTAGCCGTCTTCTGGGAAGATAACAGCTTCTCCACACCAGGATTAGGGGTCACCCTGTCCTGAAAGACCAGAGGAAAAGTGGCCCTACTGTGCCAGAAGATGAGGCCAGATCCACAGCACAGCAGATCATGCCGACTTTGGAGGGGATGCAGTGAGCCCTCGTGGAGTTCCCAAGTTGATGTTCCATGTATTTGAAGAGACAGCCAAAGGTCACTGGATCTTGAGGAAATTCTCTCACATGAAAAAAGAGACCAGAACAGAAACGGTGGGGAGCTTTTCCTCCACAGGTTTATTTTAATTATGGGCTTCAGCTCTGTTGCCTGGAAAGGGAAGATGGAGTGAGCGATACCCAAAAGTAAGCCTAGGGCCAAATGAGCAATCATGGAAACGGTGGCCAGAGAGCAGTGAGCACAGCTGTCTGGAAGTCCACGTGGGTGACACAGACTAAACACAGACAGCGTGAAAGTGGACTGCGCGGCAGCAGTCAGCACGCATGTGCATGCAGGTGGGGGGGTCATGTGTGCATGCACCTCACCTCCCTTCTTAGGAGTGATAATGAAGTACAGTATTTACCCTGTGGCGGGGTCTGTGATGGGCTCCTGGCATGTCTAATCCTTCGGTCTTCACAACAAGCTAGGGCACAGCTACTGTTCTTATTCTTCATCAGCTGGTGGGAAACGGAGGCTGAGAAGGCAGGTCCGACCTGGTTAGCAGTGACTTAGCACTCAGCACAGCCGAGGCTCTCTGCCCACAGGTGGGCGGGGACGGGGGCACTGCGGGGGCGGGGGGGGGGGCACTGTGCGGGGGGGACTCAGCCTTGCACTTCCTTGTGCCTGGCAGTGCAGGCGGCTTCTTAAGCACCCTCAGTGCCATCCCCTTCCGGAGTAGATCCAGCTATCCAAGGTAGAACCTGGGCTCCTGGGCCTGGTGCCACCTCAGCCTGGTCAAGCTGAGTCCCCTCCCACACGTGTGCTGGGTGGTGGGAGCTCTTCACTGTCCTCATTCCACGGTGTCTCAGAGTGGCCAACAGCACTGCCCAAGTCTCCAATCCAGCTCTTTGGCCTCCATGGTCGGGGTTCTGTGGGCCACGTAGGCACCTGTTTCTCGGGAACTGATCATCCTGCCCTCACTCCAGATCCCAGGAGAATCTTTCGTATGGCCCCGCTTCACATCTGTATCCCTTCTCCAGAGACAGCCTCAGGCAGGAGATCCAGCCTTCGGAGTGGGGGTCTGGACTGCAAAGGGGGGGGGCGGCTGGGGGAGAGGCCCCTCTTCACAGTCTACAGGGGTATCTCATCCTGCTGCCTCCACACTCTCACCACAACCCGAGAAGCCCTCTGTAAATACGCTAACTTTAACGGGAGGCCCGTCACCCCTCACACTTCACACCTCTGTGTACCCCTGAAATCGCAGCCCGGGAGCCTCTAGCAGGTTCTTCTTGGAATTCTGCAATTCAAGAGTTTCCTCCCCACTAGGACTGGACAAGCCATCCCATCCTGAAAGACCAGACCCCAAGCCCCCTACTCTAAGTACTTTCTGGGATGAAGTAAAAAGAAAAATGGCCCGAATAGTTTGCGGCCACCATTCCTGGCCTGGCCGATGCATTTTACACGCTCTTCTCTGGAAGAAAAGAAGGGAGTTGCAGGCAGTGTTTGGGTTGGTTGGAGATTACCGCCCCCACCCCTTTTCCTTGGTGTCAATTAGCATAATTTAAAAGGCAAAGGCCGAGGGGGGGAAACCGTCAATATCTTTGGGGCCCGCTTTGGGGCTTTGAACTTTTCTGTCCTTTGGGGCTGATTATGGCCAAGTGACCCATATTTAAAAAGCATTTACAATAAAATGATGCTCTTCCTTTTGTGCCTTCAGCTTTCTGATGAAAAGCAAAAATGTTTTAAAATTGTTCCTTTTTGTCCGCGGTAATGGCTGTGCTATATTTCAGCGCACCCCTTGCGGCCATAGAAAGGGAAGGGTAATAAAGGCACAGCTGTAGACACTGTATGGCCTGCGTGGGGGGCTTCGTGGGAGGAAAGGGGAGTGGAGGGAAGAAACAGATTGACTGTGTGTCAACAAATGCAGCTGGGGAAAGAAGAAAG
Source organism: Peromyscus maniculatus bairdii (assembly GCF_049852395.1). Taxonomy (NCBI): domain Eukaryota; kingdom Metazoa; phylum Chordata; class Mammalia; order Rodentia; family Cricetidae; genus Peromyscus; species Peromyscus maniculatus. Next base: position 2,304,660 of record NC_134869.1, on the reverse strand, counting down.
CTTTTAAAGACCTCTGCAACTTAAAGTCCAAGATAAATGATGCTGCTCTTTGGGAAGGAGGAAACATGGAGGTGAAATTCAATAAAGACTGGCTGAAAAGAGAAGGCTTCCAAAGGCTTTTCTCTGCAGCCAGGCAGCTCTCAGGAGAATGGGCGAAAGTGGCCACAGTGAGGGGGTGCAGCTCAGCGGGACAACAAAGGCCCATCCCTGCTAGCTTGCCCGCCACCGCCGCCCCCCCCCCCCCCCCCCCCCCCCGGCCCGATGTGCTGCCGCAGCCTCAGCCCCAGCCCTGCCTGCTCGGGAAGCCTAGCCAACGGGAAGGCAGGGACAGTCGGGCGGGCGGGCCGTAGGACAGTCAGGGAGGATGCCCTGGAAAATGAGTACAGTCCTACTTCAGGGCCAGCTTGAGCTTTGCCTCGGAGGAGAGGTCAGAAAAGCGTAATGTGACCCCACCACCCCACCCCCTCCACCCCCCACCCCACCACCCCCCATCACCCCCACCCCCCACCCCGTGGAAAGATGCTGAGTCACACCTTATGGTGAAAACTGCTCCAGCTCTGACAGGGACTAGCTGTGTGAGGTGAGCGTGTCTGTGAGCAGTGGGGGCCTGGGCATCCCTGAAGTCAGTGACAGTTCACAGAAACCTTCCCTTCCCCTTTCTCCACCTGAGAGGCCAGGTGGGATCCTTGATCCCCAACTAAGGACTTGCGCATCTGTCCAGGTGATCTCTTTGTGATTGGTGAATGGAGAGATGGGATTCCCCAAGGGACAGCCAGAGGAAGAAGAAAGCAAGGACCAAGAGACTTTTCATCTTACCCTAACTGAAACTCCAAGGTAGTTGATTCAGCAGATATGTGATGTTGAAGTGAACATTGGGCTGGTGTCTCCAGGGTGAACTTCAAGCCAAGAGGGAGATGCTCTGCAGAGCACACACATCTAGACAGCAAAACCTGGACCCAAGAACAGTCACTCAAGACATCTAGAAGATCATGCTGTCTGACTGCATGGCTAACATAAGATGAAATGTGCCAGAAGATGCACTGGTCAGTGAAAAAGAGAGGCAGTTAGGTCTCTGGGACATGGTTAATTGCAAGATTAATTGTTGCAGCCACTTTAATAACTACTAAAGCTAAGAAGAAAATGTGTGCTTGTAAATTTGAGCATCTCAATGTTTTAAAATATGAACTCTGAAGTCACACAATCTTACATGTGTCAGCCATTTGCAATGGTGTGTGTGTGTGTGTGTGGTTGTTTTTTTGTTGTTATTTTATTTTGTTTTTTGGAATAGTGTATCACTCTGTAGTCCAGATTGGCCTTGAACTTGCGATGTAACCCAGGCTTGCCTGAACAGCTTCCAGAGTGCAGGTATCACAGATATGCACCACCATGTCCACCATGAATCGGAGTGAGTGATTCCACCTCCTTGAAGCTTGGTTTTTCATTTCCGAGGGCAATTATAACACCATTCATCAGAGGCTCCGTGAGACAGTGTACATAAAGTGCCTAGCAGCAGAATCCGGCCCCTGGGAAGAAGGCTCTTCGTTGTTATCAGCATAAGTCACACGGGCTGCAGCAGGCCAGGAGGATATTGCAGGGCTCTCAGGACTTCTTAGACTTTGCTGGACACACAGATTCCTGGGGGTGAGGTTATACGAAGATCTAGACTCAGAGGGGCAGGGGACCTGAGATCCTACATGTCCAGGTGAAGGGAAGAAGCTGGTCTGCTGCCCCTTTTGGTCTCCGGGAAAGTATGGCTGAGGAATGTGAGAAAATTAAATGAGGTTGGGGGGAGAGCTTCCATAGATGAAGACAAATCTAGAATATAATGTTCCCAAATCACTGTGAAGACCCCATTGAAATCTGGGGTGACTGAGAAGCATAACATAAAATAACTAGTTGCCACATAATTAGAAAAATCAATGGACGCTGAGGACCAACTCCCACAAATGGTCCTCTGATACACACTGTACCATGGTCCTCATATGCCAGTACACAGACACACAGAGACACATTACGGTCCTCATATGCCAAAATGCACACACACACACACACACACACACACACACACACACACACTCACACACACACACTCACACACACACTCACACACACACTCACGTCTGCAGTAAGCCTAGCACACAGGCTTCAGCAGACATGCTCAGTGGGAGGAGCCACGGAGTCCTGAAACTTGTGGACTCTTTGGGGATTACCTAGGCCCATTTCCCTTATTTCACTGATGAGGAAACCACTGTGAAGTCCAAAGTCACGTTTTGTGGCCAAACCAGGGTGCCAACTGACATTCTCTGGCCCTGGACTACAGGGCCTCACTCACTGTCCTCCCTCGGGCAGGAAGAACTACGCTGACCCTGCCAAGACTCTGGAGCCTCAGCCGCAGCTGACTGCTCACACAGGCGCCTGGAGCCGCTGATGCAGGGGAGCAACCTCTGAGGCCGAGGTGGCTGAACGCCAGCCAGAAAGAAGCCAGGCTGTGGGTGAGGACGTCAGTAAGAAGAGAGTGACTGTGGCCGCCTTCACTGGGGACAACAGATTGCTGTTTCTAGGTACCTTCTCGTCACACCTACCTGGTCGACGTTTGGGATCTGACTGGGCCGTTTCACGTGATTCTCACTGGTTCGTTATCACAGCACAGCGTCGTTTGTCATTGTACCTGCACTGTAGCCTTACTTTGCGAAGCTCTCCGACACAGGCATCCCCACTGCAGGGTCATGAGCTCGCTACCTCAGTGTCTTGTTGCTGGGGCCTAACTGCAAGGGCATCCAGGACCAGCTCTGCAAACCCATGTGTCCCTGGTTGTTTGTTAGATTCCTAGAAGTGCATTGCTTGGGAGTCAGGAGTCAGATCACGCAGGCTTTTTGCTGCATCCAGCCAAACTGCTTTCCAGGAAGCAACCTACATTTTTTCTGTTAAGGGACCGTTTAGGAGATTAAATTCCTGTGACTAGCTTTATTTCTCTTTAAAAGATTGTTTCACCTAAAAAAAATGAGTCTTTTTATTCCATAGCAACTTTCCTGTATTTCTTGGCACAGCATTCAACCCATTCATTCATTCATTCATTCATTCATTCATTCATTCATGACATCACTAAAATGTCTATATAGTGTATGCATTAGCATTAGACATGTAGGGAAACACATACATCCTATACTCTGACTCTATGAAATGGTGTGATTATTGTCTTCATTGTACAGGTGAGAAACCAAATCCTAAAGAAACAAATGGTCCCTGAAAGTGGTGGAATTGGAACTCAAGCTTGATTCCAAGACCCACTGGCTCTCTGGCAGCAAGCAGCACTGACCTCAAGTGGGTACTGGGCTGGACCTGCAGCACTAACTGCTCACAGATGGTCAAGGGTTTTATCAACCCTTTGCCCAGCATCTCTCTTACACTGACCTCATCATCCCCAGTGTGAGGCCTCCTGGCCTCTCCCCTCCACCATTCCTGGGCAAACACACTTTGAGCGCCTCTTGTGTCCGGCCAATGATATCCAGCGCTACACAAGAAGGCCCAGTCTGTGTCTCTGTGGAGCTAACAGTCTACGTGTTGGGCAACAAAGAGTTAAGTAGGTAGCCTGGTAAACAATGACATCACTACAAACTGGCAACCTGCTTGTGGCAGTTTGCTTTCTGTTGATACAACAAAATCCCAATAATGGACCATTTATAAAGAGATTTTGTGGTAGTTACTTTTCTTGTCCTTGTAATAACATGTGTGAGAGAAGCAATGTAAGGCTTCTTTTGGGTCACAATTTTAGATGGCAGCCATCGTGGTATGCATGGTAGGCATGGCAGCTGGAGGGCTTGCTTCACTGTGGCAGGAGCATGCAATGCAGGACACAGATGGACTGGTCTATGACCTTCACAGGCCTGCTCTCTGGAGCCTATGAATACTAGCTAGGCCCCATGTACCAACAGTTCTATAATGGTCCCAAATAGGACCACCAGCTAAAGACTAAGTGTTCCGCTAGGTGAGCCTGTGGAGGAGGGGCAGAGGGAAGGGCTGGAGTTGGACATTCAAACCATAACAGGTGTGTTTGGGCTTATGGTTTTGGAGGCTGGGAAGTTCAACATCAACAGCCAGCAGGTCTTGTGCTGTCTCTCTTCCTGATGGAAAAGCAGGAGGGAGCAGAGGTAGACAAGAGGAGTCCTGGGGAGGATGAGGGCAGCTACGGCCCTACCCAAACACCTACTCTTGTGCATTGCAGTCCAGAGAATCAACCCATCTCCAGAGAAGACCTTCATCCCTTCACGGACGTGGAGCCTGCAAGATCTAAGCTCCCCTGGAGGCCCCATCCCCCAACACCTTGCATTTGCAATCAAGTCTCAATGTGCGTTCTGGCCGATTTGCAAGAATCCAAGCCATAGCAAAAGAAAAAAAATTCTGGGGGCTGGAGAGATGGCTCAGAGGTTAAGAGCACTGGCTGCTCTTCCAAGGATCCAGGCTCAATTCCCAGCACCCACATGGCAGCTCACAACCATCTGTAACTCCAGTGCCTTGGGATCTGGCACCTTCACACAGACATACATGCAGGCAAAAGACCAGTGCATGTAAAATAAAAGTAAATTATCTAAAAAAAGAAAGAAGGAAGGAAGGAAGGAAGGAAGGAAGGAAGGAAGGAAGGAAGGAAGGAAGGAAGGAAGGAAGAAATACTATTCTGTGAGAGGGTGGGAGACATACTCAGGAAAGTTGGCGTGGAAGCCTGTGTCTAAAAGAAACATCTAAGCTGTGTGTTTCAGTTTCTTCCATCCAGGACTCAAGCTTAAGTCCCTCAAGGAAGCCAAGGGACCATGGGTTGAAGATGGAGCTCAGTTGGTTGAGTACCTGCCTAATGTGGACGAACCTTAGTTTAGTCCCTAACAGCATATAAACCAGGCATTGGAGCTGCCCTGAGAATTTCTTCCTGAGAAGATGAGAAAAATGTCTAACCTTCCTGCCAAGGTCTTGGTGACAAACCAAAGGCTGAGTCCATCAGAATTCACCCTGGGGAACCATGAGTTTGGGTTACGAGTAGGAGTTTGTGCGGCCCTAAAGCAGCCATGGTGGGAAGTCTGTACCTGGAATGGCGCGGGGATTTGGCTGAGAATGGCCCCAGGGACTTACATATTTGAGGCTTTGGTTCCCAGCTCAGGAGGGATTAGGAGTTGTGGCCTTGTTGGAGGGGATGTGTCATTGAGGACGGAATTGAGGTTTCCAAAGCCCCCGCAAGCCCTGTCTCACTCTCAGCAGCTACAGCGCCATGCCTGCCACAGTAGGCATGGACTCACCCTCTGAAACTGGAAGCAAGTCCCCAAGTAAATGCTTTCTTTTATAAGTTGCCTTGGTCATGGTGTCTCTTCACATCAACAGAAAAGTAACTGAGACACATGGTGATGGCTCCTCCATGGCCAAGTAGATGGAGCCCGGTACCTAGTCCTCCTCTGCCTATGTACCCCAGCTCCTCCTCAAGACCCTTCCTGAGGACACTTCGATGAGGGCAGAATTGCATACAAATGGCTGGAGAGAGCAGCTGGATACTCCGGGGACCGTCCAATGACCCTCCCTCCCCCTCCTTCCATGAGGGAATGTCCAGAGTCAATAAGCCCAACTGTGCTGATCCTTTGCAAACAGACACAGCTGGTCCTGATCTGCTCTGAGGATAGTGATGTGTAGCATTGACACATCACTGCACTCCCAGCTCTTGGGAGGTCAGGGCAGCAGGATTAGGAGTTCAAGGTCATCCTTACCAACACAGTGAGTTTGAGGCCAGTTTGGGCTGTTGGAGACCTTGTCTCAAAAAATAAATAAAACAGAAAACTAAGGACTTTGCCATAGTTTGGACCTAGGAAAAGCCCAAAAGGCTTGCTCCCCCACTCTTGGTGCAGTTCTTGAAGATTTCAATAGGGCTTAGGATCTGGAGAGAGACTCAGTCAGCAGTTAGAGCACAAAGTGCTCTTCCAGAGGACCTGAGTTAGGTTCCCAGCCCCCATTCACACTCACTGCCACTCTAGCTCAGGTGATCTGGTGCCATCTTCTGGTATCTGCAGGTACCTGCACACACGGATGCACGCACGCACGCACGCACGCATGAATCTACATGCACACACACATGCACACACATGCATACACACATGCATACACACATGCACACACACATGCACACACATACACACACACATGCATACACACATGCACACACACATGTACACACACACATACACTCATGCACACACACACATGCACACACACACACACACACACGAATCCACATGCACATACACATAAACACTCACAGGCATACACACAAATAAAAATAAACCTGAAAAGCCAGTCATGGTGGCACATGCTCTTAATCCCAGCACTCAGGAGGCAGGGGTAGGCAGATCTCTGTGAGTTCAAGGCCAGCCTGGTCTACAGAGTGATTTCTAAGAAAGCCAGGGCCTCACAGAGAGATGCTGTCTGGAAAAACAACAACAACAAAAAGGTGTGTTAGTTAGGATTCTCTACAGTCATCATTCTATAACAACTTATAGAATATCTAAGATGGGAGTCCCTAGTCACATGTAGCTATAAATTCAAATTTTAAAATGGATTTCCACCTTCCCCAAAAGTGCTATTGAGCAGTACCATTCTAAACTCATGTCAAATAAAAATGTGTAAAGGGTGAGAAGGATCAGCTTCCTCCACAGCCAAGTCACCTTGCATTCTCAGGGGTGTGCACAAACTCACCTCTTGCTTTTCTTTTCTTTTTTTGAGATAGGGTCTCACTATACAGCTCTGGCTATTCTAGAACTCACTAGCAGACCAGGCTGGCCTTGAACTCTCAGAGATCCGCCTGTCTCTGCCTCCCGAGTGCAGCGATTAGAGGCGAGGCGTGCGCCACCACCGCCCGGCTCCCACTCACTTCCTTAGATGTCATTGTTTTAGACATTTGGTGCTAAGAAAGTAAAAGGGGAAATTAACTACAAAAGAAACATTAAAAGAGCATTGAGATGGAATTGGGAGGCCATTTAGGTGGGCAGGACTTAGGTGACCTTTAGTGACCTTCAGCATCCAGCTGCCCCCTAAACACTCGTTGACATGGTGGCCAGAGACTTCCCACAGCAAGAGGTTATCAGACGTCTCCACTACACACACCTCACAAACTTACACACCGATTTCTTAACAATGTGCCTGAAGTTACTCTTTCTCCTCCACTGTGACCACCACCACTATCACACCTACCACCTTCAACACACAGGCCTGCCCTCTGTTCCAGAACACTCAGTGTGCCCATCACACCTGCAAATGAGGCTCTGGACTCAAGAATCTCTACTTACCAGGTGGGGGAACTCAGCTTCTAAAATCTACCTCAAGGTCACCTCTGCGAAGCTAAGACTGTCACAGGAAGGGAATAACTGGCATTTTCCTCCTACTGTACTTATTTACACACTTTCACGGTTCCCACATGAACTAGAGCTGCTGAAGAGCCGAGGCCGAGACACCCTAACAACACCCACTTCCGTGATGCTGATTGTGTTTCTCCTGCCAGATATCAGAGACGTAACTAAAACACAACCCACATGAGGTGGCCACGCCTTCAATCCCAGCACTTCTGAAGCAGACCCAGATCGATCGATCTCCTGCCAACCTGTTCTATATAGCAAGTTCCAGACAGGCCAGGGCTATACAGTGAGACCCCCTCCGAAAAGAAAAAAAACGAACAAATACTCAAACAAAAACCCATAATCTATGACTAAGGAACCTTGAGTTTCAAAGAAAGGCCCAAAGGAACAGCAGTATTGTGCAACAGATACCCCATAAGGAGGGCAGGCACCAGCCCATCATGTAAAAAGGTTTCTGATGAAGTCCAGGATCTTGAAGAATCAGAAAAGAATGGAATGCCTGAATAAGTGCATATTCTGAAGCCTTGCTCGGCCCCAACCTTTCTGCACTACTCTTTGGAAGTGCCTCCAGGGTCAGTTTTCATACAGCTGGGCTTCTGAGAAGACCCAAGGGCCCTGCCTTAGCTCGGCCACCCACCACCCTCAAGACACCCATTTTGAAAGAGGCAGTGCCAGGATTCCAGCCCTGATCTGACTCAGAAACTTCAGTAAGGAAGTTTATGCCAGGCCCTAAAAGTCCCTGGAGTTTCCACTCACACAAGACCACCACTAGAGAAGAGTGTCACCGAGGATCCCCAGGTCCAGTCATTTCTCGGGGTGCACTTCAGGCCCGCCCCTGCCCCAGCCAGGACAATTGCGGACACCCCTCCCCCACCTTCCACTGCCGGAGAGCTGTGCCCCCGCTGCTGCCTAGGCTGAAGCCCTACGGTTTGAGAGGGAAATCCAGGTCGCGCCAATCCAAGCGATAGTTTGGGGAGCTCCCCGCTGGTTGTCACTGCAGGGTGCCAGGGAGGAGGGCGCTCCCGCAGCAGAGCTTTTTAAATGACTCTTGTCTCGGAGCTTCTCCACACGCCTGCCAACCTCTGGGCAAGGCGAAGCAGAGATCTGGGGACAGGCCTACAGACCGGATGGTGGACGCTTGGGAGTGGGTGGGGCCTGAGCATGGAGTGGGAGGGTCATTTTGAGATGAGGGCGTGGTGTGTTGAGAGGCGTGGCCAAGGGCTATAGGGTAGGACCTGAGTGAGAGGTCTGCAGAGACTGTTCCAGGAGGTGGGCGAAGCTGGTGGTGGGCAGCATCCTCCAAAGGATCCAGCTTCCCTCTGGTCCCCACTGAACTTTCAGAAGTGCGTACTCTGGCTGTTGTGGTACCGTCGTCCCCAGAGTAACCTTCAACTCTTATACGCAGGATTAGAACAATTACTTTATAGTATGTTAAAATCTAAGCATTACACTACTCTCCTAGTTTGCTTTCTAGTACTGAGGAAAACACCATGACCAAATGCAACTTGGGGAGGAAAAGAACTATTTCTTTTTACAGCCTACAGTCCCTCCAGGAAAATCAGGGCAGGGACCTGGAGGCAGCGACTGAAGGTTCCTTCCAGTCCTCCTTGCTCTATACCAAGACTGCCTCTTATTTAACAGCGGGTGTGCCCTGCGGAGGGTCAAGACACCCTGCCTCATGAGAAAACTTGTTTGCTGTTCCTTCCACTGACTAGGACCACGTAGCCCTTCTGCTCGTCATCCGGAGCATCAGCAGGAACAGATATGGCCACTCGCTTCTCTAGAAAGCGTGGAGTCAGCATTCCCCGTCCACTTCCGCTCGTGCGTTCCTGAGAGCTGCGGCTGGGAAGGGAGATTTCCCCTTCATCTTGACGCAGCCAGGGGACGAAGAGGCACCACACACAAAAGAGAGCCTTGAGGAATCCCACAAGAACAGGTAAGGCAGAGTCTCCCTGATAAAATCGCTTCCCAAATGTCTCGTGTCTTCATGCCGTCACAGTGAGCACTGCATTTCATCAAATGACTTCAGGAGAGACACCAGCATTTAAATTACAGTAGGATGATTAAAGATCACGAAGCCAAATGAAGACAAAATAATTTTGAGACATCTGTTGTAACATATCAAGTGGTTAATAATAAACGATAAGCGTTTTCCTGAACTTTGTGGTGCCAAAATCTTACCGAAGTGTCACTTTCGAGTCTTACTTTGACCTCATGTTCTGGGCGTTCCTGGGAGAAGTTATCTAGATGGAGGTAGCTGAGGTGGGAAGGCCTGTCTTAACTATGGGTGCCGCCCCTCCATGGGCTGAGGTCCTGGACTGAATAAAAAGGAGAAAGCAGCCTGAGAGATGCTCAGTGGTGGAGAGCGCATACTGTTCTTGCAGAGAACTTAAGACCAGTTCACAGCTTCTGTGCTGGTCAGCTCACAACCTCCTCTGGCCTCTGTGGCCACCTGCATTCACATGGATACACACATGCACGCACGCACACACACGGATACACACGCACAGTTTCTCTCAGCATTTTGGCCTTCCACATCCCCACCAGAATCCCCCAAGAAACTCTACCTACAACATGCAAGGCCTGCTCTGGCCTAGAGAGCATAAGCCTTCCACATTCCTCCCGCAAACCAGTTCCAAAGGCCGACAGTCACACAGTCAGGGTTCCCACAGCACGGAGCCCACCACTCAGCACTAATTTCGTTGGTTTTCTGGTCACTGTGATGCAATGCTCGAAGAAGGTTTATCTTGGCTCATGACTTGAGAGGGTCCAGGCGTCATGAAGGTCTTGAACCTGGGGTGGCCGGAGAATGAGGATGTTTACTCACAGCTCAGTGGATCAGAAAACGAGCAAAGTTGGAACCCGAACTAAGCAAGAACCCATAAGGCCTGCCCCTTGGTGAAGCACTTTCTCCAGCTAGACTCCATGGTGTCCTAAATCTCCCACCACATCCGAAGACAGAGCCACCAATTGGGGCCAAGTGTTCAAAGGTGTGAGCCTGTGGAGATGACATTTCACAGCCACCCAGAGCACTGTGGTTCAGGAAAATCCGACAAAACAAAGTCAGAGCTGGGGTGAATGTCCAAGACCCCCTGCGGTTGTCACAGGTGGGAGTCACACAAGGGGTGCAAGGGACAGATGCTTCCCGAGTGACCTCTGGTACTGCAGTCTGAGAAGCTCAGGCTGAGAAATGAACTAGCTGAAGTGCGGCTGCTGGACTCCCATGTGAGGGTCTCGCGTGAAATGGGGATCTCAGGAGCGTAAGTTCAGTGAGCAAAGCAGACGCCCGTCTGTCGGCTGACAAACGGTGGGAGGTGGAAATGTGGTAAGAAGCCCTCCAGCCCCCGGGGAGTGACAGCAAAGGGGAAAAGGAGCTGCCAGAACCACATGCAAATGAGCTCCTGGCCCTGGGCGGGGCGGGCCTGTGGGAACGGCTTGGGAGCTGGTGGGTGAGAGCCCTGGAATAGTTGAGTTGAGAAGGAGGCCTGGGAAACTGCTGGGAAACCCCTCTTCAGAGGGCTAAAGAGGAAGGCAGTGTCTAAGGCCAGGCTTCTGGATTTTTCCTTTGATTTTTCCCACTCCAACATGTAGGGATAGCAAGGAGACACTTAAGGGAACTTACCCAGCCTCCTCTTGCTCTGAGAAGAGCTGACCCATCCCACACACAATGAGAGGCTTCTGGGTAAACCTGTGCTTGCCGGTTCTGACCTCAGATGGAGAAGAGGGTCACAGGGACTGTGTTCAAGGCCCGTCTACGCTTCCATTTCATGACAGCGGAGTTCATGGCTCAGCAGCTATGTCCCAGCCTTGGCCATGATTCTTAGCACATTTTTCTGTGCCGTGGATCAAAGAAGGAGTTGTAAGCAGACACAGGAACCACTTCTCAGGAGGCAGCACACCCAGTCTGGCAGCCAGCATGGGATGGGAGGGTGCAGACACCTTAAGTTTCTGTGCGCCCCGGGTGATAACCCTGCCCAAGAGACAGGCTTTGTGTAAAGCCGGCTGGGAAAGGAGTCCACAGACCACAGCAGGTCTGCTGGGAGCTGGAGAAGAAGCCCAGATTCAGTTTTTGTCCCGGGGTCCTGTGACAAAAAGGAGGGACGGTATGTCCCGAGGGGTGAGACACCGAGGGACACCTTACTGGACTGCCATCACTCTGCCTGGCCCATGTTCCTACACATCCATCCATAATTCATCAAAACTAGACATAAAAGCAGATTCTTCACACTAGGTCTTTGCGAGTCTTTATTTATTTTATTTATGACCATCTCGTGCCTTTTCCCTTCACCAGGCTCTGTGAACTAGCAACAGCCAGGAGGTCCATTTTCCTCTCTGCCTGACCATAAGTTCCTCTCACTGTCTGTCACACATATTAATTTTTCTTTGCACTTCAGAAACATGACTGCCTGTCCAGTTTCTAGGTGAAGGCACCACGGGCATCATAGAAATAGTCAATAGCAGGCCCATCAGAAATAAATCTGAAAGGTCATGTTATGGTTTGTGTTATTTCCTGATTTTGCTAATTAAAGCAATACACAAAACCACCTCTCCCCTTCCCGGCCTGTGTAGATCTACCTACAAAAAGTCTAGGGTGGCTATTGTACTTCAGTTTCCTGAAAGTCCAGCCAATGTCCCCAAAGCTTGGAGCAGGAGAAGATAGATGTTCCTGCAAAGATCTGAGGGTACCCTGGCTAAGTACAGACACGCCAAAAATACATTGTCACAGGTGACAGCCTGTGTTCCCGACATGTCACACAAGATGCAGTTCTGGGGGTTCTCCAGCAGGTGACACAGTCACTTCCATCAGGATGTGACAGAGGAGGAAGCCAAGCACACTGGTTATGAAGGGCCAGGACTGAGCTGGACATCTGGCGTGGGCTTTATCACCGCCATCCTCCGGCCTAACTAGGAAGACAGCTCCAGGACTAAGCTGGTCCCGGAAGACTTAGCTGCAGAGTCAGCCTACACAGTTTGTTGCCTGAGTCAGAAGCCGTGGATCATTCACTCTGTGACTGTTTAAAAAGTCATATTCTTCACTGCTACAGCAGGGAATAATCCATCTTCTCCAAGAGAGAAACTGAACAGGCTCCTTAGTGAGTGGTGAATCTGAGTCTCTCCTCACAGAACGGGGCAGTGGGGAGGAAGACCTAGTTCCTGTCATTTCTAAAGCTTGGCTTCACTTTCTTTTCTCTCTCTCTCTCTCTCTCTCTCTCTCTCTCTCTCTCTCTCTCTCTTTCTTTCTTTCTTTCTTTCTTTCTTCTTTTTCCTTTTTGGTTTTTTTGAGACAGGGTTTCACCATGTAACAGTCTTGGCTGTTCTGGAACTCACTATGTAGACCAGGCTGGCCTCAAACTCATAGAGATCCATCTGCCTCTTCTCCTGAGTGCTGGGATTAAAAGTGTGCGCCATCATGCCCAGCTACTTTTTTGCCCTTGGTGTCCATGAACCACAGAGATGCCACTGTATCTTTCCTCTACAACGATCCACTGCCTACCCCTTCCTTTCCCCCCAGTGTCACTTGTAACCCAGATGGGCCTCAGACTTGGCACATTGCCAAGGATGACCTTGAACTTTTGATCCTCCTGTCTTGACTTCCCAGGAGCTGGGATTATGGACACGTGTCACTGTGCCCCGTTGTATGTAGTGCATGGGATCAAGCCCAGGGCCTTGAACATGTTAGGCATTTCTGCCTCCCCAGACCTTTTTTTAAAAGCATGGAGAACAGCTGCTTCACGCACACCACAAACTCTGATTCAGACAAGAACAATCCACCTATTCATCTCTCGCTTTTCCAAACCTTCCTGGAGTTCCAGCAATATTTATAGACTCAGACACTAATGTGTCGGCACGATGATCCAGCTGAGGACACCCTGGGTTTTGTCACCTCAGCTTTCTTTAAAAACAAGCTCTGGGGAGCTGGAGAGATGGCTTAGCAGTTAAGAGCACTGGCTGTTCTTCCAGGGGTCCTGAGTTCAATTCCCAGCAACCACGTGGTGGCTCACAACCATCTGTAATGGGATCTGATGCCCTCTTTGGGAGTACAGACAGACATGAAGACAGAACACTCATACATAAAATATATTTTTAAAAATGTCTGGAGCTGCAGAAATGGCTGTTGATAAAGAACCTGCTGTGTAAGCTTGGGGATCTGAGTTCAGATCCTTAGCACCCAAGTAAAAAGCTGTATGTTGTGCTGTGAGCCTGTAACTCCAGGAGGGGTAGGGGGAGACAGCTGGGTCTCCAGAGCTCACTGGTCAGCCAGCCCAGCCTAGCAGGAGAGACCTTATAACACAGTGGAGAGGGAAGGGCAGGGGCGACGGTGAGTGGATAAAGTGCTTGTTTTGCAGGCTTACAACTCCAAGCACAGCAGCATGTGTCTGTAATTCCAGGGCTCCCATAACGAGGTGGGAGGTGGAAACAGGAAAACCCCGGAAGCTCACAGGCCAGCTCACCTGGCATATATGCATCAGTGAACGACAAGGCTCAAATGGCCTCCACCCATGCACTGGAGTACGTATGCACCTGCATGAACACACAGATAAAGTGGAGCGTGATGGAAGAAGACATTCACGGTGGGCGTCTGTCAGCACACAAGCATGCATGTATACAGGTAAACACACACCCCACACAGACAAGCTCCGCCTCGTACACATCATTCCCCCCCAGCTGCCTCTATGGAAAGCGCAATCTCACAGAAAGAAGTTAGGCTTTATTTAATACTGGAGCAGAGTTTAAAGCCCAGTGACACAAAGCTTGAGCAAGCAACTGTATTTCCCCTAACCTCTCAGTCTCTCCTTCACTATAAGCTGGAGCCAGGCACAATGCCATGCACCCACAGGGAGATGCAGCTCAGAAGTGCCAGGGTGGTCTGGGCAACACAGTGAGACCTCATTTCAAATGATGATGATGATGATGGTGGGAATAATGCTCTCACATGATTAATAACATTGATAATGAAGTCTATAAAACGACCAATACAGGGAAAGAATAAATAGATGCAAAACATGCTTTGATTTTTAACCTCATATTTCCAGACTGTCTCCATCTCCCTAGTCTCCCCTGAGGCTTACTGGAGCCATGGAATTGTCCTGAGCACGCTAATACTTGGGTATCTAAAACACACCCTGGCTGTGAGATTCATACTCCAGTCTGTTTTGGAAAGTGTGGTCTTTGAGTTGCCGCTCTGGGCCCCGAGGGGTATGGGTGTGGTGGGTCATCCCTGGTAGAGGAACCTCCTCACTTCCAGGCGGAAGGATTCTGCTCTATGGTGACAACTTCCCCAGCAGGCAGTCCTGTCCTCGCTGCCCCACAGAGTCACCATTCAGGCTCCAGGCCCAGCTCTGCCAAGCTCCCAGAGAGCACTGGATCCCCTTCACCAGCCTTCAATGCCAACCGTGTGAAAAGAGGCCACTTTACATCTGGTACAAAGCGTCGACCCGTCTCATTCACGGTGCCCGGAACATACCAGGCACTTCAGCACGAAGTCCCTTCCTGCCACTTGCTGCCCGTTTCTCACACCCGGAGACAACACACAGAGGTCTGTGTTTCCCACCCGGTGTCATTCTGGGAGAACGGCCTGAGAAAAGCCCTATTCTCTTCTCGCCTCCTCACCTGCCAAAAACTCTGGCCTGCAGGTGTCTGGCAGAGGCCTGGAGAGGCCGGGCAGCATCTGCCATTCAGAGCGGTTGAGAGGTGGCCTCCTAAGAGCCAAGTCCCAAGCTCAGCAGCTCCGTTGTGGGGTCTTGTTCTCTTTAGCAGTCATGTCTGCCTGCCCAGGCCTCAGGTCTCATCTGCCACCCCCAATGTTTCACATGAATGCAGGTGACCTTATAACCAGAACCTCTCTTGGACTCCATGGGTCTTCTCACAAAGTCCTGTGAGAAACACTGTCTTAGAGACGACCACAGTCACGAAAGAGCCAAGTTAAGAATGAAGTTCCCACCCAGTGTGCTCCCCATATGTATGGAGAGGCCATGGTGGGGCTGGGGTGGGATGTCTCGGGGAGGAGCATCTGGTCCCATGAGCCTCAATTCTGGCTATATTTAAATCGCCTAAGGAGATTTTCAAAGTGAGATTCTACTTGTGGGTGGGGGATTGGAGCAGAAAGAAACCTCACTGGACCTCAGGCTGAGAATCTCACATCTGGTTCAACCCAGTTGTCTGCACACAGAAAGAACTGGGGCGGAGAGATTGTTAATCTTGCCTGACCCATCTGACTCACAGATGGAGAAACTGAGGCAGGCACTGAGAGTTTAAGGAAGCTTGCCCGAGACTCCATAGCTATACAAGGTATCTTTTGGTGTTGTGGGTTGTCTCAAAATATTCTGTGTCTACCACTTACTTCCATTGCCTCAAAGACTTGCTGGAGCCCATCATTCTCCATGCTGCTCAAGAACTCATCCACATTCTTTAACATGTTATCCTTAGCCCAGGCACAGCCAACTCTGCTTGCGTTTCTTAGAAGTCCCACCCTGGTCCGGTAGATCCCTTTGCTTTAGAGGGCTCCATCCTGGCCACCTTCTGTGTCCCGGGGCAGGAATGCTCGGGAGCCCAGGACACCCAAAGTATTGCATGTTCCCCTAGAGGGGCTGTGCAGGGCCCCTCCCTAGACCCAACTTGTCATTAGAATGCTTGTCCAGGGTCTGAAGGGTGGCCTGTGGAGCTGGTCACCAAAGGCAGCTATCAGCTTGGATTCACAATGCTGACTGGTTCTCATGGTGGGAAGAAGGAAGAATAGGCTGCAGGCTGCGAGCTGGCTTCTCTGTGCTCTGGGGATTAAAAAACAAATCTGAATCCTAACACTGCTTTGTAGGTTGTCCCAATGGTATGGTAGTCAAAACAAAGAGAACATGTAAACTGTTCCGGTTACAAGAGCTAACTATGCAGTCGGAGTGTGTGGACTTCTCTCTCTAGCCTTCGCCCGCATACTGTGTGGGGATGGTCATTGGAAGCGTCTGTCATCCCTGACCTATGAGGAGATTCCTCAGGTCTCCCTGAGGGCAACAGGAAAAAAAAAAAAAAAAAAAAAAAAAAAACTGACCTAATGTTGATCTCCGTGAGGAGCAGTCAGCCTCGCTACTGAAAGGTAAGTGGTCCAGCTGTCCTGGCCGTGTGAGTGGCACCAGTGACCCCTGGAGGGTCACAAACTGTACCTAGGGTGGAAAGAAGGCACACTCTGAGATGTGACGAGGAGTCAGGGTGAGGAGGTTCCGAGCCTCAGCCATCACCCTGCCCTCTTTTCTCCCCCAATACACTTAGATTCAGGTCCTGTTTCTATTCCACTTTGCTTTGCTTTTGTGGTGGTTTGAATCCAAGAACCCGTAAGTCCCAGGCATTTGAATGCTTGCTCCCATTGTTGGCTGTTTGGAGGGTTGGTAGGCATGGCTAAAAAGGATTCCTCTTGCTATGATAAAACACCATAGCCAAAAAGCAAGTTGGGGAGGACAGAGTTTATTAGGCTTACACTTCCACATGCTGTTCATCATCTAAGGAAGTCAGGACAGGAACTCAAACATTGCAGGGACCTGGAGGCAGGAGCTGATGCAAAAGACATTGAGGGAGCTGCTTACTGGCTTGTTCACATGGCTTGTTCAGCCTGATTTCTTGTAGAACCCAGGACCACCAGCCCAGAGATGGCACCACTCAACAGTCTGGGCCCTCCCCTACCAATCACTCATTGAGAATATGCCTTACAGCTGGAGGCATTTCCTCAACTGAGGCTCCCTCCTCTCTGATGACTCTAGCTTGTGTCAAGTTGACATAAAACCAGCCAGCACAGCGTAGCTGGGGGAAGTATGTGACTAGGGGTAGGCTTTGAAACTTCTAAAGACTCCTGCCATTCCGAGTTAGCCACCCTTCTCTAGGGTTCTCTCAAGGGCAGCTGGACGGGCTGGGAAGTGGCGTGCTAACATCCAGGCTCACTGTGACACTGAGCAGTAGAGAGAGCCCACGATGCTGCAGTCTGCAGTCGATGCTGTCTTGGGAATTTCATTTCCTACCTTCTTGCCCCTTCCCCAGCTTCCTGTTTTCCAGAACGTTCAATGCATCCTCACCTTAGGGGCTTCCTCCTCTCCCTTCAGTGTCTGTGCAATGGCATCTTGCCGGTGGCATCTTCTCCAATCTCTGTCTCTAAGACAGCAGTTTGATGAGTTTCTTCTCTTCAGGTTTCTTCTGAGCACTTCCCATTACCCAGCATCCCCACCCACCCCCCACCGACTATTGTAATGTTTAACGGTTTCCTTATTAAACATCTCTTTCCTCGGTGCTACAGAAGGACTCTCTGTTTACAACTAGATTCCAAGTGTTGGAAGAGTGCTGGGCACATAGTATTGTGTGGTGATGTACTGTGGACCCTAGTAAACTTGCCTGAGGATCAGAGGACAGAGCCAGCCACTAGATTAGACACAGAGGTCAGGCAGTGGTGACACACACCTTTAATCCTATCACTCAGGAGGCAGAGATCCCTCTGGATCTCTGTGAGTTCAAGGCTACCCTGGTCTCAATAATGAGTTCCAGTACAGCCAGGGCTATGTAGAAAGACCCTGTCTCAAAAACAAAACAAAAACAGACAAGCAAACAAACAACAACAACAAAATCTTCTGGCATTTAGGAGCTAGCTCAACAGTTAAGAGTGCACACTGCTCTCACCGAGTTTCATTCCCAGCAGCCATGTTGAGTAACTTCACAACCTCTGTAACACCAGCTCCGGAGGATTGGACACCCTCCTCTAGCCTCTGAGAGCATCTGTACCTGCATGTACACACCCACACACAGGTACAGGAGGGTGCCTGCACCCATGAGCACACACCCACACACAGATACAGGAGGGTGCCTGTACCCATGAGCACACACCCACACACAGATACAGGAGGGTGCCTGTACCCATGAGCACACACCCACACACAGATACAGGAGGGTGCCTGCACCCATGAGCACACACCCACACATAGATACAGGAGGGTGCCTGTACCCATGAGCACACACCCACACACAGATACAGGAGGGTACCTGTACCCATGTGCACATACCTACAGACAGATACATGCATACACACAATTAAAAGTAAGTAAATCCTTAAAAAATATTATTTCTGAACTGAGTGTGGTAGTTCATGCCTCTAACCTGGGAGGCTGAGGCAGGAGAATCATAGTGATTTCAAGGCCAACCTGGGCTGTACAGGTCAGCCTGAGCTATGGAGTGAGACCCAAATAAGCAACAAGACAGACCATTCACAATAACTATTTTTATTAAAAACCACCTTGGCCTTGCTACCTTAATATTGCTATCTTTAAGCATACATGCTAATTATTTTCTTATTTACAAAAATCTTCCTGGAAAAAGCAATTGGTTTTTAGGTTTACACTTTTCGTCTGCAAGAATAACAAGCAGTTTGAACAGTACCAGGTCACAGCTGCATAAACACTTTCTATAAAACTTAACTCCGTTTGCTTCTTTAAAACTTGGGGTGGGGGGGGCGGGTACGTTGTTAGGAAACACTGGGTCTAGAATTCAGCAGTTTCTTTCTTTAAAAAAAAAAAATCGGTAGGCTTGCCAGTTGTATAGGCAGTGTCTTTTGTTTAAAAAGAAAGAGAAAGTTTTAACTCCACAGTGGAAAAACTAACACTGTCACTAGGATATGACGGAACCATGGAGAAGAACTAGAGACCTCGAGGCTCAGCAGAATGGCCGGCGGCATCTGGTCCCAGGGCCTTTATCAGCATCCTTGTATGCTCTATTCAGGACTCTCAGGACGATTGTTGGCATGATGTAGACAAATTGACGCAAATTAGTTTAGCGCGGGCTACGCAAAGTTTAAGCTTGTTGAGCAACACACGTGGACCACATAGCAACAGCTATGCAAAAAGTGCTGGATGCAAAGTTGGCCCAGACCCTCCCTGCTCGGCCAGACTGAAAGCAGAATTGCAAATCACTGTCAGCCCAGGAACGACAGCTGGGATGGAGCAGGAAGCTGGCAGTGGAAGCTGGAGCCCCCACACTGACCCTGAAGGCCAGCGTTGGTTGAGAAAGATGTCTCCTGAAAGCTGGCTCACTCTGCCTAACACCCCCCCCACCCCCCACCCACTGGCCACTGGTTATTTCACAGCCACAAATCCTCAAAGGACTGGCCCCAAAGATTAAGGGGATCCGGCCACTTCGCTCTTTACTTTGGGTTCAAATATCTCAAGACAATTCCTTTGGGACTGGTGTCACACAGACCACCTAGAGGGACCTTCTAATTGTATTTACAGTAATTTAATTACAGCAGGGGCAGCTTCAGAAAGCAGAATTTACCAAGATCGATATTGTGGGTGCCGCTGGTAGGGTTTCAATCTGTTAAATCAACAGGAAGAAGGAGAAGGAGAAAAGGAGAAGAAAAGAGGAGGAGGAGCTTGGAAAACTTCATAGGAGACATTTTTCTGGGGTCAGCAGCGGCTTCCCTGCTTTTGTTCACGCTGCTTTACAGTCTGTTTGTGCATTCTGCCCACCTGATCGCACACACACTTGCACACACAGATACACAGATACTGCACCAAGTGTCAGCATGCATTTAATTCAGTGTCTCTGGGTAAACAGTCAGGGACTTGGTGGAGTGTCTCTCCTGGGATGGAAACTTGAGGTGGCAGCTGGAGGGAGACTTACTTTTAATTGCATTCCTCTTCTTTTGTATTGGCTTTCAGTTTTCCAAAATGTTTTTACACAAAACATTTAAAAATGGTTTTTTCAATGTACCCACAAGAAAACAATTGCTGTAAATATTAAGTCATAGAAAAGTAGATGATCTGTATGCAATTCTGCTTTTAGGTTGCCTGAATAACTGCCTTTCCTTTGGGGCCTGCAACCTTCCGTTTGAAATGGGAGAGAAGAGACTATCTTCTCTGTAATTGTGAGCTGGAGCCAGGGATTCCGAAGGCAGCGTGGGCTTCTGCTGCCATCTAGCAGTCTGCCTGGGTTTGTGAGCCTCTACATTTACTGAGGCATTCCAAAGAGGCCCCGGGTGGTGACCAAAACACAAACTTCACCAGATCTGTGGACAACTTCCAGGTCCTTAAGTACCTTCTGAGCAACAAAGAAACTAAATATCCAAACAAACGCTTATGCACTGAAAAAATAGTCCTGAAGATGACGTATATGACATGAAATAAGGAGATTGGAGGAGTTAGTGGGAGCCCTGGGGAGGACAGAGCAGGAATAAACACAGTCAAAGTACATGATACACCTACGTGAGAATGTCTTTATGAACCCGGATCTGTGTAGAATGAATAAAAATTACATTAGAAAAGAATGAATGACTGGCTTGCATTTGAATTCCTAACAAATTAGCCTTGTCCCTTGTCCCTGATTGTGGGATTCAGGACCATAAGGGGCATTGCTTCTATCAAATGGAGAATACTTTGAAGGGGTACAGGACAGAAGATCTCCACATTTCGAGAGTTGTCACAGCATTTCCCGCAAAGTGAAATCTCCATTCAAACTAACCAGTGCTTTCTGTTGTGTTTTACATTTCCTTCAGCAGCTGAATTCAGGATCTTGAACGTAATTCAAATTAAGTGTGATGTGTATGCACAGATTTCTCTCCCTGCCTCTTTCCCCAACTGTCCTGTGCTCTGCTTTAATGTCACCCCCAGGTTTCCATATGTGCACATTAAAGGCATTGGAGTAAACGGCACCGCAAACCCCAAGGGGCAATCACACGGTTGACTCAACTTTGTAAAGAACCATGAGATACTGCCACCTGTTGGTGATGCTGTGAATTAATCACGAGATACTGCCACCTGTTGGTGATGCTGTGAATTATTTGCATTTTAGGCAAAGCAGCTTCAGCATTCAAATTCAAATTCAGATTTCCGAGTTCAGCTATGGCCTCCTAATGAACCTATGCGGTGTTGAATTTCCCTATCCAAAGCCCGTATGTCTTTCTGTTGGCTTTGTGTCCTCTGAGAATGTTCGCTACAGCTAAGTGTGGCAGCGCACCCGCAACCCTGAATTTGGGCTGTTGAGGCAGGAGGATCATAGTGAGTCAACCTGAGCTAGATGAGACCGTGTGTGTGTGTGTGTGTGTGTGTGTGTGTGTGTGTGTGTGTGTGTGTGTGTGTGTGTGATGTCAAAGAATTATTTCAATCTTACTGGCTTTTAAAAACAAGAGTGATGGGCTGGCAGTGTAACTCACTTGGCAATGCTTGCCCAGTGCTCGTGTTTAGTTCTCAGTACCCACAAACTGGGCGGGGGCGCATGCCCACAGTCTCAGCACTCTGGAGGTAGACCCAAAGCTGGACACATAGATCATGCTTAGAGTACTTGCCGAGGAATCATGAGGACCAGAATTTAAGCATCTACAACCACATCCCAAGCTTGGTGACCTGAAAACACATGTAGCTCTAGCTGCGAGGGATCCAACATCTTTTTCTGGCTTCCACTCTTGTGCACACACGTGTGCACACACACATACACAAATAAAATAAGTATTTTAAAATTTATTTATTTTTACTTTCTGTGCATTGGTATTTTGCCTGCATGTGTGTTTATGTGAGTGTGTCAGAGGCCCTGAAACTGGAGTTACAGACAGCTGTGAGCCGCCATGTGAGTGCTGGGAACTGATATCCTGAGTCTGATGTGTATAATTCTGTTGTTGGTACTTTCCAGAAATAACTATTTTTATATCCTGTTTTTAAGAGATTTGTATTTTCTGTGTACAAGTGTTTTGTCTGTCTGTCTGTCTGTGTACCATGTGCATAATTCGTGCCCACAAGAGTCAGAAGTATATCCAACATATACAGTCAAGAATTATATTAACAATGTCTAGTCCATTAACATTTGAAAGATTCAGATGAATAGCTTCATTAATATATAACAACGTCCAGTCCAGTAACATTTGATAAACTCAGATAAAAAAAATTTCATTACTTATCATATGGAAAACAAGTAGTTCCCTTTTAAAAGTAGATTCCATAATCTTCCTTTTTATCTTATCATATCCATATTTTTTTCATAATAGATTCAGTAGTCTACCTTTTGTCATTTTTATATCTTCTCCTTTTTCTTCAGTGTAGATTCAGTGATCTACCCATTTATCCTATTATTTCTTTATCTTTTTTCTCAGAGTAGATTCGATGATCTATCTCATATCTATATTCTCTTTTTCTTTTTGTTTTCTAGGGGTGAAGATATCTTTAGGGGATCCAGAAAAGAAAATTTTTGGGTGTGGCTCTGCCCCAGCCAAAGCTTCTCCTAGGTTGGGCTCAAACTCTGGATCCTCCTGCCTCTATCTTCTTCAGTAAATCCAACCAGTGTGCTCCACCACAACCGGCTGAGTGTAGCTCAGGCCTGAGCTGGGGCCCACAAGGCCACAGGCAAGCAGCTTTTTCATGAATTTGTACCACAAACGTTGGGCGCCAGATGTATCAGGAATCTTAACGAGTCTTATTAATAAAATCAAACCTGAGCCCGATATTGGGGTGAAATGCTGGAAGGTCAGAGATGCAGAACAAGCCACAGCTAACCTCACCTGGCCAACTTCCCAGCTGGTCTTGTTTCCTCAGACTGGAGGCCTCTGTGTCCTCATCCCAGTGGCTCTCAGCTGAACCGCTGCTCGAAAGCCTGAAGCTTAACTCTGACGTAGCCTAATGTTTCTGCAGCTCAGCCATGCTCTTGCCTGTGTCGTTTCCTGGGCCTTGTTGAACCTGCTGCAGTCTGTAGTGTGACGTTGACTGGAAATCGTGAGTGGGGCTCTCCCAGCCTCCTCTCTGCTCTAAGAGGCAAAGCGCCTGATCTTTCAATATTAAGTATGAGGTTAGTATATATGTATATAAGACACATACTTATATACGAATACATATATTTCTTATCAGAAAATTCTTTTTATTCTTTTACAGTGCTGGAGATGGAGCCCAGGACTCTATCACTCAACTCTGTCCTCCATCCCGTGGTGTTTTGAGACAGTGTCTTAGTTTGGGTTTTCATTGCTGTGAAGAGAAACCATGACCATGGCAACTCTTTTTTTTTTTTTTTTTTTTTTTTTTTGAGACAAGCTTTGGTGTCCAATTTTCTTGTATCTATTAAGACTTGCTTTGTGACAGATTATGTGGTCAAATCTGGAGAAAGTTCTGTGAGGTGCTGAGAAGAAGGTATATGCTTTTGTGTTTGGGTGAAATGTTCTGTAGATATCTGTTAGGTCCATTTGGGTTCTATCATCTGTTAGCTCTGTTATTTCTCTGTTTAGTTTTTGTCTGAATGACCTGTCCATTGGTGAGAGTGGGATATTGAAGTCTCCCACTATCAATGTGTGAGGGTTGATGTGTGATTCAAGCTTTAGGAGTGTTTCTTTTACAAACATGGGTGCCTTGCGTCAGGGGCCTAGCATGTTAAGAATTGAAAACAGGGTTTTCCTAGCTCACCCGTGGGCTCCAGTCACAGGGATAATGGACTTTTGAGGACTTTCCAGCCTCCCAGCATCTCAGAAAGGCTTGTTTATCAGTCCCTCGGGGTCTCAGGAAGGCTTGTTTATCAGTCCCTCGGGATCTCAGGAAGGCTGCCTGCTTACCGGCTTTTCTTGCGGTGTTCCTGCAGCGCTTTCTCTGCCACTGTGTCCATGAATTTAGGGTTATCCACAGAGACTTCTTCTGGTAACACCACTGTGATGGGGTCAGAGTCAAACAGCTTCAACATGACCTCAGTGACACTGGAGGGGACTTCTGAGTCAGAAGAGTGGGTTGTCACCTGAGCAGAAGGAGGTAAGCCAGGCATCTATACATGAAGTCTAGAGTGTGCCTTTCTTTGCTCCTTGAACCAAATATGCATCTTCTGTTATCTCTCACTAGTCAATATGTCTAGACAATGCAGAGCAAAAATATCCCAGTTTGAAAAAACAAATGTCATTTGAAAATGAGCAGCTGAGCAGGCACTTTAGAAACTTGATTTTCAGCCGGGCGGTGGTGGCGCACGCCTTTAATCCCAGCACTTGGGAGGCAGAGCCAGGAGGATCTCTGTGAGTTCGAGGCCAGCCTGGACTACCAAGTGAGTTCCAGGAAAGGCGCAAAGCTACACAGAGAAACCCTGTCTCGAAAAACCAAAAAAAAAAAAAAAAAAAAGAAACTTGATTTTCAAATGTTTTCTTATTATCGTGTCTTATTTTCTTGTTTCCACTCTGGGCAGGGGTGGCACATACCTGTGGGCGCCATGGGCCCTGGCCCCCGACTGGGAGTGGCTGCGGCCTTGCTTGCTTGACCTTGATCAGATGTCCTCCCTATTCAGATTCCCTGCTGGTATCCACCCTTCTGAATGCTTAGGGAAGTTCCTTGTTTGTGTATCCTGCATTTTGGGCGTTAACAACTTAGATGCAAGAATGTAGAACATTGGGTCTGGAATGTAGACCATTGGTAGCGAACTTCTGCCCTCCGGGGGTTCCTCCATTTGTGCTGTAAGCCTGTATGTATTTAAGGTTTCTTCCCTCTTTCAATAAACGGCATTCGACATCCAGTCGTACGAATGACCCACTGTCTCTTGTCTCTATTTTTTAATCCGCAGCCCTTCGCTTGGACATGGTGAACGGGTATTGGTAATGCGGGCGTTACCGCTACAAATGGAGGTTCCTACCGAGATCCGAGTAAGAAGGACCAGCTGACGGATGCTCTTGGAAGGCCGGCCAGCATTTTACAGGTGAGAGAGGATTGAAATAGGTGCAGGTAGCTCACAGTCAGTTAAATGGACTGTTGAAGCAGGAAGGCACCAAAATTAAGAAAGGGCAAGACAGCTAAAGATTTTAAATGAAAAAGGAAATCTTCCCAATAGAGAAGAGGGAAGGAAAGGAAGTTTCCTGTTAGAAAAGAGAGAAAAAATTTTAATCAAGAAAAAAGAATTTTCCCGGTAAAAAGGGGAAAAATTTTTGAAACTAGGCCTAAAGATTGGGGCCCTGTAGAGAAAGGATGAAGGAAAGAGAGAAGCCTCTTCCCAGTGGTAATGGAGAATGTAAAAACCTTTTCCAGTTGTAGAGTTTTCAGGATAGCCGAAAACTCTTGAGTTTTTTCGTCCTGCAAGTGCAGAGCGGCAGCATCTGGATTACAAAGAATCGGCAGGTAGGCCTCATTGCTGCTGGCTGAACAGCAAGAGAGCCCAGAGCTTAAAGTTTTGCTGTCTGTTTGCTTAATTTTGGTTCAAATGTTTTTTGTTTTTCCCTCAGAGTGGGAATAGTTCAATGTTTAGGGTCCCTTCGTGGGAAATGTTTTTCTGTTTTCCCTTATGGTGGGAATGACTCATTGTTGGGTAGTCCCTTCATAGGAGTAGGAAGTTTAAACGTGAGTTTGTGTGTGCGGGGCACGCCCAGCGGCTGTGGCGGACAAAGGTGTACACGAGATAGCCCGAAGCAGCGGGCGGACAGGTACGCACAGGTGGGAGGCAGAGCCGTGATGGAGTGCGGCCCAGGCAGGTGCTGGCAATAGAGCCCGAGCAGTGGGCAGAGCCAGCGAGCTGAGGCCGGGAAGGGACTAGCACTAAAAGCTTAAACCGGGCCTAACTTCTGGTAAAAAATGGTTTTGGTCAGGACATTAAATGCTAAGTCAATGCTGTTTGAATAAAGGATGTTCTGTTCTTTTGATTGTCTTGATAAATGTTTGGATTTTCATGGTAGATAAACTAAAGGAACAGGATTCATAATTTTGAACTATATATTTGGTGTGCTCTTGTCTGTTGATCATTACTGAAAATTTGGCTCTGCAATTTAAGTTGCTTTCTAGAAATTCTTGGTTTAATTCTATAAAAATATAACACCTGAAATGGTTTAGGTTGTTAGCTTATTAAATAATGTTGCTAAGATAAACCCATAAATGATAATCTCTTCCTGATAAAGAGGTTACAAAATTATTTTTCCAGTAAATAAAATACAGGTAAATTGTTTGGTCCACATTGTTAATACTTGGCTATTTGTGTTAATGTGTTACTTAAAATCTATAAAAAAGAATCTTCTTTTTAAAATTTTAAAAAAATACTAAAGAGTATTACCTAAAGTTTACCTTTTCAAATCCTATAGAGATTGTATTTAACGCTTTTATAATTGACACATGTAAAAAGGACCATAGAAATAGAAGCTGATGGTGGAATTGCTCAATTATTATCACTTTCATATTTTAAATGCAAAATGGCGCTGATGTATGTAGAACTAAAGGCTTTGGAAGTACAGGGAAAAAAGGTGTTTTGACAAACAGTTATCAATGATAAACAGCCTAAATTAAAAATAAAATTATGTGGGATTGAGATTGAAAGATTATTGGATTCTGGTGCTATATATATGCATAATTTCACAAGAATCCTGAGATCCCAATTGGCCCCTTAAAAATTCTACCTCTAACCAAAAGGTATTGGCACAGCTCAGACGCCATTGTAGAGCAGGCTACTTTTAAATTGGAAGGATGAGGAAGGTCATGCAGGAACTTTTCAACCATTTGTGCTACCTGACATTCCAGTGAACTTGTGGGGACGGGATGTGTTAAATGATATGAGAACAGTGCTTACTACACAGCCTGTACAACAGATGCTGAAGAGTCAGGGCTACTGCCCGGACAGAGGCTTAGGGAAAATGTTTCAAGGAGGCCCACAACCTGCGACAGACAAAAACTGTGTCACTAGAGGTCCTGGGGATACTAGAGGATTAGGGTCTTTTCCATAAGGGTCACTGCACAGCAGCCTTCGATTATACAACCGATAAAAATCACTTGGAAAAGTGATGACCCTGTATGGGTGGAACAATGGCCCCTTGCTAAGAAAAAATTGGAGGCTGCATATGCATTGGTTAAAGAACAGTTAGATGTTGGACATATCATTCCTTCCACTTCACCTTGAAACTCACCTATATTTGTTATTAAAAAGAAATCAAAAAAATGGAGGCTATTACAGGATCTTAGAGCTGTAAATAAAACCATGCTTCTCATGGGAGCAACACAGCCTGGCTTGCCTGCCCCTGTGGCAATTCCTAAACATTGGCACTTAATTGTGGTTGACTTGAGGGATTGTTTCTTCACCATTCCTTTGCATCCTCAAAGACATGCTATAGTAGAACGCTGCCATCGTACCTTAAAAACTTATATTGCTAAAGTAAAAAAGGGGGAGTTAGGGGCTCATCTTTCCTCTCCACATTCTATTCTTTCCCTTGTTTTATATATTTTAAATTTTTTATCGGTGGATTCTGCTGGAGTATCTGCTGCAGATAAGCACTGGAGGGCTCCTGTTGCAAATCATCCTCTGGTGCAATGGAAAGATCTTTCTACTGGCACTTGGAGGGGACCCGATCCGGTGTTGGTATGGGCCCGGGGATCTGTTTGTGTCTTTCCACAGGACAATGAAGTTCCTCTTTGGATTCCTGAACCCTGTGTGCGCCCTGTGGCTGCTGCTGAATCCCAACATGGCAGAGACCTATTGGGCCTTCGTAAAAAACTCTCCCCTTCTGATGCCAATGGGGATTGAGAGCCCAATACAGCCAGCCTTGGCAAACATTATTGTAAGCCTAGGAACTGTAGCCATGTGGTTGGATTCTTCAGAAGGTAATGTATGGTAACTTTTTTCAAAAATGTTGAGAATGTATCACACCTTGGAGATTAAAGGATAACTCTGAAGGTCAATAAACTTCATTTGCTAACAGTAGCATGCCAGCTAAGCCTTTTTCGCATTTTGCAACCCCCCTCAAGCTGGTGTAGTACCTACTTGTCAGGAATGGCTCTGTGCAACATTTATTTGCCTCCTGAAATTCATCTAGCCTTTTTGAAGATACCTCAAAATTTGTGAGCCTGAATGTAGCCATTATTGAGACCATTAGTTCTACTTCTTGTTTGCTGTTTTTGTTTTCTGTTTTCTTTATGTTTCTCAGTTGTTCTCTTGCAGACCTGCCAGCCTAAGTAGTGCTGGGATCAAGAAAAATGGGCCTTGGTGGTTCGTGTTCCTGGAGCCGTGTCCATGCCAGTGGACCGTGGCAGCTAGACACAGATGATGCTCACACGCTCCAGAAGAGACTCTGACATCGCTGTTGCCGTTGTTGCTGTTATAGCAGTGGTGGCCACTGCTGCTATTGTTTCTGGGATTGCTATTTCATAATTGGTTACTACAGCTAGCACAATGGAGACCCTGACAGCAAAAGTAGCTACCACAGTTAGTTAATCTTTCTTCTTATTGGGCATGATAAATTTAATTCCACTTTTATACATTATAATTGGCTTTGTAAGTTATAAATTATTAAAACTCAAGTTCCATTTGCCTATGGGATACCACCTTACAAGAACTCCAATTTGCAGTAAGGCTCGTTTAAGAAGGGAATGGTTCAATTGCCTGTAGCCTTCTGGCTATGGGTGGGTTCGGACTTCTGTTGGTCTTTTCTGTGTCACACAGATTGCAAGCCCAGTGCCACTTTGAGATCTTTGGCAGCAGTCATTCTACAGCTCACATGGTTGAGTCTGTATGATAATGAGTATTCAGAGACGGGTAATGCTTGGGGGCTGCCATCAACCTAAGACAGAGCACTTGTGTGGCCTGGGCAAGTGTCTCTATGACGGGTAAGGTGGTCTGCTGGTCAGAAGCTCATTTAATAAAAAGGGGGGACCTGTGGGCGCCATGGGCCCTGGCCTCCGACTGGGAGTGGCTGTGGCCTTGCTTGCTTGACCTTGATCAGATGTCCTCCCTATTCAGATTCCCTGCCGGTATCCACCCTTCTGAATGCTTAGGGAAGTTCCTTGTTTGTGTATCCTGCATTTTGGGCGTTAACAACTTAGATGCAAGAATGTAGAACATTGGGTCTGGAATGTAGACCATTGGTAGCGAACTTCTGCCCTCCGGGGGTTCCTCCATTTGTGCTGTAAGCCTGTATGTATTTAAGGTTTCTTCCCTCTTTCAATAAACGGCATTCGACATCCAGTCGTACGAATGACCCACTGTCTCTTGTCTCTATTTTTTAATCCGCAGCCCTTCGCTCGGACATGGTGAACGGGTATTGGTAATGCGGGCATTACCGCTACACATACCTTTAATTCCAGCAGAAGCAGGTGTATCTCTGTGAGTTTGAGGCCAGCCTGATCTACAGAGCTAGTTGCAGAACAGCCAGGGCTACACAAAGAAACCCTGTCTCCAAAAACTTTCCCCAATCCCACTGCCTCCCCCCGCCCCCAAAAAAAGGAGTTGAAACATCATCTTGGTGGTGAGTTTTTCCTTGGAGTATGAAGTGTCTGTCCCTGTCTCTTTTTAATTAACTTTGATTTGAAGTCTATTTTGTTAGATATTAGAATGGCTGCATCAGCTTGCTTCTTAGGTTCATTTGCTTGGAAAATCTTTTTCCAACCCTTTATTCTGAGATAATGTCTAACTTTGATGTTGAGGTTTGTTTCTTGTATGCAGTTTTCATAACCATTGATATTGAGAAATATTAATTACCACTATTAATTCCTATTATTTTGTTGGTGGTGGTGTGTGTGTGGTGGTGGTGGTGGTGTGTGTGTGGTGGTGGTGGTGGTGTGTGTGTGTGTGTGTTGGTGTGTGTGTGTGTTTGCACTTGCACTTCTCTCCTTTTTGTTTTGCTGGTGTCAGGTTATTAATTTCCTGTGTTTTGATGGGTGTAGTTAACCTCCTTGGGTGGGGGTTTTCTCTCTAGTATCTTCTGTAGGGCTGGATTTGTAGATATTTTTTGAATTTATCATGAATATATTATTTTGCCATCTATGATGATTGAAAGTTTTGCTGGGTATAGTAGCCTGGGCTGGCATCTGTGGTCCCTTGGAGTCTGCAGCACATCTGTCCAGGCCCTCTGGCTTTTAGAGTCTCCAATGAGATGTCAGGTATAATTCTAATAGATCTCCTTTATTTGTTACTTTGGCTTTTTCCCTTGAAGTTTTAAATTCTTTCTTTGTTCAGTGCTTAGTGTTTTGATTATTATATGGTGAGGGGACTTTCTTTTCTGGTCCAATCTATTTGGTAATTTCTTGTACCTTTATAGGCATCTCTTTCTTTAGGTCAGGAAAGTTTTCTTCTATAATTTTGTTGAATATATTTTCTGGGTCTTTGAGCTGGGATTCTCCTCCTCCTTCTATTCCTATTGTTCTTAGGTTTAGTCTTTTCATAGTGTCTCAGATTTCCCAGATGTTTTGTTTCAGGAATTTTTTAGATTTAACATTTTCCTCTATCATATCTTTAATGCTTGAGATTCTCTCTTCTATCTCTTGTATTCTGTTGGTTATGCTTGCATCTGTAGTTCCTGTTCGCTGACCTAGATTTTCCATTTCCAGATTTCCTTTGGGTTATATTTTCTTTATTCTTTGTTTCCTTCAACTGTTTGTTTTTCTTGGCTTTCTTTCATGGATTTATCCATTTCCTCAACTTTCCCCTGCTATTTCTTTAAGGGATTTTTTTTTATTTCTTCTTTAAGAACCTCTATCATCTTCATAAAGTTGGTTTTAAAATCTTTTCCCTGTGCCTCAGCTGTGTTGGAATATTTAGGACTTGCAGTGGTAGGATAGCTGGGCTATAGTGTATTGTGGTGAACTTTTTGAAGATTATTCCACATCTGTGAAGATGTGTCACTTTGGTTTAATAAAAAGCTGAACAACCAATAGCTAGGCAGGATTTCCAGCACAGAGGATGCTTGGGGGGAAAAGGGTGAAGATGCCAAGACATGCAGAGGAAGCAGAATGGGCAGTACAGAGTAAAGGTAATTGAGCCATGTAAAAGAACATAAATTAAAAGATATGGATTAGGGCTGGAGAGATGGCTCAAAGGTTAAGAGGTCCTGAGTTCAATTCCCAAATTCCCAGTAACCACATGGTGACTCACAACCATCTATAATGAGATCTGGTACATAAAGACATATATGTAGGCAGAACACCATATACACAATAAATAAATAAATAAATAAATAAATAAATAAATAAATAAATAAAAACAAGTAAATTTTTAATAAAGAGATATGGGTTAATTTAAGTTATAAGAGCTATTTAGAAATAAGCCTAAGGTATCAGCTGAGCTTTGTAATTAATAATATGTCTCCATGTCATTATTGGGGAGCCAAAAGTCCCAATGAAAAAGTCCAACTACAAATGGCATCCAACATGGGGCCATGTATTTCCATGTAAGACCTGAGAAAGCTTAAAAAATGCAGCTTCCTAGTCCCGCAGTCTCATGCAGGTGCAGCACAGAGAAGTGTCTCCCGGCCACTGCCTGCGGGCTTGAGCCCACAGTGCACCATGAGCTGAGCTAAGCTGTGGTTTAAGGTTTTGCTCATGCAGATAGAAAAGGTTACAGATATGTAGTAAAGCAGGTTCAGATGGAAAAAAAACCCCTCTAAACAGGTTACAGTGTGTTTAATAATGTGTATAGACTTAAGAAAAAAAAGTATTGACAGTCATAAAAAATTTAAAAATAATAAAGTCTTTAAAGAGAGAAGTAAAATAAAAAATAATAATAAAGTAAAAAAAATAATCCATGTAAGGATGGGAAATATTATAACATAGGAGTTTGGACCTTATCTGGTGCTTTGTTGATTTTGAATTTTTTGAATGGTAATGAACAGAGAACAGCTGCTGAGAGACGCTGGATTGTGGAAGGGACTGCTGAATTAAACCAAGCTATATACTTTAGGAATGCTTTAACTTTAAAATGGAAGTCAAAAACTGTATTACGTTGGGGAAGAGGTTATGCTTTTGTTTCCACAGGATATGGGTTCCTTCCAGGTTAATAGAGATCAGAAATGATCAGGTGAGACGTCCTGAGTATCTTGGCTACAGACAGGGGAATGAAAGCCAAGAAAGACTACAAGACAAGTGATATGTAGGCTGATCCTTCTGCATGGGAACAGTTCGGAGATGAGATGAGACATGATAAATCTTGTTGGCTCGTCAGAGTCCAGTTCCGACCTGTTGAAGGGTTCCTGGGGGAGGAGAGAGCAATGAGGTAGTATTAGAAATATAGATGTAGACAATGAGAAGGACAGAGACAGGACAGCTTCGGAAGGGCCCTGGGTCAATAACCAGTCACCTTGAGTTTAATCATGATGGGTTTTTTATATATCAGCAAGGCGGGGAGCAAAAGACTCCCCCCTTTGAAGATCAAAGTACAATGTACAACCAAGTGTAGACTCTCCCAAACACCTGGTAACCACATTTTTGGCCAAATCATCCTATTATGCAGCCCTGCTAGGTAAATCAAGCTCATACTTTCTGAATTTGAGTAAGGCCTTACTAGGGAGCCTCTGTGGGCTCCCATATTGGCTACAGAGTCCTCATGACTTATTATTAAATGCCATCTTTTTATATAGCATGGATAAAGATTTATATTACAGTTTGGTTATGCAGTCCAAACGGACTTATAAAGTTGACAGATGCCTTTTATCTCTTCAAATATAGAACAAAAAAAGTCTTTAACTGAGCCAGGTGGTGGTGGCGCACACCTTTAATCCCAGAACTGGGGAGGCAGAGGCAGGCGGATCTCTGTGAGTTCAAGGCCAGCCTGGACTACAGAGTGAGTTCCAGGAAAGGTGCAAAGCTACACAGAGAAACCCTGTCTCGAAAAACCAAAAAAAAAAAAAGTCTTTGACTTGTGCACACCACACATTCAATACTGTGGTAATGCAGATATGTATGTTAACTTTAAAAGTTTGTGTGTTTTTAGAGTAAGGGTGTTGGAAATTTTGAGGTCTAGCCTCTTTAATTTCCTTCCCAGGGGCCCAGAAAAGATGCTACTAACAGTGGGAAATGAATCTAAATACACGGAGCTCTTTTGTCCGACTCATTTATTCGTCTGCCACCATAATTCTCTCTGGTTCTCTAGGGGACAGGTCTATATCTCCAAAAAACAGCAACAACTCTCATGTTTACAATTCAACACAAGAATTACAAGGTCCCCACCAGAAGCTTCCTGGTTAACTTCATTTGCAACCCAAAGGGGGAGTGAGTAAAGGTGGAGTTAGATAAGGGCTGGAATAAATAAGAAAAAAAAATTATGTGCTAGAAATATATCCTCACATGTGGTTACGAGTCTATCATAAATGTGTTCAAACTAACTACAAATTTACAGGTGATAGGTAAAGAAATCTATAAGTCACTGAAATACAACTGCCTCTGTCTTCCTAGGCTGCAGTTTTTTTGACAGGGCTGGGGAGGAGTGTTAACAGCCTGCATCGCAGCTTAACACACCTGATAAGAAGAAAACCTTTTGTTCTAAGAGGTAGCTCTAGGACTGTAAGAGGAGGGGAGAGCTGAGCTTGATTTGCACAAGAAGCAAAGCTATGCACCTAGGAGCCAGGCGCTTGGCCTAGGAGGCAGGCTATGTCTCCAAAAGGATGCTTTACCTTAATTCAGGGGCTTCAGGCATCTAGTGGGTGGTCTGGTTGTCCTTGGGTGCTTTGTTTGGAGCTGGCCCTATCTTTGTATGTAGCTAAAGGAGATATTTGCAAAAGGCAGATACCCAATTCAAATGCTAAAAAGGGATCAGGCGGAGGCAGAAGACCTTGTCTACATGACCTTATCCAAGTACTTTGAGTATACATGCAAAAGGAATGATTCATACACACTGTTCTTGGGGAAATTATGAGCACAAGAAATTCATAGCAAGAAACCACTGAATATTAAAAGCTGAATAGCATCAAATATTCCCTGATAAACGGCTTCCCTCTTGAAGAATTTCATGACCTATCAAGATATAGTTTTATTATATACAGCTAGAGTTGTGTTTTATATTCCTGTGGCCTGTGACATAAGGGGACCAGACCAATGAGAATGGGTAGCCCAGGTGATTTAACCTCTCAGGGTACCTCTGCTGCAGTTCCCTCAGAGTTCTGCATCCAGAACAGCTTCAAGGCTGCCAGCTGAGATGGTTCACCCTCATGCACTACTCCAGCCAGGACTTCAGATAAGCCCTACACTTTCCCATTACACAGAGACTGGCAACAAACAAGACAGCTAACTCTCCTAGGACTTGGCCATTATCTTAATTTTTCTCAGGGTCCCCTAAAGATGCCACCACCCCCAGGCAACAGGAAGCAATCTAGAGAACAGGATGATCACATTCCCAAGAGGTAGGGTGGGTAATTTTTTTGGTCTTTCAATGGATTATGGATGTTTATCATCATTTAGAGAAGTTAATTGAAAGTTGTTGGTGGTCATGGTTAGGGAGAAAGTTGAGCAAAGGAGGTTAGATTCAGGGATCTCTTTCTAAAGAAAAAAAGGGGGATATAATATAGAAATGATAGGATAAAGGGTAGGTTATTGAATCTACTTTTAAACTAAAAAGCAACTACTAGTCTTAAATATTTTAAATCCGTATGGATTTTTGGATATCGATACAAATTTAAGGTTATTTTTGTTATACGGTACATATTTTTCTACTCTTGTTCAAAGTATTGTACCTATGTAGCTCATTTTAAAATGTAGTGTAAAGTTCTAGTCCTTAAAGGCTATTATTACAAATTGTTTAAGATAATTAAGATATGTAGTTAGTAGTTAGTCATCTATAACAAACAAACTTGTAGTAATGTTAGGTATGTTTTCAAAGTTAAACAGATATATTTTAGATAGATAGGTAGTCTTTGAACACTTCAGAGACCTACAGAAAACATTTATGATGTTTTAATAACATAAGGCTTTTTATGACAGTGAGACATGTCTGCTCCAATTTACTTCAAAAAAGGATTATGGGTATTAAAGAACCTCCATACGGAGTTTTCTTTCATTGTGGCAAAATTATCCACTAGGCAAAAAACTGCCCTTACCTTGATTGTTGACAGTAAACTGTCCAAATCAGATAAGCAGAACACAAAAGAAGGGGACTGCTGAACTTTTTCAAGACAAGGTAGGACGGTCCTTCAAAATTCCTGCTGCACAAAAAAGTCTGTCAGATATTCTAGGCCTGTAGGCTGAAGATGGATGCCTCAATGTTACTGAGGAACCTTGGGTGACTGACTGTCCAGTCAGTTGATGGGTTCACAACATGCCCCCATGGTTGGACGTGTTTGTATATGCCCGGCAGACCTGGACACTTCTGCCTAGCCAGTTCCACATCAAGATAGCCATTTCTGGGTCAAGGTGTCTCGTGTGACCAGGATCCATGACTTTACATGGTGCCTTTATAAGCCAGTGCCATATTCCTGGCTCCTTCTTCTTCTCTACACACGTGTCTTCCACAGGCCTGGGCACTCTCTGTCCCTTTCATCTTAATAAAACTCTTAATAAGAATCTTAGCAGATTCTGTCGTGTTTCGTGACATTTCCTTGCAGGGTAAGAGCATCGCAAAATAACTAACATCAGTCAGCTGTTTTTGTCATTTCTATAGTTTTGGAAGTTGCTTGCTCTGTACTTCCTGTTTACTCAAGTAATATTATATCCTTCTCAGGGCTTTGATGGAGTTGAAGACTAGATACAGTTATAGCTAAAGTTTTCCTTAATTATGATAGAATATAAATCAGGTACACAACTTTTGACACACCAAGATAGGATAGATAACATGGTACTATCTCCAAATTTGCCAAATATAAATGGATTGGATATTGTAAATGTAATTCTTACCTGATAATTTTTCTTATTGTATATAGTTTTACTGTGTTAGAAACCTTTCCTTGTTTATGTAGACAAAAAGGGGGAAATATTTGGAATAATCTTTTTGTACACTGTGAAGATATATCACTCTGATTGGTTTAATAAAAAGCTGAATGACCAATAGCTAGACAGAATTTCCAGGCACAGAGGATGCTGGGAAGAAGAGTGGAGACGCCAGGACATGAAGAGGGAGCAGCATGGGTGGAACAGAGGAAAGGTAACCAAGCCACGTAAAAGAACCCAGATTCAAAAATATGGGTTAATTTAGGTCATAAGAGCTAGTTAGAAACAAGCCTAAGCTATTGGCCAAAGTCCATAATTAATAATTAATGTCATCATTGGGGAGCCAATGGTCCCAATGAAAAGGTCCAACTACACTAGTTATGACATATTGCCCTGGCTGTTAATTGTGTTCTTATGCTGGCATCTAGGCATCTGCCTTTGGAGAGAGTACAGGTCTAGGTGCTGATTTCTGGGTTTGTCCTTGTTGGATGGGGGTGTTTTGTTCCTTGGTTTTTGTTTCTTCTCGGGTTGTCTGGACTGTGTGGCTGAACAAGGTGTCTGCACCAGAGGTGGGGGATTAAGTTCTGGTGGCCTGTGTGGCCTCTGAACCAGCAAGGAGTCCCTGACTGAGTTGGGGCTCGGATATGGAAAAGAAGAGGGGAGGAGGATGGGGATAATGCTGGCGAGTGCGCAGAGGGTGGAGGAGGTGCGTTAGTCATGGGGTGTCTGCTAAGGGAACTGAGAGAGTGAGGGCGGCCTAAGGGCAGCTACCTGGTCTCCTGGCTCATTTTATTATTCTTAGGAGGGCATTCACTGAAGAATTCAAATGTGATTTTTATTTGTTTTATATGGAAAGCTAAGGGAGAGCATTTTAATTAGTTATAATCAACAGCTTTTCGCTGGAATTTGTTTATGAAACCATATGTAAGGATAAAGTGGCAGAAAACAGAGCAACCCGGGCAGGCAGGCGAAGGTGGGTGGCTGAGAGCCACCAGGCTTGACAGGGTGAGTGCAAGAGGCTTATTGGGGGAGGGGAGAGAGCGACAGAGCGTTGGGGGGGGGGACGGGGACGACACATGAGAGACAGACAGGCAGACAGACAGAACAGACGAGAGCAAGAGAGAGAAGAGTGGCTGACGAACACTTCTAAGGGCTGTAGTGTCTCAAAGGGAAGTGTGCAGCTTGTAAGGACAGCGGAAACAGCGCTGCCCCTGGAGAGCCGCCGAAAGCCAGGCCGCTGGGAGCTAACTCCATATACTTACTACTTAAGATGACGTGAGTTATTGACGGAATCTGCAACTGTACCCATAAACCATTTCAACATTTTATTATATATTTACTTATTTGCCAGGTCTCACTATGCAGCTGTAGCTGGGCTTGGAACTCTGGGTAGACCAGGCTTCTCTCACACCCAGAGAGCACCACCTACCTCTGTCCCGAGTTCCAGGAATAAAGGCGTGTACTATCATGCCCGACCTCAAGAATTTTGTTTGGTTTTCTTTGACAGGGTTTCTCTGTGGAGCCCTGGCTGTCCTGAGCTAGCTCTGTAGACCAGGTTGGCCTCGAACTCACAGAGATCTGCCTGCCCCTGCCTCCCTAGTACTGGGATTAAAGGCGTGCGCCACCACTGCCTGGCTATAAGATTTTTTTTATAATTAATATTTTTATTAAAAATATCTTTGGGAAAAAATAGATGGGTCTTATATAGATGGTTGTTTAATAAATATTTTTTAGATTATGCTTTAAAATAAACACTTGAAAACATTAAGTATTGTTATGTGTTGAGTTTATTAGATGGTTCATATAAATTCTTGAGATTTGATTAGTAAACTGTTCTTTTTAAATTTCACCCATATTGCCTTATTTTTAGACACCTGGGTCACTGAGTTATTAAAGTCTGCTATTTTTGGAAACTAACATTAACATAAAAATCCAGGGCGATGCATATGTAAAGTGTAGCTGCCCTACATTGAGACAAGTTGCTCTGCCTAAGGGGCAGAACCTAACAGAGTTTGAGTTTCCTTACCCACACCTGTCCTTCGGTCACAGCGCTTGTCCGAGGCCATCCCGAGGGGGAAATGCACTTCAGTACTTCAGGAAAACAAAGTTCTTATAAGAAATGTGACTTCTGGTGCATTATAAAGTTTTCTTTAATTTATTATTTATTTTGATTCACTATCTTGTTGAAATTGTGGGTTTTATTAACATTTTAATGACAAATTTGATGTCTTTGTCTATGTGTTTTAAATCAAGACGCTTAAGATGTGACTAAGCGTATGGTTCGTATAAAGAGCAAGGGAGCAAGCTGAGCTGTTACTGTATTTGTAAACAAAGACAAAAGTTTCATTAAGAAGTGACTAAGATTTCTTTTTTAATTTCTTTTTTATTGAACATAAATTTTCATTGATTCTTCGGGAATTTCATACCATGCACCCCAATTCCGTCATTTCCCAGTCCCTCCATATCTGCTCCTCACCCTTTGTAGCATCTACCCCTCAAAGAAAATTTAAAAAGTAAAGATACAATAAAAAATAAAAATATTAATTAAAACAAACAAAAAACACAAAACAACAACAACAAAGCAAAACAAAAACAAACAAACAAAACACACTTCGCCTCTCCATTTTCCCTCCTCTCCATCAGCTCTTCCCTTGTCCCAGTGGCCTTGGGAGCCACGGCGTGTCACACAGTTGACCCTTTTGTCTAAACATCTTTACTTGCAAATGTTCATTTTGTAATGAGTTGTTGGTCAGGTTCAAGGTCTCTGGTTTCTGGTACGCCATCAATACTGGACCTTCACCAAAACTCCTCTAGAATATCCTGCTGCTGTCCCAAGTCACGGAGATCCTGCGGCTATGATTTCCTTTATGGACACCAGCAGGTCATAGATGGCGTAGATATTGGGGTGGGCCAGCTCAAAGCCCCAGATGTGGGTCTGGGCAGTAGCCGATTTGGTCTGTCCTGAATGCTGGGACCACTCACCTCTAGTGAGGAGTGGAGTAATCTTTTCTGCCTCCATGGTGAGGGGTGGAGCCAGCTCTCCTGTGAAGGGTGAGGCCTGTGAGGGGCGGGGCTGGTTCAGCATGGCGCCTTGAACCTCAACAAACATGCAGGACTCTCATGAGCCCCTGTGGTAATACAGACCACATACATCAACACAGACCTCAGCTGCAGCAGGACCACAGGTCCAGACATGGCCCTCAGCAGCAGCTTGGGCCTGGATGTTACCATGACCCCGGGGAGCAGATTATAAGATTTTAAGGCTGAGAATGACATGGCACTCGGAAGGCAGAGGCAGGAGGATCTCTGTGAGTTCCAGGCCACCCTGGTCCACAGAGCGAGTTCCAGGACAGCCAGGGCTGCACAGAGAAACCCTGTCTCAGACAAAAAAAAAAAAAAAGGTGACTATAGTTTAGTACAGAAATGGATGTAAGTGCTTGATATTTTAAAGCATAAACTTTGTTTGTATATTTGTCAAAAATATATTTTAGCCTCCCAAATTGTTAAGTTCCCTCTTTTCTTTCTTTCTTTTTTTAAATTTTATTCTATTTATTTATATATTTTTTTTTGAGATGAGGTTTCTCTGTGTAGCCCTGGCTGTCCTGGATCTCACTCTGTAGCCCAGGCTGGTCTTGAACTCACAGAGACCCACCTGCCCCTGCCTTCCGAGTGCTGGGATTAAAGGCGTGCACCGCCACCATCCGGCACTTCTTTCTTTTTTTCTTTCTTCCTATTTTTTCCTCTTTCCTTCACTTTGTACAAAACTCAGTCTAAGACCCTAAGGGCGCTGGCAAGGTACATTCCATGGCCATTCTGAAATCCTGAGCCACACATGCACATCTTCCCCAACCCTGTCTTTCCGTCCTGTCTGTCTGTCCCTCTGTCACCTCTGTGGTGCTAAGGCTGGTGGGAGAGGAGTGCCCACACAGAAGAGGAGGCAGGGAAACAGTGTGGGAGTGGGAACAGTCAAGTAAGCACAGTAAGAATAATAGACAGAAGAGGAGGCAGGGAAACAGTGTCGGAGTGGGAATAGTCAAGTACAGTAAGAATAATAGACAGAAGAGGAGGCAGGGAAACAGTGTGGGAGTGGGAACAGTCAAGTAAGCACAGTAAGAATAATAGTAACGGGTGTGCCACTGTCAGCAAGACACAGTGTGGAAAGGCAGGAACCCCACATTACCTGTGTGCTGACAATTTGGAATCAGAGATACTGGAGGAGAAACATTACACACCTCTCTATGTATCTATGTATAATACAGAGTTCTGCCAACCAGAAGGGACTCTCACTACTCAAGTCTAGGCTCCGATGAGCATCCAATAACAACAGTGGATAACAAAATATCAAATAAAATATGAATCCACGAGTCTGTATTCATTTAAATAAGAAAATAAATCAACTGAAAAATAGATGAAAAATGGAAACGTTTACAAAGTCTCACACTGTCCTAAGGAAAGACTAGCCTTATGGGATACTGGATTAAACAAGTTATTAAAGGGAATATGATGAGGCATACCGAGCTAGAACACAGCATCACTCTGGCATGCTGCTGCTCTGTAGTTGCCTCTTGATGCTTAACAAGTTACTCCAAATACTTGACAGAAAACACAGCTGTCCACCATGCTCACAGGGGCAGAATTTGCATTAACCACAGCCAAGGGATTGTCTTATTCTACAACACCCATGGCCGCAGTTAGGAAAGCCATAGCTTCTGGGTGACAAACAAATCAGGTGCAGAACAATCTGAAAGCTTGTCTACTCAGTTTTTGTCTGGCAGGGAAAAGTTCAAAAGTGCTGGGCTTGGGTGTGGTCCTTGAAGCAGTGTGTGTACCTATGGCCTGTGCTAGTTAGTTTATTGTCAACTTGACACAGATTAAAATTATCTGAGAAGTGGAAATCACAATTGAGAAAATGCCTCCATAAGAGTGACCTGCAGGCCAGTCTGTTGGGTGTTGTCTTGATTAGTGATGTGAGAGGCATGGTGCCACGCTTGCCAGGTGGTCCTGAGCAGCATAAGAAAGCAGGCTGATCAAGCCACAGTGAGCAAGCCAGTGAGCAGCATTCCTCCATGGCGTCTGCTTTGTTCATGCCCCCAGGCTTCCACCCTGCTTGAGTGCCTGCCCTGATTTTCTTCAGTGATGGGCTGTGATGTGAAACTGTAAACTGAAATAAACCCTTTCCTCCCCAGGTTGATTTTGATCTTTGTTTTTTATCCTTAGGGTTTATAGAAACCCTGAGACACGGCCTCTCCATATGGTTTTGTGCTTCTCACAGGTTGGTACTGAGTTCTGAGACTCAGTACCCGTGCAGGAGAGGAGAGAGAGTTCAGTAGGCTTCTGAAGGAGCTGTGAGGCTTTTATAAGCCAGCATTGGAAGACATGCATCGTCACCTCTGCCTCATTCTGATGGTCATGAGAGTTTCTAACATCTGCTTCTCCCTCCCTCCCTTCCTCCCTTCCTTTTTTGTTTTTTATGTTTTTGTTTTGTTTTTATTTTTTTGAGACAGGGTTTCTCTGTGCAGCCCTAACTGTCCTGGAACTCACTCCGTAGACCAGGCTGGCCTCAGACTCACAGAGATCTGCCTGCCTCTGCCTCCTGTTTGCTGGGATTAAAGGCATGTGCCACCACTACCTGGCTTCCACTACTTTTATAGTACAGGCTGGCCTTGAATTTGGGATCCTGAGTGCTGGGATTACAGGCTTGGGTCATCTTGCATGATTTTAGGCCCCACTTTTGATTAATGGAGTGATAAAGCTGTGTGGTGATATTTTGTTTGTGCTTTAACAAATAAATCTTGCCTGGAGATCAGAGTACAGAGCTAGCCACTAGTTAACCATAGAGGCCAGGCAGTGGTGACACACACCTTTCATCCCAGCACTTGGGAGGAGGAAACAGGAGTGACATGGCTGGGTGGAGAGAGGAAGTGATAAAGCAAGGTGGAGCCCGGAGCTCAGCCCTTCAGGCTGGGGATTTGGTGGAAGTGAAGTCTGTCTAGTGGCAGGCTCCTTTACTGATCTTTCAGCACTTACCTCGATGTCTGGCTCCAGATTTTTATTATTAAGACCAATTAGGATTCGTGCTACAAAGCCACACTGCAGAAGACATGAAATGAGAGGAGAAACTAATGGAAAACTCATTTTTTTCTTCTCTTATAAGTGGCTCAAAGTTTTTCTGTGTGGCTACCCAAATATTTCCTCTCTTTTTTAATCAACAGCTTTGATGAACAAAATTTACATAATTCCTGTCTGTTTTTCATGTACAAAACAATGAACTTTAGTAAATTTACATAGTGTGCAACCATTTTGCCACAATCTACTATTAGAACATTTGCATCACCCTGACTAGGTCCTCATGCCCATGTGCCGTAAATCCTTAGTCCCATCCCAGTCCTAGGTAACTGTGGACTTGCTTTCTGTCAATCTAGATTTGCCTTTTCTGGACATTTCATATAAGTGAAAAAATACAATAGGCAGTCCTTAGCATCTGGGTTCTTTCACACATAGGAAACCACTCATTTATATTACTGAAGAATGTTCAAGCATGTAAGTAATCATTATTCTAAATGTACCCCAGAGGCAACCACAGGAGGTGAAGTGCAGAGCATCCAAGCAAGCCTGATAATGATGAAAACCAAGACACCAGAGCACGCTGGACAGAGAATTATGAGAAAGATGTTTGGATCAACTCAATATGATTACTAACACATGTTTGAAAAGTGCTTCTGTTTATTAAACATGGATGAGACATAACAACTGGAGTTTTGATTTCAGATAAAGTGGGCTGAAAATCCACTATCATTCTGAATTCACTTGTGGGTTATTGGTATGCATTCTGGTATTTTTTTATTCTGGTATTTTTGATCAGTAACAAAATTATGAAATTCTATATATTTATGGGCTAGAATGCTTCACTGAGCCTCAACTTCTCATTTTTCCTACATGAGTAGCATACTGTTTTTGAAATTTGTACATAGTGTACTGCACATGAGTAATACTTCTTTGTATGGATATATGCAGTTAGTTATCTTTATTTCTGTCATTCATAAGGTTGCTGAGAATACTGAATTATCAAACACTGTCCCAGAGGGAATGTAAGATTGGGTTCCTGTCCTATGTTACGTTTTTCACCAATCAATACATCACCAGCTAAAGCTGGTGGTTTTGTTGTTGTTATTGTTCAAAGAAATCTTATTTACGGCAAGCTAGTTGAACATGGCCAACAGCACCTTCAGGCACCTGTCCAAAATGCCTGTTCACATTCCCACTAGCCATGTCTTTAGGGCGTATTTCTCCACATCCTCACCAAGGTTTATTATTGAGGGTTTTGTTTTGTTTTTTTTTGTTTTTTTTTTTTTTTTTTTTTTTTGATAGACTCTTGCCATATGTGGTCCAGGTGGCCTCAGACTTGTGATCTTCCTGCTTCAGCCTTCTGAGAGCAATAGGCATTCACTAAAGCACTATAGCATTGTGGGTTTTTTCTTTTTTTTTTTTTGAGCTGAGGATCGAACCCAGGGCCTTGTGCTTAGCTAGGCAAGCGCTCTACCACTAAGCTAAATCCCCACCCCCCCTTTGTTTTGTAGTAACCATTTTCATATGTGTGATCTCACATATGATTTTGAACAATCAAGTATGAAGGCCCTGAGTAAGAAGAATGCTTGTTGAGTATGAAGGCTATCAGAGGCCATAATGGCCAGAGCAGGGTCGTTTAGGAGGAGCAGAGTAGAAGACAAGTCAAGGGCGGATAAGATGGCAGGAGTACCAAGTCTCCAAGTCTCATAGGAGTTTGGCTCTCTGAATGCGATGGAGGTCACAGAAAGATGTTTAGCAGATGAGTTGATGTAATCTGATGTAGCTTTTGAAAAGTTCACATTGAATCCTTGTTGAAAACAGACTATAAAAAAAAGTACTGAGACTGTTTAGGAGGCTGTGACTATGGTCCAGACAGAAATAGTAGGAGCCTAAGTCACAATAGTAGCAAGCCAAAGTGGGGAGAATT
Organism: Peromyscus maniculatus bairdii; assembly: GCF_049852395.1. Classification (NCBI taxonomy): domain Eukaryota; kingdom Metazoa; phylum Chordata; class Mammalia; order Rodentia; family Cricetidae; genus Peromyscus; species Peromyscus maniculatus. The sequence goes on along the minus strand of NC_134869.1, from coordinate 2,260,741 downwards.
GATGGAGTCTGCAAAATATGTTTGAAAATGGATGTAATTGGACTTCCTCAAAGAGTTGATAAAAGGTGTGGGTAAAGAGAGACCAGAGAATCATTCCAAGATTTTTTTTTTTTTTTTTTTGTGATATATATTTTTTATTTTACAATACCATTCAGTTCTACATATCAGCCATGGGTTCCCCTATTCTCCCCCCTCCCACGCCCTCCCCTTACCCCCAGCCCACCCTCCATTCCCACCTCCTCCAGGACAAGTCCTCCCCCGAGGACTGTGATCAACTTGGTAGAATCAGTCCAGGGAGGTCCAGTCCCTTCCTCCCAGACTAAGCCAAGTGTCCCTGCATAAGTTCCTGGTTTCAAACAGCCAACTCATGGAATGAGCACAGGACTTGGTCCCACTGCCTAGATGCCTCCCAAACTGATCAAGCCAATCAACTGTCTCACCTATTCAGAGGGCCTGATCCAGCTGGGAGCCCCTCAGTCTTGGTTCATAGTTCATGTGTTTCCATTCATTTGGCTATTTTTTTTCAATAATTGAGTAAAACTGAAATTTATTATATGCCACAGTCGTCCTAGGGACCTCCATGCTATATATATAGCCTCTATGGTTCTATGGGTTGTGGTCTGATTGTTCATTTTATATCTAGAATCCACCAATGAGTGAGTACATACCATAACTGTCTTTCTGGGTTTGGGTTACCTCACTCAGGATGATTTTTTCTAGTTCCATCCATTTGCCTGCAAATTTCATGCTTTCATTGTTTTTCTCTGCTGAGTAGTACTCCATTGTGTATATGTACCACATTTTTTTCATCCATTCTTCCGTTGATGGGCATCTAGGTTGTTTCCAGGTTCTGGCTATTACAAATAGTGCTGCTATGAACATAGCTGAGCATGTATCTTTATGGTATGTATCAGCATTCTTTGGGTATATGCCCAAGAGTGGGATGGCTGGGTCTTGAGGTAGTTCGATTCCTAATTTTCTGAGAAACCGCCATACTGATTTCCATAGTGGTTGTACAAGTTTACATTCCCACCAACAGTGGAGGAGTGTTCCCTTTGCTCCACATCCTCTCCAACATTGGTTGTCATTGGTGTTTTTGATCTTAGCCATTCTAACAGGTGTAAGGTGGTATCTCAGAGTCGTTTTGATTTGCATTTCTCTGATGATTAAGGATGTTGAGCATTTCTTTAAATGTCTTTCAGCCATTTGTAGTTCTTGTTTTGTGAATTCTCTGTTTAGCTCTTTAGCCCATTTTTTAATTGGACTGTTCAGTGCTTTGATGTCTAGTTTCTTGAGTTCTTTATATATTGTGGAGATCAATCCTCTGTCAGATGTGGGGTTGGTGAAGATCTTTTCCCAATCTGTTGGCTGTCTTTTTGTCTTATTGACTGTGTCTTTTGCCCTGCAAAAGCTTCTCAGTTTTGAGAGGTCCCATTTATTAATGGTTGTGCTCAGGGTCTGTGCTGTCGGTGTTTTATTTAGGAAATGGTCTCCAGTGCCAATGCGTTCAAGAGTGCTTCCTATCTTCTTTTCTATTAAGTTTAGTGTAACTGGATTTATGTTTAGGTCTTTGATCCACTTGGACTTGAGTTTTGTGCATGGTGACAGATATGGATCTATTTGTAATCTTTTACATATTGACATCCAGTTATGGCAGCACCATTTGTTGAAGATACTTTCTTTGTTCCATTGTATAGTTTTGGCTCCTTTGTCAAAAACCAGGTGTTCATATGTGCATGGATTAATGTCAGGGTCTTCAATTCGATTCCATTGGTCCGTATGTCGGTTTTTATACCAGTACCAAGCTGTTTTTATTACTATAGCTCTATAGTAGAGTTTGAGGTCCGGGATGGTGATGCCTCCAAGGGTTGCTTTATCGTATAGGATTCTTTTAGCTATCCTGGGTCTTTTGTTTTTCCATATAAAGTTGAGTATTTTTCTTTCCAAGTCTGTGAAGAATTGTGTTGGGATTTTGATGGGGATTGCATTGAATCTGTAGATTGCTTTTGGTAAGATTGCCATTTTTACTATGTTAATCCTACCTATCCATGAGCATGGGAGATCCTTCCATTTTCTGATATCTTCTTCAATTTCTTTCTTTAGAGATTTAAAGTTCTTATCAAAAAGGTCTTTCACTTGTTTAGTTAGTGTTATCCCAAGGTATTTTATATTATTTGTGGCTATTGTAAAGGGTGATGTTTCTCTGACTTCTTTCTCAGCCCTTTTATCATTTGTGTATAGGAGGGCTACTGATTTTTTTGAGTTGATCTTGTATCCTGCCACTTTACTGAAGGAGTTTATCAGCTGTAGAAGTTCCCTGGTAGAGTTTTTGGGGTCACTTATGTATACTATCATGTCATCTGCAAATAGTGAAAGTTTGACTTCTTCCTTGCCAATTTGTATCCCTTTGATCTCCTTTTGTTGTCTTATTGCTCTAGCTAGAACTTCTAGTACTATATTGAATAAATATGGGGAGAGTGGACAGCCTTGTCTTGTTCCTGAATTTAGTGGTATCGCTTTGAGTTTCTCTCCATTTAATTTGATGTTTGCTGTTGGCTTGCTATAAATTGCTTTTATTATGTTTAGAAATGTTCCTTGTATTCCTATTCTTTCTAAGACCTTTATCATGAAGGGGTGTTGGATTTTGTCAAAGGCTTTTTCAGCATCTAGGGAGATGATCATGTGGTTTTTTTCTTTCAGTTTGTTTATATGGTGTATTACATTGACTGATTTCCGTATGTTGAACCATCCTTGCATCCCTGGGATGAATCCTACTTGGTCGTGATGGATGATTGTTTTGATGTATTCTTGGATTCGGTTTGCCAATATTTTGTTGAGTATTTTTGCATCAATGTTCATGAGGGAGATTGGTCTGTAGTTCTCTTTCTTTGTTGCATCTTTGTGTGGCTTGGGTATCAGGGTAATTGTAGCCTCATAAAAAGAGTTTGGTAGTGTTCCTTCTGTTTCTATTGTGTGGAACACTTTGAAGAGGATTGGTATTAGTTCTTCTTTGAAAGTCAGGTAGAATTCTGCACTGAAACCATCTGGTCCTGGGCTTTTTTTAGTTGGGAGACTTTTGATGACTGTTTCTATTTCTTTAGGGGTTATTGGTCTATTTAAATGGTTTATCTGGTCTTGATTTAATTTTGGTATTTGGTATTTATCCAGAAAATTGTCCATTTCTTCCTGGTTTTCCATTTTTGTGGAGTACAGGTTTTTGAAGTATGATCTGATGATTCTCTGGATTTCCTCATTGTCTGTTGTTATGTCTCCCTTTTCATTTCTGATTTTGTGAATTTGGGTGTTCTCTCTTTGCCTTTTGGTTAATTTGGCTAGTGGTTTGTCTATCTTGTTGATTTTTTCAAAGAACCAACTCTTTGTTTCATTGATTTTTTGTATTGTTCTCTTGTTTTCTATTTCGTTGATTTCAGCCCTCAATTTGATTATTTCCTGGCGTCTATTTCTCCTGGGTGAGTTTGTTTCTTTTTGTTCTAGAGCTTTCAGTTGTGCTGTTAATTCATTGGTATGGGATTGCTCCATCTTCTTTATGTGTGCATTTAGAGCTATGAATTTTCCTCTTAGCACTGCTTTCATAGTGTCCCATAAGTTTGGGTATGTTGTACTTTCATTTTCATTGAATTCTAGGAACTCTTTAATTTCTGTCTTTATTTCTTCCTTGACCCATTGATGTTTCAGGTGGGTATTATTCAGTTTCCATGAGTTTGTGGGTTTTCTATAATTTTTGTTGTTATTGAGTTCTAACTTTAAGGCATGGTGGTCTGATAAAATACAGGAGGTTATTCCAATTTTTTTGTATCTGTTGAGATTTGTTTTGTGTCCAAGCATGTGGTCAATTTTTGAGAAGGTTCCATGGGGTGCTGAGAAGAAGGTATATTCTTTTGTGTTAGGATGGAATATTCTGTAGATATCTATTAGGTCCATTTGAGTCATAACATCTGTTAGGTCCTTTATTTCTTTGTTAAGTTTCAGTCTGGTAGATCTATCTTTTGGTGAGAGTGGTGTGTTAAAATCTCCCACTACTAATGTGTGGGGTTTGATGTGCGTTTTAAACTTTAGTAGTGTTTCTTTTATGAATGTGGGTGCTTTTGTATTTGGAGCATAAATGTTTAGAATCGAGACTTCATCTTGGTGGATTTTTCCTGTGATGAATATGTAATGTCCATCCTGGTCTCTTTTGATTGATTTTAGTTTGAAGTCTATTTTATTAGATATTAGGATAGCTACACCAGCTTGTTTCTTAGGTCCATTTGCTTGGAAAACCTTTTCCCAGCCCTTTACTCGGAGGTAGTGTCTGTCTTTGGAGTTAAGGTGTGTTTCTTGTATGCAGCATATGGATGGGTCCTGTTTTCTAATCCATTCTGTTAGCCTGTGTCTTTTTATAGGTGAGTTGAGACCATTGATATTGATGGATATTAATGACCAGTGATTGCTAATTCCTGTTATTTTTTTGGTTGTGTTGTGTTGTCCTTCTGTGGTGTATGTTGGTGTAGGATTATCTATTGCTTGATTTTTCATGGATGTGTTTAGCTTCTTTGGGTTGAATTTTCCCTTCTAGTGCTTTCTGTAGGGCTGGGTTTGTGGACAGGTATTGATTAAATCTGGTTTTATCCTGGAATATTTTGTTTACTCCGCCTATGGTGATTAAGAGTTTTGCTGGGTATAATAGTCTGGGTTGGCATCCATGGTCTCTTAGTGTCTGCATGAGGTTTGTCCATGATCTTCTATCTTTCATAGTCTCTATTGAGTAGTCTGGTGTTATTCTGATGGGTTTGCCTTTATATGTTACTTGGTCCTTTTCCTTTGCAGCTCTTAATATTTTTTCTTTATTCTGTGTGTTTAGTGTTTTGATTATTATGTGGCGAGGGGACTTTTTTTTTGGATCCAGCCTATTCGGTGTTCTGTAAGCTTCTTGTATCTTCATAGGTATTTCTTTCTTTAGGTTAGGAAAGTTTTCTTCTATGATTTTGTTGAATATATTTTCTGTGCCTTTGAGTTGGTATTCTTCTCCTTCTTCTATCCCTATTATTCTTAGGTTTGGTCTTTTCATGGTGTCCCAAATTTCCTGGACGTTTTGTGTTAGGACTTTTTTGTCTTTATTGTTTTCTTTGACTGACGAATCTATTTTCTCTATCGTGTCTTCAGTGTCAGAGATTCTCTGTTCCATCTCTTGCAATCGGTTGGTTATGCTTGTTTCTGTAGTTCCTGTTCGTTTTGTCAGGATTTCTATTTCCAGCATTCCCTCAGCATGTGTTTTCTTTATTGTCTCAAATTCATTTTTCAGATCTTGGAATGTTTCTTTCATCTGTTTAATTGCTTTTTCTTGGCTTTCTTTAATTTCTTCCCATTTTTTGTTCGTTTTTTCTTCCATTTCTTTAAGGGAGTTTTTTATTTCCTCTTTAATGGAGTTTTTCATTTCCTCTTTAAGGGAAGTTTTTATTTCCTCTTTAAGGGAGTTTTTTATTTCCTCTTTAAGGAAAGTTTTTATTTCCTCTTTAAGGTAGTTTTTCAATTCCTCTTTAAGGAAAGTTTTTATTTCCTCATTGAGGGAATGTTTTATTTCTTCTTTAAGGGCCTCTATCATCTTCTTAATGTCATTTTTAGGGTTGATTTCTTCTGTTTCTTCTGTCATGGTATGTTTAGGTCTTGCAGGTGTAGAATCATTAGGTTCTGATGTTGCCATATAGGTCTTTATGTTGTTGCCTGTATTTTTGCACTGGCGCCTACTCATCTCTTCCTCTGTGAGGTGCAGGTGGTGTCTGTGTCTGAGAGTGCCTCTCTTGTTCTAATTTTTAGTCTTGGTTTAGTAGGGGTTCTTGGTTAAATTGGTGCTTTTGGGCTATTTCTTCAGGGGCAGCTGATTTCGATCGGTGAATTATATACTTATGATTCTGGTGATCTGGTTTGGTGTCTGGGTAGCGCCTTCTTCTGTGTTCTCAGGTCACTTTTTGTTCATTTGTCAACTCCTCAGCTGATCTTGTTTCTTCAGACTTTAAACTGTAGGCATCTGAATCCTCTCCCAGATGGGTTTCAGCTGAGCAGGGTAGTCTCACCAACACCTCCAAGTTGTTGGGTTTCACAGGATCAGCAGCTGGGCCCTGGGTTGTCCTCAGACGGAGTGTTCAGATTCGTTCTGGTTCTGACCCACGGAGATAGCTTCTTCCCCAGATGTTGGGGTTAGGGGCGTCCCTGTTCCAAGCTGTGTCTGCTTGTCTCCGTCCCTGGGCCTGTTTACCTCTGCGGTCCGCCGCCGGGCCTGTATGTCCCTGTCAGCTGCCGCTGGGTCTGTCTACCTCTGTGGACCGCCGCTGGGCCTGAATGTCTCTGCCGGCTGCCGCCGGGCCTGAATATCTCTGTCGGCTGCCGCCGCTGGGCCCGTCTAACTCAGCGGGCTGCTGCTGGGCCCGTCTACCTCCACGGGCCGCCGCCGCAGGCCTACCTGTGTCTGCTTGTCTCTGCCGCCGGGCCTGTCTACCTCTGTGGGCCGCCGCTGGGACTGAATGTCTCTGCCGGCTGCCGCCGGGGCTGAATGTCCCTGTCGGCCGCTGCCGCCGGGCCCGTTTACCTCAGCGGGCCGCCGCTGGGCCTGTCTACCTCTGTGGGCCTCCGCTGGGCCTGAATGTCTCTGCCGGCTGCTGCCGGGCCTGAATGTCCCTGTCGGCCGCTGCCGCCGGGTCTGAATATCCCTGCCGGCTGCCGCCGCTGGGCCCGTCTACCTCAGCGGGCTGCTGCTGGGCCCGTCTACCTCCGTGGGCCGCCGCCGCAGGCCTACCAGCGTCTGCTTGTGTCTGCCGCCGGGCCTGTCTACCTCTGTGGGCCGCCGCTGGGCCTGAATGTCTCTGCCGGCTGCCGCCGGGGCTGAATGTCCCTGTCGGCCGCTGCCGCCGGGCCCGTTTACCTCAGCGGGCCGCCGCTGGGCCTGTCTACCTCTGTGGGCCTCCGCTGGGCCTGAATGTCTCTGCCGGCTGCCGCCAGGCCTGAATGTCCCTGTCGGCCGCTGCTGCCGGGCCCGTTTACCTCAGCGGGCCGCCGCTGGGCCTGAATGTCTCTGCCGGCTGCCGCCGCTGGGCCCGTCTACCTCAGCGGGCTGCTGCTGGGCCCGTCTACCTCCGCGGGCCGCCGCCGCAGGCCTACCTGCGTCTGCTTGTCTCTGCCGCCGGGCCTGTCTACCTCTGTGGGCCGCCGCTGGGCCTGAATGTCTCTGTCGGCTGCTGCCGGGCCTGAATGTCCCTGTCGGCCGCTGCCGCCGGGCCCGTTTACCTCAGCGGGCCGCCGCTGGGCCCGTCTACTTCTGTGGGCCGCCGCTGGGCCTGAATGTCTCTGCCGGCTGCCGCCGGGTCTGAATATCCCTGTCGGCTGCCGCCGCTGGGCCTGTCTACCTCCACGGGCCCCCGCCGCAGGCCTACCTGCGTCTGCTTGTCTCTGCCGCCGGGCCTGTCTACCTCTGTGGACCGCCGCTGGGACTGAATGTCTCTGCCGGCTGCCGCCAGGCCTGAATGTCCCTCTCCAAGATTTTTAATTGAGCAGTTACAAGGATGCAATTGCATCAACTGTGTTGGAAAAGTCTGATAGAAGATGAAATTTGAGGAGTAAGGCCAAGAATTTTGTACTTCAAGTTTGAAATGCCAATCATAGACCTCAGTGGAAACCTTCTGGTAGACAGTTATACCTGAAATCTGTTGTTCAGGTCAAAGACATGGACTATGGCTATAGATTTAAGAGTAGCCAGAACATGAATATTTAAATTGATAGTACTAAGATGGGGGCAATGTAATGGATGGAATTTACTAATCACTTTGATTAAGGTGTCTACGCCTGAACCCTGGGGCTCTACAAAGTTTAGAAGTCAGGGTGAAAAGGCACTAACATGAAAGTCAGAGGAAGTCCAGAAGACCAATGAGGTCTGAGGGAGGGTTCAAGAATCCATTCACCCTGTCCACGTTGTCATGAACTCAGTTATAAAAAGCAGGAATCTTGGGAAGGAAAAGTGAAGACATCTGTAAAAGACAAAGCATTTATCCCTAAAAAGGTCAAGTTGACCTTGAAAGGCCTCTCTATGGTAGAAAGAAAAGAGTTAATAACTATCAAAACCAGACTGTCCTCCCTGCCGTCATCGGAAAACGGCTACTTTATACTGAATATTTTCTGTGGTCAAACATTCTACCACTGAGCTCCACCTTGCCCTTCCCTTCACATTATTCCTGTAGTTGGGATCCCAAGTGTCCCCCAAAGAGTCATAAGGTGAAGGTTTGCTCATCAGGCAGCACTGGTAGTTGGAAGAACCTTCAGAATGTAGGCCAAGTGGGAGGTCTGAAGTCATTGAGGTCTGCCCCTGACAGGAGCTGTGGGACTCCATCTCTTCCTCTTCCTTTCATTTGCTTCACAGACATGAGTTGAGAGTTTTTCCCTGACACATGCTCCTGCTATGATGTGCTTGATCTCCGGCTTGAAACAACAGGATGAACCAATTATTGACCAGAATCTCTCAAACCATGAGTCAGAACAAATTGTTTCTCTTTATGAGTGGATCATCTCCGGTGTTTGTTATAGAAATAGAAAGCTGACTAACACAATTATATTATTTAATCATCACCACACTCCTAGGGGATGAGGGCTATTAGCTCCCATTTCTGAAATGAGAGAAAAGAAGTCCTGATGAGTTAAGAACCTTGACCAGAGCTAGGGAGATGGCTCAGACCTCACAGTCATGAAGGCCTGAGTTTGGGTCCCAGTATCCACGTGAACTTGCTAAGCTTGGAGGTGTGTACTTGTAATCCCAGAAATGAGAAAGAAGAGATAGGTAGATCCTTGGGGTTCACTGGTTAGCCAGTCTGGCCTAATTGGTGAACTCCAGGCCATTGAGAGACCCTGTCTCAAAGGAGGTGAGCAGCATTACTGAGGATGACCCACTCACACATACACACACACACACACACACACACACACACACACACTCCCAAACATATACACCTGTTAAAAACAAAGACAAACCAACAACAGCAGCAGCAAACTTGACCAAAGCAGCAGAATCATGATGCAAAACCAAAGTGGTTATTAGTAACTGGACTGTTTCCGGGCCCTGTTGTCTAATCATGTTACCATGAAACTCAAGTTCCATCCTTTCAAGGCTCTGGAAATCTTGATAGGAGACCAAAGGAGTTGAAGCCAAAGTATTTTCTAAGTGTAGAAGTGCTGCCCTGTATATTCTCCTTCAATTCTGTTGTTTCTATAATCTAGCCTTCTAGGAAACAGCTGCTGTGTGACTGCTGTATTCTGGGGCTATTACCTAGCACAGCACGGAGGTGCCGAAAGTAATTGTTCTCTTGGAAAAGAAATGATTAGACTCATAGAAGGATGTGCCTTGAAGGCAAGGAAGGAAAGGAGGCCAAGTCATCACTGACGTAAATTTCAGCTCGGAGGTATTAATGTTGGCTTCTTCACACTCATATAAGGATTGCTGCTGCTTCCTTCCCATTTCAATGTAAATATGAAGGGCAGACTTAAAAAATACCCTAAAACAGAGTTCTTACCATCCTTGACTCATTTGCCTCTGCAGATTCTATTAGTGTTTCAGGCAAGTGGAAATCCATCCCCACCGGCTAGACTTGAGGCAAGACGCTAGGGATACTTAGCCTTTACTGTACAAGGAAGACCTTACCTTTTAGAAGGCAGACTCCATTGCCTAAAGGAGATGATGGGCAACTGCTCATAAGTAGAGGCCAAACCAAGAAGATCTCTTACTTAAAGTTCACTTGGGAGTTTTCATGACATGGGATCACATGAAAAAAACTTACATCAGTAAGTCTCGCTTCTCAAGATGACCATCCATGTCCCTTCTTTACAACCAGCTACTGCATACAGCATCAAAAGACTCTGAGGGTTAGTTTTGAAAGACTTTTTTCTTTTTTTTAAATAAAGCTCCATCTTGCTGTTTTTCACCAATCCCCATTTATCCCTTTACCATTTGTACTGGCTGGTTTTATGTCAATTTGAGTTATGAGTTATGAGAGAGAGCCTCAATTGAGAAAATGCCTCCATAAGATCCAGCTGTAAGGCATTTTCTTAAATAGTGATTGGTGAGGAAGGGCCCAGAAAATTGTAGGTGGAGCCATCCATGGGCTTGTGGTCCTGGTTCTATAAGAAAGCAGGTTTGAGCAAGCCGTGTGAAGCAAGCCAGGAAGCAGCACCCTCCATTGCCTCTGCATCAGCTCCTGCCTCCAGGTTCTTGTCCTGTTTGAGTTCCTGTCCTTTGGTGATGAACAATGTTGTAGAAGTGTAAGCTGAATAAACCTTTTCCTCTCTGTGGTGGTTTGAAAGAAAATGGCCCCCATAGGGAGTGGCATTGCTAGGAAGTGTAGGCTTTGTTGGATTAGGTATGGCCTAGTTGGAGGAAGTGTGTCACTTTGGGGGTGGGCTTTGAGGTCTCCTATATGTAAGCTATGCCAGTGTCACAGTCTCACTTCCTTTTGCCTGCAGATCAAGATATAGAACTCTCAGCTCCTTCTCCAGCACCACGTTTGCCTGCATGCTGCCAGGTCCCTGCATGATGATAATGGACTAAACCTCTGAAACTGTAAGCCACCCAAATTAAACGCTTTCCTTTATAAGAGTTGCCACGGTCATGGTGTCTCTTCACAGCAACCCTAACTAAGGCAGAAGGTGATACCAGAAGTGGGGTATTGATGTGCTAGGCCTGACCATGCTTTTGTTTGAAGGAATATAGACCTAGGGATCATGGAATAGAAAAGCAGTCGAACATTTTAAGTGCTGCTTAATGGGCCATACTAGTAGGAGCATGGAAGACAGTGGTGCTGAGTGATTTGAACTGTGGGGCCTGGCTCAAGAGGTTTCAGAGAATTTAGCATGTTTTGGTGAAGAATGTGCCCTTCTCTGAAAAGTCTGCCTGAGGCTAAATTGAAGAGTTTTTGGATTAATTCTGTTGGCAGAGAAAATCTCAAAATAGCCTAGTAATGACTCTGTCATGTAGTTATTGGTGTTAACTCTAATGAAGACTTATAAGGAAAAGGAGCAAGCTGAGTAAGTAAAAATATAAAATGTAGAGATTGAAAAGGGACACAAGAAAGTGGAAAGGAGCTACATCTTGTGTTCAAGGAAATAAACAGATTAAGAAAAGAAATAAAGGGAGTGTAGTGGGTATTGATTCAACCAATAGCTTTGGAGTACCAGCCTTAGGGCATGGCCTCTTGGCTGTTTATGTGGCTGCTTAAAACTGAGGATAGAGGCATGCCTGCCCTCTCTTGTGGTGGTCAGAGATTGGACTAGTGGTTCCATTCACTCACAGGCAGAACAGAGGACCATGCTGGCTGTTTACTTTGTTCTGTATCCATGGGTGCATTTTCTCCTCATTTTATATCTTAATAAATCCTTCATACCCTTTTCACAGACTCTCATGCCTTTGTTTACAAGTGGTACCCAAGATCCCACCCATCTAAGTTTCCAACCTGTGAAAAGGAATTAAAGAGAAGCCTAGAGCTGGCTGTGGTGGTGCATGCCTCTAATCTCAGCACTGGGAAGTCAGAGGCTAGTGGGTCTCTGAGTTTGAGGCCAGTTCCAGAACAGCTAAGCAGAAATTAGGCAGTGAAGGAAACCACTGAAAACAGAAAGCTGATGAAGATATAATTGAAAGTTCTCTGAGTTCAAGCCTAGCCTGGTCTACAGAACAAGTTCCAAGATAACCAACCTTAGGCAGTGAAGGAAATCAAGGAAGACAGAAAGCTGGTGAATGGTAGGTAGACTTTTCTGTCCCACCAGCTGCTCCCAAATAACCACACAAAACTTTAAATTATAAATGCTTGGCTGATAGCTTAGGCTCATTTTTAGCTAGCTCTTATAACTTTTTATTAATCTATGTTGATGCCCAAAGGTTTACCTCATGTCTATACTTCCCATCCTGCTTGCTGTTTCTCATGGTGTCTCTTTCAGACTCCACCCTTCTTCTTCCTAGCACTCTCTCTCTCTCCTGAAAATCCTGCCTAGCCATTGGCCAATCAACTTTTGAGAGCAACACATTTTCACAGTGTAGGAAAGGATTATCCCATAGCAGGTGAAGTTGTAATTGAACAAGAGTGCCATGTTCCAATCCCAGTAAGCAGCAGAACTTGACAGCTTCGGCCACATAGTTCTGGCTTTATAGTCAAGGAGTGATTGAGGAAAGCTGCTGAGGCTAGGCATGTGTCAGGGGTGTCCCTGAATGGAGGCCTAGAGAGGCCATCATGTGCAACTGTGATGAAGCCAGAATTGCCTTGGAGACCCCAAGATGTTGGAGATACCAGAGCCATGAGATACCTGTTAAGGAGAGCTGCTAACAGGGAATGGAACCAGCCTAAGAGAAATAAGTGTGTTGTAGTCAACAAAATTGAAAGGAGTTGGAGAGCTGAAGAATATTTTGATATTAAACATAGAGAGGCAGAGTTTAGAATTTGCCCAGCTGTTTTTTTGGTCTTGACTTGGTCCAGTATTTCCTCACTATGTTTTGGAATGGTAATGTATTTCTTATGCCAGTATATGTTGGAAGTACATGATCTGCTGAGGGGATTACAGTTAAGAGATTGCATGAATCTCAGAAGAGACTTTGAACTTGACTAGACTTTTAAGTTTGAGACTGTTATAGACTATGGGGACTTTTGAAATTGAACTAAAAGCATTTTTGCATTATGATATAGCTACAAGCCTTTGGGGGCCAGGGAGTGGAATGCAGTGGTTTGAAAGAAAATGGCCCCCTTAGAGAGTGGCGCTATTAGGAGGTATGACTTTGTTGCAGTAGGTATGGCCTTGTTGGAGGAATTATGTCACTGTGGGGGTGGGCTTTGAGTTCTCCTATGCTCAAGCCACACCTAGTGACACAATTCACTTTCTATTGTCTGCAGATCAAGATGTAGAACTCTCAGTTCCTCCAGGACCAAGTATACCTGCACACCACCATATCCTGCCATGATGATAATGGACTGAACTTCTGAAACTGTAAGCCACCCCAGTTAAATATTTTCCTTCATAAGAGTTGCTGTGGTCATGGTGTCTCTTCACAGCAATAGAAACCCTAAGACACTGTTGATAAGCTAATGCTGGGTGAGTTATGCCCATTTTCAGTTGACAGAAACCCTAAGACACCATTGATAAAGCTAATGCTGTGTAAGTTCTGACCATTTGGAGTTGTTTGCTCCAAGGTTATGCAGAGGCTCATGTCAGTCCTCTTTTTATGTGGGTAACAGTAATGGTTCTTCTGTGGTGACTTAGCACTATCCAGCTCCACTTTTACACTTATTAAAAGATAATGACAAAGCTGGATATGACTGCAATAGGGTGGAATGTTTGAGAAGTTAGTGCTATATCTTGATGTCTGCCTTCGAAATTTTAAGTCCCTTCTTATCCAGATTCTTTTTCAACTCACATCTATAGCTTTATCTTTGTGTAAGTGCATGTGCAGGCAGATGACAACCTTGGGTGGGTGTCATTTCTCAGATGCTTGTCCATTTTTTTTTTTTTTTTTTGAGACACTGATACTGGCCTGGGAACTGTCAATGGGCCCCAGGAATCCTTCCATCTCTGATTTCCCAGCATTGTGGTTAAAAACAGAAATGAGCCCTAGGGATTGCACTTGGGTGCTCATGCTTGCAAGGCAAGCACTTTGCAGACTGGGAGATCTCTTCACCCCTCTATCTTTAAAAAGACTTTTTGGGTATATGAGTGTTTTGCCTGCGTGGATGTATATGTAACATGTGCATGCCTATATCCTTGGAGGCCAAAGAGGGCACTGTAACTCCTGGAACTGTAATTACAGATGATTGTGAGCCTCTGGGGAGGTTGCTGGGAATTGAACTCTAGTCCTTAAAAAGAGCAGCCAGTGGTCTTAGCCACTGAGCTATCTCTCTGGTCCCCCATAGCTATCTTTCATGCACTCATTCAATCACACCTTTTTTTTTTTTTTTGGTTTTTCAAGACAGGGTTTCTCTGTGTAGCCCTGGCTGTCCTAGAATTCACTCTGTAGCCTAGGCTGGACTGGAACTCACAGAGATCCGCCTGGCTCTGCCTCTGGAGTGCTGGGCTTAAAGATGTGCGCCACCACCTCCTGGCTTAATTCCAACTTTTTTGACTACTCATTTTAGGGTTTATTTGTATCATATTTAATATAATTTATAATGCTTGATTGACATGTCTTTTTTTAATGGAGTAAGCTCTTTAACATTAAAATATCTGTCCTTTATCAAGTGCTAAACACATGGGAAATATGTAAAAATACTCCGTATTTTGGTTAGATTATCCTGGTTACAAGAAAACTTCCTTAAGTAACAAGGAAGATTACAGAAATGGAATGTGGACAAAGCCCAGGCAGTAGTCCACAGAAAAAATAGGACCTGTAGTAGAATTACTGTAGCATATCTTATGTTTCACTATGCTAGGATAGAGCCCAGACTCAAACAGTGGTACTCAAATTTCTCTGTTTCTATAGATGGGCATTTGAGAGCAGAAAGTAGCCAACTGTGGTCAAATCTGATGAACAATTATGCAAAAATCTAGGAGCAAATGGAGTGTTTTAAAATTTAGCAGCATTATTGATACTCCCGTGAAGGGTTGTCCATTAGGAGCATGGAGGGGATGTCTACTTTTAGAAGAGCCTTAATATTCATGGTGCCAGGTGGTCTCACATCATTTCAACTGTATTTTTCCCATTTCAGCTTTTTTCTATTTTAAATCAAGCTTACTGAAGTATCATTTATGAATTAATTTGTTAGCATAGTTTTGACAGATACATTGTACACCCATATCACAGTCAAGAAACAAAATAGTTCCACTGCTTCCCCCAAATCCTTCAAGGCCCTCTAGTCAACCATTCCTACTTCCTATCAACAAATGTTTTTTATGGTTTTTGTCTTTCAACAGTGTCATATATATGGATTCATACTGTATGTATACTTTTTGGTCTTAAGTCTTTCACTGAGAATGGTACCTATTCATTTTGTTTGTTTAGTTTGTTTCCAAGTAGATTCCACTGAGCATATGTATCAATATCTGTTTATATATTCACTAATTATAGGGTACTTAGACATTTCTAATTTTAAGTTGTTATAAAACATGTTTTGTTTTTGTATATATGTATATCTACTTGAGTTGATATCTAGTGGGATATCTGGATCATAATGTAAGTATATTATTAATTTTGTAAATAAACTCTCAAGCCATTTTTCCAAGTGTTTGTTCAAGTCTACATTTCCATTAAGTGTTTTGGCTTCTCTCCATTAATGGTATTTAGACTAAAAAAATTAACCAAGTAGATTTTCACTGAGGGGCATGTATGTGTGAGTGTATGCAAATATACACATGCAGAGGACACAGATCTACTTCTGGCATCTTCCTGGATTGTTCTTCACTGATTGGTTAGGTTGGTTAGTCAATGAGCCCTAGGGATCTGCCTGTCTCCGAGATGCCAGCCCTGGGGTCACAAAAGCACACCACCAATACAGCTGTCCTTTATCTTCTAGTGCTAGACAGCTTTTTACAGGAGTGTTCATGTTTGCATGGCAAGCAAATATCAAACGAGCCATCTCTTTAACCCCTCACCATCGCTTTGATTTCCATGTCCCTAATCACTACATGGTTAGCACTTTTGTGATATATAAGAAACATGCAGAAGAAAGTCAGTATGTGGAATGTGGAAAAAGTCAGCTGAGAATTACAGCTAAATTCAAAATGCTTGTCTTTTTTTCAAGGGTTTCTCTGTAACAGCTTTGGCTGTCCTGGAACTGTCTCTGTAGCCCAGGCTGGCCTCAAACTTAGAGATCCACCTGCCTCTGCCTCCCCAGTACTGGGATAAAGGTGTGCACCACCATCACCTGGCTCAAAATGTTTATTTTCTGGAAATTCATGTAATGTGAAAACACAAAAGTTTTGATGAGGAAGTTAAACCATGCATTCTGGAAAGTTCTTTTTCTGTTCACAGAAGAGGGTAAGCAGTGAGTTGGAGCAATTGGCTACACCTCTTGCATGTTGTGTGACTACACAGTGGATCCTAACTGAGCCTGGAACGTCTCAGGGGAGGCTTTATTGCTGATGCTTCTTGCTTAAATCATGTGGCTACATGGTTACTTTTCTGATCTATAAGAAACATGTAGAAGAGTAAGTTTTTGTTTTTCCATTGCAGCAACAGAGAAATTACTTTTGCTGCAAGGTTGTTCTATGTTGAGTCCTAATATGATCACTTGTGCCCTTAGCTGAATAATACTGTGAAATGTAAGAAAAGACAGAGGAGCAACTTGATAGAGGTGAAAGCCCACTGTTCCCCTATGTTGGTGCAGGGCAGAGAGAGTAAGAACACAGATCATGGTTCAAATGCCATGTTACAGGATAGGAGCCCTTGTCAAGTCGTTAGCTTTTTGGCACACTCAGGACAATACACCTGCTGCTCATGAAATACAAAACGCTTGTTGGCCAGATTTGCAGAGCAGCTTTTGCAGTTGAAGCAGAAGTCATGCCAGGAATGTTCTTCATGGGTTACCACATTGGAGCCTTTACCAAACCCAGTGATGGGGTTCTTGCATCCAGCACACTTCTTGGCCACAAAGTTCTTGTAGCAATCCACACAATAATACTGGTTATCTACAGCAGTGAAACGCTGCCCACTCAGCTCCTTAGAGCAGGAAACACATACAAAGCACGAAGCATGCCAGGGCTGATCCTGGTAACTGATTCCTCCGGATGTAATGGGCTTGTTGCATTTCACACAATGCTTGGCAAACTTAGCTTCATGGCAAGCCACACAGTAGAACTCCTGCTCTACAGGGAAGAAACTTTGGGTTCCAATGATTTGCTTGCAGTTGTTGCAGGTGAAGCAGTTTTTATGCCAGATGGTGCCCTTGTACTCCACATTCTCATCTCCTGCCACAATATCCTTTTGGCACCCTTTGCATTTGGGGATGGCCACATGAGTGGCACAATTGTTGCACAGGATCTTGTCATTCCAGGTCACAAAGGTCTCACTGGCCAAGGGCTGATGGCACTTGTTGCAAATGAAGCAGGTGTTGTGCCAGTAGCGGTTCTTATAATGCACCTCTTTGGAATCTGCACTTATGGGCTTGCGGCATTGCTCACAAGTATTAGCACAGTGCTTGTCAAAGCACTCCAGGCAGCAGTTCTTACCATCCTTCTGCACATACTTCTTCCCCTGCAAGGAATCCTGGCAGTAGTGGCAGTTGAGCCTCTCAGACATGGTGCCTTATAGCTGGGGGGACCTCACACTGGATGTGCCAAGAACAGGATGTGTTCGGGATGGGCCGCGCCTGGAGATGCTGGCCCATGCAGCTGTAAAGGCTGTCCACTGGGTGGTGGATATGAAGCTAGGATTTGCAGTAGCTGATCAGGCTGTACAAAAGGAAGAGGGCTTGGGCTGTCTTCTAGGACCACTCTTCCCAGTTCCACTACTCTTTTACCTCAGAGCATGTTTTCCACTCCATAGAAATAGTTGGTACAGATAACACAGAGAATTGCCAGTGTACTTTAGCCAAAGACTACCAAGAATTCCTGCAAGCTGGACAGGTTGAGATTATCACTCATCAGAGAAATGGAGAACACATATCACAGTGAGTCAGATGGCATCTAAGTCATAGGACGTAAAGCAGGGCTATTTAGATTTAGGATTGAGTTAGATGTTCTGAAGGAGGGTTTAAGGAAGTAGAACCTTCTTGCCTTACTTTTGTGACAAAGCAGGGATGATTGTATGATTCGTTATCTTCATAAATGTTACCTATAAAGAGGAAAGGCTAGAGTGAGTAAAACTGTAAGCAGTGAAGAAACAACAGCCGCTTACTAGTTTGTCATTCTCACTTTGTGTCTTCTATTTGGTGACCTGGACAGTAGTCATACTTTTGTTCAAGTATTAGAAAGTGGTCTTATTTCTGTTTTGACCATTACTGATTGAGGTTTTTTAACTAGAAAATGCCAAGGTTTAGTTATGTCAGGCCAGCTCCTACCAACATTACAGCCTTCTTGATAGCACTGGCACATTTGCTAGATTTCAGGGACTGCTTTCCTCTCAGCATATACTGGTTAAATTTGAATGTAGTGGCTTACCTTAAGCCCAGCACTTAGAAAGATCAAAAGTTTGAGGCCAGCCTGGCTTATATAGAGATCTCATCCTACACTTGATCTTAGCCAAAAGGCCCAGAAGCGATAGAGATCTCATCTTAAAACAAGAATATGATGGTTAAGAACTTGGGTTGAGGTCACAAAATTGGATTACAGAATTTTATCTTCAACAGTTGTAAAGATAGACTAAATTAACAGATCTGCTTCTGTTTCTTTATGAGTACAGAAGTGTCTGCCTCATTATTGACAGAAATGAGATAACAAAACCTAACAGCTCATGTCAAATCACAAATTAGAAGGGATAGTGAGTCAGGGGAAAGAAAAACAAAGAATAGTTTCAGTAATTGTGCCAGGACACCAGAAAGAAGGTGAGAATAGGAAAGCATTATTATTTACATTGGATGGTAACCTATTCAAAGCTGCTATCATTCAGTTAATCTCAAAACACCAAAAGAATGTATTACACAGGAAACAAAAAGTGTGTTGCTGCTGGGCTGTGGTGCCACACGGCTTTAACCCCAGCCCTTGGGAGGCAGAGGCAGGCATATCTTTGTGAGTTCAAGGCCAGCCTGGTCTATAGAGCTAGTTCTACGACAGCCAGAGTTGTACAGAGAAACCCTATCTCAGAAAAAAAAAAAAAGTTGCCCTTCCACTGAGTAATTTAAAGTCCAATGGAAACATTGTGAGGTGATGGGAGCTCAACACAGGAGCAGAGTGCAAAGAACTGGACCAGGTTCACACGGGGTGGAAGGCTGGACCCCCTTTTCAACTTCAGTGCTCTTGGCATCTAAATGACTTACGTCTGCTTTCACAGTTCTGACTTCTGTCTTGCTACTTTCTGGTTTTAACATTTTGAACTACCCCACCCTGTTAAGTAATGTCACTTGTTATTCCTCCAGTGTCTCAATAAGGTAAATAACTCTCTGAATGTAACCAATTAGAGTAAAACTCAGCCACTTAAGCTAGTTTACTTTTTTTAGGTGGTGGTGGTGCAGTGGGGCATACTAGGCAAGTGCTCTAAATTGAGTCATAAGCTCAGCTATAATTTATAATGTGTTGAAAATTTTGCTTTAAGTTACTCCCTTAAGAACTCATTTGAAGACTTTTTTTTCAAAATACTATCTAGAAATAAAGATATTACAGAATAAGTTGAAGAACTACAATGGTGCTGGGTGTGGTGCACGCCTTTAATCCCAGCACTGGGGAGGCAGAGGCAGGTCTCTGAGTTCAAGGCCAGCCTGGTCTACAAAGCAGGTTCCAGGACAGTCATGGCTACACAGAGAAACCCAGTCTCAACAAACAAACAACAACAAAACTACAATGGAGATCAGGATATAAAATAAATAGGGTCTGATTTCACTGGGGCTTCTTCTGGTTGCATCAAGGTATCTGAAATCAAGATAGAAACAATCTCGACCGGG
Organism: Peromyscus maniculatus bairdii; assembly: GCF_049852395.1. Classification (NCBI taxonomy): domain Eukaryota; kingdom Metazoa; phylum Chordata; class Mammalia; order Rodentia; family Cricetidae; genus Peromyscus; species Peromyscus maniculatus. The sequence continues at coordinate 2,241,206 of NC_134869.1, read as the reverse complement.
CGGTGGTGGCGCACGCCTTTAATCCCAGCACTCGGGAGGCAGAGGCAGGTGGATCTCTGTGAGTTCGAGGCCAGCCTGGTCTCCAAAGCGAGTTCCAGGAAAGGCGCAAAGCTACACAGAGAAACCCTGTCTCGAAAAAAGATAGAAACAATCTCATCAAGATCTTCATAGATATTCTATAGACAGGAGTAGGTAAGAACTGAATGAGATGCTATTCTTTTTTTTCTTTTTTTTTCTGGTTTTTCAAGACAGGGTTTCTCCATGTAGTTTTGGTGCCTGTCCTAGAGCTTGCTCTGTAGACCAGGCTGGCCTCGAACTCAAAGAGATCCACCTGGCTCTGCCTCCTGAGTGCTGGGATTAAAGGTGTGTCACTATCGCCCGGCCGATGCTATTCATTTTTATAGATAAAAGGAGGCTGAGGCAGTAAGAAATGACTGGGGTCAGATTTCTAAGAAATACAGGATTACCTATAGTTATAGTTTCAGAAGGAACCAAAAGCTCCCTGGTATCTTCATTAGTTTATGAAATAGAGGGAATCATTGCTTTGAATTATAGCCTTAATAACTAGCAAAACCATAAGTCAACTTTGGGAAGAAAGTTATAAAGTGTAATTTTTTTTTTAATTTTTTTTTTTTTTTGGTTTTTCGAGACAGGGTTTCTCTTGTGTAGCTTTGAGCCTTTCCTGGAACTCACTTGATAGCCCAGGCTGGCCTCGAACTCACAGAGATACGCCTGCCTCTGCCTCCCGAGTGCTGGGATTAAAGGCGTGCGCCACCACCGCCCGGCCTATAAAGTGTAATTTTGCACATTGTAATTTTCAATCTTGAAAGTCACCTATTAAAATCCTATTAACTCAGGATTCTGTGACAGTAAAAGATAATGTTCAGTAAACACCACAGTTCAGACTCTCCTAATCATACACTAAGTTCTGTAAAACAAGATTATCGTAATTTCAGCACAGTGATCTAAATGGATTTAATTCGCTAATTTGATAACGATTAAGTCATACTCTAGTCCATTCTATTTAAGAACCAGAGGAAAGTTAGCTCCCTCTCAGGATTTTTTTCTTAGCAGACCTTTTTCTGAGTCCTGTCAACACTTACTCTCCAGTTACACCATGCGGACTACTTTCGTTTAAAAACTGAAGTCCTGCACCCTGGTTTTTTTCCACTTGCTAATTAGGTCGTGAAATGATAAATCTCACATCTTGGAAAGACTTCACAGTTTATAAAGCCCCTTTACATCCACCATGTCTTCTTATCCTCTCAAAAAGCTTCAAGTGCGTTTACTGTCTTGTCTTAAACGTGTTCAAGGAAAAGCTAACAGCATTTAGCCAGTCCAGCAGCCTTTTAGCGACCTATCTCCTGTGCTCCCCCAAACAGCCTCATAGTCGGCTAGTACAGTGTCCGCTCCCCACCACAGCCGAGGCAGGGCTGGACTTGCAGGACTCCCCAGACTGCATCCTCTTGGGCGGCCTCCGTCCCAGGACCCCGAAGGAGCCCTGGTTAGGAGGGACACGGGGCAGTTTTTCTCCCTTCCAGCTCACGTCTCGCCACCAAGAACCAACCTTTTCCGTCACCCAAGCTCAAGGCCCCCTGCAAGGCCTTGGCACCTCCCGAAGCGCTGTGTGATGAGGGCGCGAGCCTGGCAGATGTTTAACCCCCAAGCCCCGGGGCTGCGGGACGGGCAAGAGCGAGGGGACCAGGGGACCACGCAGCTCACACTGTGCAGCAAGGCCTCGCCTCTCCCGGTGCCCCGTCCCCCGGGCTGCCTGCAGCGCTGACAGAGGCCCCGCCCGGCGCTCCCTTAGGGCAGCCGCTAAAGGATGGCGCCCCGGGGGCGAAGCTGAGAGGGGCACTCTGCTGGCCGGGGAGCGGCTCTAAACCCCCATAACCGTTTCTCCCCTCGCGCCCGCAGGCTCGGGCCGGCCGGGGCCGCCCGCGCGCCCCTCGCCCGCTCTGATTGGACGCCGGGGCGGAGGGGGGCGGGGAGACCTCCCGTCCCCCCCGCCCCCCCCCCGGCGGAGGAGGAGGCGCGCGCAGGCGGGCCGGGGGCTGCTGGGAGGGCTGCGCGCGCCGAGCGACCGGTGGGCGCGGGACGCGGGGGGGGAGGGGGGGGGGCCGGGGGCGCCCAGCGCGCGTGCGCGGAGGAACCCGCGGCGCGGGAGGGGGCGGGAGCTCCGGAGGCTGCGGAGGGGGCGGGTCGCGTCAGGCGCCACGTCCGCAGCCGGAGGCCGCCGCCGCCGCCGCCGCCGCCGCCGCCCGGGACCCAGCCTTGCGCCTGGCTCCGGAGCCCCGAGGAGGAGGAGGAGGAGGAGGAGAAGCATCCGGATCGTGCAGCCGCCCCGGACGGACCGCGTCACGGCCCCTGCTGCCCCGGCCGCCGCTGCAGTCGTCGGTGCCGCCGCCGCCGCCGCTCCCTCCCTCCCTCCGCCCGGCCGCTCCTCCGGCCCCGACCCCGCGGTGAGTGTCGGGGGTCGGGGGCGCGGGCCTGGCTGGCCGCCCTCCGGCTCCTTTCCGTTAGCCCGTCTGCACCTCCCCTGCGCGCCCCCGGGCCTGGCCGCCCCAGCCTGGCCTTTTTGGGGGGCACTGGGCGGGAAGGGGGAGGGGGGCGTCGTTGGATGGAGGTTGTGCGGCCGGGTCACCCCGGTTGGGGCCGTGAGTTCGCGGACGCGGTGTTGGGAGGTGGGGGACTCGCTCCTGGAAGCCTCGGTCTGACCTGGGTCAGGCTGGCGTGGACGAGGAGGACGAGGTGGGGGCGTCCGAGAAGGAGCCCGCTTCCGCGCCCCACTTAACTTGTGACCTGTTGATAAACGGGCCGGGCGGGTTCGAGTCCAGGGCTCCCAGCGGAGATTCCCGCCGCTCGTCCTAAATTGGGAACTCCCCTCCCACGCCGGCTCTAAACCCGCAGGTGTGGGGATGGAGGGGGCGCCGGCAGTGTCAGGGAACGACGTGGTGAGTCCAGGAGCACCCGTCAGTGTAGTCGCTGCCCACCCCAGGCTTAATCCAAAACCGAGCCTGCCGGGCACACGCAGCTTCTAGACTGGCCCCGGAGTGGAAGCTCCGGATCAAATTGGATGTCTCTCTCCAACTCGTTTTACATTGGGGATTCTGCAGGAACTAGGGTGTGCTGAGTGGACAGCGAAGGAGAGGAGGAAGGAGGTGCCCAAGTCAGCGCTAGCCTCTAGGGTCATTTTCTGCCTCTCCTGCCACGTCACTCCCTCCGCTAAAGAAAAAAAAAGGCTTGTGCCTAAAGGCTAAAGGTGGATCAGTGAGGGGGAGAATAGGCTTCTGGGAAGAGTGAGGAACACCTAGACTAGGAAGTGGAATCTTATTTGATATTGTCTTTGTGAACACTGCTAATCCAAAAGGAACATTGTGGTTATTTGTATCTGCTATTTGTTAGGGTTTAAAACGTCTACTAGTTGTTGCCCTCAAGGGCTATCACAGGTAAGTGTGTTTCCACTCCTGCTTTAGCAGTGTTTAATAAAGTCATATAGATATGCTTTCATTTTTTATTTTCACTTTTTTGGTCTTTGTTATAGCATTTATAGCTTAAATGATTTTTACATTAGCAAAATACACTCACAAGTATTTGATTTTTTTAAAATTATTTCTGGGAAAATCTTAACTTTCCTGTTTCCATCCTTGAGTTTTTTTGCTCTTTGCCTACTTCCTGATGGTGTTGCATCAGATTACATACAGTTAGGAGCAGAGTCTCTGTGTGTATGTTCATTCATTGTCTCAACAAGCTCTGGCACAAAGTAGGGGTGCCAGTGTCTATTGAAGCAATGAAGTGTATTTTAGTGAGGATGACTGATGTACTGGTTTTCTGGCTTGGCAGAATATTTTAATCCTATGTCATGTTTCGTTTAAGGACAACACTTAAAATTTTCTATTTTGAGACTACATTGTTATTTGTCTCTTTATGTGTGATTTTAAAACTTTCACTGATACATTTTTCTTACTTGACAAACTCTTGCCTTTCCTCTATCCATTTGCTGTTAACTTAGTTGGCAGGAGCCACTCTGTATACAGGCGGTGGTCAGTATTGTTAGCCACAGAAGGTGGTGTCTCTTGTACACTGCTTGTTAGTGTATGTGTAATTTAGAAACTCCTCAAAGTTAGTTGGCAAGAGTGAGGATGTGGCAGTTTCGGTAGAGCACATGCAGAATTCCCTCCCTCCTCCTCCTCTCCTTCCTTCCCTCCTCCCCTCCCTCCTCCTCCCCTTCCTCCCCTCCTCCCCTCCCTCCCTCTCTCCTAAATAGGCTCTCACTCTATAGCCTAGGCTGGTCTAGACCTTACCATGTAGCTAGCTGGCCTAGCTAGAGGTGGTCTTACTATAGCTTCATGAGAGCTGCGATTATGGGTGTGAGCCACCATGCCTAGCTCAGTCTTTTTCTTATATAGCAAGACTGTTACTTTACTTGTGTAACATGTTTTGAAGTGACTTTGAAGGTAAAGTGTTGCACACTGTATTTTGTAGTTGAGCTTTATACGGTTAACTTGTGTGACTTTAGAGGATTATACTCACAGGCTTTTCAAAATACCTGTTTTATATAAAACGTTACTGAAACTCACAAATAACATTTCTTCACAAGTGATTTTATTTTTCTTAAAAAACCCCCCCAAACACAACAGAGGAAAACGTTTCGAACAGGTGTTTGGTTACTTGTTTCTATTATTGGAATAAACTACTCTCCAGGGAATAGTGGTATTGATATTTGCTCAATATATTTGCCAGCTGCTGTAGTATTTTGTACTAGATAAGAATTATCCCTTTCCCATTAAAGTTTTCTGCTGCTGAATCTGCTGTCATGTCTGTAGTAAAGAAGTTCATATAGTTGATGTTATAATGGTTTGTTCATGTCAGGACCAAAAGATGGAACTGATTATGTTTATAAAATAAATCATTTGCTTTGATCTAAAGGCTGTTGTCATCACTGCCCTCTTTTATAACTAGACACTTGTATGCATTATTAACTTGTATGCATCATGAGCTCCTAAAAAACAGATACTATATTTTGTTTCTTAAGCAATGATCAAAGTGGTAATTGCTTGGAAAGTGTATTCCCATGTGAGTTAGTTAGTTCTGGGTTAGAGTAGTACCTGTGTGTGTCTAAATGCATAACAGGACGCAGTACATAGGGTTCAAGTGTATGTTAAACCAACAACTCAGTGAGTTCAGAACAGAATGGCTTGTATAGAAATCAATAATTTGGGGGGCTGGAGAGATGGCTCAGTGGTTGAAAGAACTGGCTGCTCTTCTAGAGGACTGGGGGTTCAACCTCTAGCACCCACACAGAGGCTCACAATCAGCTGTGACTCCTGTTCCAGGGGATTGGATGGTAACAGGTAACTTTTATATATTTCTTTCTTTTTGAGATGCAGTCTTGTTTTCTAGTTCTGGCTGGTTTGGAGCTCACTGTAGCCAGGCTGGCCTCACATTCATGGTAGTCCTGCTTCCGTCTCCAGGGGTTGCAGAACACCTGGCTTCCTACTTCAATCATAGTTAAAACTTCAGGACTCAGTCTTTGTGAGCATTATCATTTGATAGTATCTTCTATACTAATCTCTGATAATTAACACTTCCCTCCAGCATTTGATCCTGATAAATTATTTTAATGCCTGCATTAAGTTTTTAGGAATCTTATAAATTCCTTTCTTGCCCTCTATGAAGCTATATTAACTATTCAGTGAATACTGTCTATTCATTTGAAGGGTTGTTTTGATAAATTCTCTTCTTCAGATGGCTCTTAAATACAGTCTAATGCAGGCTCTAAGTCCATTCTCACCACTCATTATTGTGATCACATCAAGTACCCTCTATAGATGGTTATCACTTAACAATGCCATTGTCTAAATCAGCTTGTCTCAGATTAGCTCAGCTTCTTAAGTACAATTGCCTAATGAATGTCTTCTGTGGATTCCCTGAAGGTATCTCATAAAACTTCCTGTGGATGTTCCAACACAACTTGTTCAGAAGTCCTTCATCTTTTGATGAAATGGTTTCTTTTCTAATATATCCTGTCTTCATTATCATTTCTGCATACTTGGTTGCTCATACTAGAAACCTAGCTCTTTCCCGTAAGCTTGTATTAATACCTAAGTTGGCTTTATACAAAAATTCAAGTATTTGACTATGTTAGACATGAAAGATCTGAAGAGGAAGTAGTGAACAAAACCCAAACCTTTGTTCTCACGAGTTTACATTCTAATAGGGATACACTTAAATATATATTAAGTGATAATAAAAGCTATGAGGAAATCAGTAAAATAAAAATGATAGAGTAGAAGAGAGTGCTTGCCTAGAGATCTTATAAGGAGATATTTATACAAGGATCCCATTAGTCTCTCCTAATCCTGAAAGCATTTGTTTTTTGTTTTCTTGATTATAGCTATGCTGATTGGGGTAAGAGGGAATCTACAGTTTTGATTAGCATTTCCTTGATGGCTAAGGATGTTGAGTACGTTTTAATGCATATATTGGAAATTGGTTAGTTCACTTGCCCACTTATTGATTATATTATTTGTTCTTTCGGTGTTTAACTTTATTTATAGATTCTGGACATTAAGCCTCTATATGATGTATTTTCTGTAGGGTGTCTATTCAGTCTGCTGGTGTTTCCTTAGATGTGTTAAAGATTTTAGCTAGTGGCTTTTTTTTTTTAAGGGAGGAGGAGTTTAGTTTGGCTCAAGGATTTGTAGGGTATATAATAGCAAGAAAAGCATGGCAGAATTAATGGTATTGGAAACTTGTAGCAGAGACTTCTCACCTGGTTATGGACAAGAACTCTTAGCTAGTTTTTTAAAGCACAGATCTGGCATTGTTATTCTGCACGTGATTGCTCATTGCCTATCCACAGATGGATGAAATCAGTTCATGTTTATATTAATGTTCATGTCTGTAGGCTATTATAAAGCAACTATGATCTATATGTGGTGATATTCTATATTCTATATTGGATGTAAGATACACATAGATAAAATATGAAAAATAATTTTTTTTAAAAGTGTTCTCTAGTAGGAGGAAAATGTAATGTTCTCTAGTAGGAGGAAAATGTAGGGATTTATGAGATAGGGACACTTTTGAAATGAATACAGTTGGAATCACATTCACACATATTTTTGAATTACAGCTAAAATACGTAAGATGAACCTGGGGGTGGTGGCATATTCCTGTGATCCCAGCACTTGTGAGGCAGGATTTGAGTTTCAGGTTAGCTTGAGCTACATAGGAGACTCTGCCTAAAAAGAAAAAAGAAATAAGATGTATGTTTGCATGTAATTTTCAAATTTCTGTATAGATTATTATAGCTTCTATTGATCTGTTGACCATCAGTCAGTTAGCCACATATTTCTATGTATATAGGTATATTTATATAGATTTGTGTGTTAAATTCTCATTTTAGGGTTAGGACTGGAATATCTTAGTTACTATTTTAAATCTCTTATTTTTTCCTTTGCCATATATTTTATATCAGTTGGGATTCAGACTTAAGTTTTCTAATGCTAGAGTCTTGAACATTATGCTATAAAATTTGTTATGTTCTTACCATGATTATAGATACAAATGAAAATAAATATAGCTTTCTAGTTTGTGGGAGTTTTCTAATTAAGTCAAGTTAGTCAGGAATTTCATCTTGGAGTAATGTACCAAGTGATACTCTTTTGTTTTGTTTTGTTTTATTTTTGTACAAGATTATATTATTACTATTTTTAATCATATGAAATGATGTGCTAAATTCACAAATCAGACCAGATCAAGTGCTGCTACTAAGTGTCTTGAGGACTTTGACCAGAGCAACTAGAAGATGTTTATCAATCACATGATCTGTGTTGTTGGATTTTAGGCCCACAGAAGTCTGTTTTAGGATTTAGGTTGTAAAGCCATAGCAAGATATAACACATGAAACTGAAATTACCGTGGAAAGTCTCTGCTTTCTACAGTCTGCTCTGCTTCCCATACCCAGGCCACCATTTTGCTGTATTTTGGCATGAGTTACTGAAATAGAGTGTACAGGTCTTTGTGCAACTGCTTGTGCTTTCCTGCTCTTTGTGCTTTCCACAGTTCAGAAGGGTTGTTTGTTTGTTTGTTTGTTTGTTTGTTCCTTTCTTTCTTTTTGGTAGGGCATAGCTGGGTAGCTAAGGATTGCCTTGAATTCCTCCTGGTCTTTTGGCCTTAACGTCCTGAGTGCTATGAATACAGGCCTGAACCACCACACCTGTTTTAATAAAAGTAATTCAGAACACCTCATTATTCTGTTCAGTGCATCTTATTGACGTTCCACCTGACTTGGCTAAAAGCCAGTTTCTACCCCTGCCGTCAGGGGCCTGTATGCCCTGGACCCCATCTTTGGTTTCATGTCTGTCGCCCTTTGATGTAGTATCGTGATGCTCCACTAGCTCTTGCTACTTGCTGCTCCTGATAGGCTTTCACCTCAGGCCCTGTCTCTTGCTTTTGTTGTGCTTGAGGACTCTTCATCCAAATACCTGATATCTTACCTTTGGGGGACACACCTGGAATGAAGCCTTCACAGATGATCCATTTAGAACACCCCTTTCTGTCTGTTCCATTCCTCCACTTCTGGAACATTTAGCACCGTTTGACATACACTATAGTATTCATATATTATCCTCCCCAACTAGTGTGACTGTTTCACTATGGCAGGGATTGATTGCCCTTTGTACCTTGGACATTGTGTAGCTTAATCACTACTTATTAATCAGTGTTCTAAAGTTCATTGTTCTTTTCACATTGTCTTAAAATTCTTCATTTTGTGTTGGTGTGTACATGTTTGTGTGTGTTTGATGGCCTGCTACAGGTATGCAAGCACAAGTATGTGTGTGTATGTAGAGGCCAGAGGTCAGTGTTTGCTGTGTTCTTCAGTTAGTTCTCCACCTTACTTTTTTCGAGACATGGTCTCCCATCACTTCTGAGTAAGCATGTGCCCAGCTTTTAATTTTTTTCTTTAAAGTGGGTATTGGGACTCAGAACTCAGGTCCTCAATGCTTCTGTGTAAGCACTTGACTGACTGAACCCTCAGCCTGGCCTCCTCACAGTATCCTTGTTTATGCATAGACATAATAACTTAGTCCTTAGAGACACAGGATGAACACTTAGTTGACTGTAGCTGTAGAGACACAGGACGAATACTTAGTTGACTGCTGGAATCAGTCCTTATTTTCTCTCCAAGCAAGATAGGATATTATAAAGAACAATTTTAGGCCAATCTTGTCTTGCCTTTACTTAGTCATGTTCATTTAAAAACAACAACAACCACCAAAAAAACAGATATTTTCAGATTATGAAGGAATTGGGAAAAGGAATTCTAACCATAGTTTCTTCATCCTAGCACAGCTTATTAGTTCTTAAAGTTCTTTCATACCTTTACTTAGAATTAATCATAGTTTATTTTTCCACAGGTTTTTCAATTCTGTCACTACTTCTTCTTCTTCTTTTTTTTTTTTTTAATTTTTATTTTTTTTGGTTTTTCGAGACGGGGTTTCCCTATAGCTTTGGAGTCTGTCCTGGACTAACTAGCTCTGTAGTCCAGGCTGACCTCGAACTCACAGAGATCCACCTGCCTCTGCCTCCTCAGTGCTGGGATTACAGGCGTGTGCCACCACTGCCCGGCTTGTCATTACTTCTGTATATAACTCTAAGAAAAACAAAAAACATTCAAGTCTTGCTGACTCACACTAGGTATTTATCTGTATAGAGAGAGATCTTATTTTTCCAATTTTTATTATTGTCCAGCTCTCTTTCACTAGCAATTTTCAGTTGAAGTTCCACAGTAAAAACAACAAAGGATGCCGGGCGGTGGTGGTGCATGCCTTTAATCCCAGCACTCGGGAGGCAGAGCCAGGCGGATCTCTGTGAGTTCGAGGCCAGCCTGGGCTACCAAGTGAGTTCCAGGAAAAGGTGCAAAGCTGCACAGAGAAACCCTGTCTCGAAAAACCAAAAAAAAGAAAAAAAAGAAAAAAAAGAAAAAAAAAAAGAAAACAAAGGAAAACTTGTATCATTGCTGCTGCTCTTTGTTAGTGTTTCTGATAAAATTCCTATTGTCTGTTGGTGTAATTTCAAGTCCTTTGTAAACTCCACAGTTTGAAATAGGAGATAGGATGAGGTACTTTTGTGGTAGGTATTTAAAAATGTTCTCTATCTAAATAAAATTGCTTAAGTTAATTTAATACAGCATGTGAGAAGTAGTAGTCTTATTCTGAAATATGTTTTGTTTTATAGGTGATCATGAATCAGGCAGATAAAAATCAAGAAATTCCATCTTATCTTAGTGATGAACCACCAGAAGGTAAGCATGTGCCTGACACTAAGAATGGAAGGAATGTACTGGTAAATTAAAGCTATGATCATTTATTTAAAAAAATTAAATATAAAGAATCATAGACTTTTTATCTATGGTCAATAAACACGGTCCAAAAATAATTGAAATAAATTAGTCTTTAATAAGAAAGCACAGACCTTGGGGGGTAAAGACAATTTCCATTATTTAAGGTTCATTTTTTTGTTGCACTTTTATTTTAAGACCATTTCACAAGCAAAAACATCTTCATTTACAAAGGTGTGGGACATACAGGATGGACTGTTTATTTTTGATGTCCTGCCCACAACTACACCTAATCCAAGACTTGAGATTTTAAAAATTCCTATTGTTCATTACATTATAATTGATACCTCTCTATGTTCATATATGATCTTGGGCTCTGCTTAATTTGTCTTTCTAAATCAAACTATTTTAGCTTGAAAATTGTAACATGAATTACTCTCATACTAGCTTCTAAAAGCTTTGGAAACACTGTTTACCTCCTGTCCCTCAATGTCCTGACTCTGTACAGAAAATGCCTGTAGTCATATTTCACTCATGTTTTTGGTATAGACTTTCTAAGCTTAACATAAACAACAGCCTCCTTAGGGCTGCATGTGGCCCCTAGGCTAGATGTCCTAACTCTAGGTATTGCATTTTCTTCCCACAGTGTTAAGCACAAATCAAATTTCTGGGAAGATATAAAAACAAAAGACCTCCAAAATTTAAAAATAACATAAAATTTTTGTAGGTAAGCCTCAGAGAAGGTGGACACACTTGTCCTCCACGGCGGCTCACACATGCAATTCCAGCACTGTGAGGCAGAAGCCAGAGGTATCAAGTCTAAGTTTGGCTACATAGTGAGACCTCTCCCCCTGCCCGCATACACAGAGGAACTATCTTATCTAATTGTTTTAATTTAGTTTAGTGGAAAAATAACCTGAAAATTATTAACTCAATTTTTTGCTTTTTTTTTTTAAAAGAATAATTTGTATATGTTTAATACATAATTTACAGATATATATTTTTTGAATGTATGTTTTCTATTTCTGTGTTTTGGTTTTTAAAAGCTTATTAACCAGGTGTCATGGTGCATGCCTTTAATCCCAGGACTTGGGAGGGAGAAGCAGGCATATCTCTGAATTCAAGGCCAGCCTGGTCTACATAGTGAGTTCCAGGACAGCCAGGGCTACATAGTGAGACCCTATCTCAAAAAAAGAAAAACAAAACAAAACACCTCTTTTGTTGTCTTTTGGAGACAGGGTTTCTATCTGACAAGTATGTGCCACTATTCCCTTATCCTCATCTTCAGGAAAAGATTGTATATTATAATAAAGTTAAACATACTTATTTTTTGAAACAGGGTTATCTTATGTAGCCTGGGTTAACATGTAGCCTGGGTTAACGTTACACTGAGGTCCTCATGCCTCCTCAGTACACTAATTACAGGCATGTCTGATGACACAGAGCTCCTTGCTTTATTTTTCAGGATTTAATAAAATTTTATAACTAATATATTCAAGTGCTTAACTTTATCTTAAGTCCTTTTGTTGTAGAATATTATTTTAAGGTGTGTTACTTTTGTTTATGTTGCATTTATTTAATTCCGTGAAGCTGTGTTACTGTGCCTGTGTAAAACACCTGATGGTCTAATAAAGAGCTGAACTGCCAATAGTGAGACAGAAGAGAGAAATAGGTGGGGTTGACAGGCAGAGAGGATAAATAGAAGGAGAAATCTTGGAGGGAGAAGGAGGAGGACCTCAGGGGCCAACCACTCAGCTACACGGGAAGCCACAGGGTAAGAGTAAGACTTACAGAAGTAAGAGAATGGGAAAAGCCCAGAGGCAAAAGATAGATGGGCTAATTTAAAGTTAAGGAAAGCTTGCCAGAAATAAGTAAAGTCAAGGCCAGGCATTTATAATTAAGAATAAGCCTCTGTGTGTGATTTATTTGGGAGTTGGGTGGTGGGTTCCCAAAAAGAGCAAAAACAGACAACATTTTGGCACCCAATGTGGGGCTTGAATTTCCATAGTACCTGAGAAAGCTTTAAAAAAAAAAAAAAAAAAAAAGATATGGCTCCTTTAAGAGTTTCTGCCTGCTGGCAAGCCCTTGAGCAGCTTATATCTTAAGTAAAAACAAAAATCTAAGTAAAAATGCCTGCTACAGTGCAAGCATCAGCATTCTAGAACTCTAAGAAGGTTGAATGCAGTTCCTGGTCAGACAAACCTTCGACCTGGTTTTGAGCTTTAGGCTTGACTTTCCTGACCCCAAGAAGTAGGTGGAGTCAGCTGCCAAAGCCGCAGGCAGAGGTCCATGCTGCTTAGCAGTTTAAAGTTTGTTCATGTGGTAAAAAAGGCTAAAAGAGGTCCAGGAGGAAAAAGAAAAGTTTCTAAACAGGTTACAGTGTGTTTAACAAAGTGTGTAGGCTTAATAAAAGAAAAAGGGTATAGCCATAGAAAAAAAAAATGAATAGTTTAAAAATAAAGTCTTTAAATAGAGAAATAAAATAATAAAAAAGAAAAAGACATGTAGAGATGGGAAATAACAGGGAGTCTGGATCCTGTATGTTATTGTGTTGATTTTGAATTTTTTGAATGTTGTTGAGCAAATGACAGCTGCTGACAGACATGGGATTGTGAGTAGGACTACAAAACTGAACCAATCTAGATACTTTAGGGCTATCTTAACTTTAAAAAGAGTCAAAAAATGTGTTTTTCAAATGAAAATAAAAAATGCTTTGGAGTTTTGTCCCCACAGGAGACTGTGGATAATAATAATAATAATAATAATAATAATAATAATAATAATAATAATCAGGTGTGACCAGGGGAGGCCTCCTGAACCTTGACAGGTGGTATCTATCAACAAAGGTTCTAGCTGGTCTTCCCAGGACTTGGTCATTATCTCAAATTTTCTCCCTGGAACCCTAAAGCTGTTTTGCCCATAGACAGCAGGAAGCAGTCTAGAGAAAACTATGCCCACATTCCCAAGAGTTGGGGGTTATGAGTGGTTTTTGGTTATTTGGTGGGTTATGGATGTTTGCTATCATTTAGGGGAATATAGAATATTGATACAAATTTAAAGACTGTGTATATGTTTCTATTCTTGTTTCAAGGATTTCTGTGTATTGATAAAAATTTAAGGTTATTTTTGTTATAACACATGTATGTTTCTATTTTTGTTTGAGGTATTGTACCTATGCAGTTCATTTGGAAATGCAGGGTGAAGTTCTAGTTTTTGAAAGCTATTGTTATAAACTGTATAGGATAATCAGGAATCATAGGTTAGTGGTTAGTCATTTATAACAATCAAAATTATAGATATGTTAGGTATGCCTTCCAGATCATATAGAGATATATTTTTGATAGATGGTCTTCAAACCTTTCAGAGACCTACAGAATATGGCATTTAAAATATTTAGTTAACTTAGGACTTCTTATAACAATGAGACACATCTGTTCCTGGCAGCACCAATTTACTTCAAAGATGATGGGCAATGAAGAAACTCCTTGTGGCGTTTGCTTTCAATGTGGCAAGACTAGCCATTTGGGCAAGAAGCTGCTCTTGCCTGGATTGCTGAACAGTGTGTTGTATAAACTGAACGTACAGGACCCACAGGAAAGTGACTGCTGAACTTTGCCAAAACAAGGCAGGATGGTCCTTCAGCATTCCTGATTCACAGAAGGAACTGCCAGACATTCAACAGGACACAGAGGAAAGGGACTGACAAACTGTGCCAACATAGTTGGGGGAGTCTTTCAAATTTCCTGCTTCATTGAAAAGTTTGCCAGATACTGTGGGCCTGTAGGCTGAAGATGGATGCACCAATGTTGCAGAGGAATTTAGTGTGACTGTCCAGGCAGCCAAATGTCTCTTTTGTTAGATAATCCCTCTTTCTGGGTCTTTGATGGAGTTGAAGACTAGATAGTTATACTTGCAGTTTTCCTTAGTTATGATAGAGAGTAAATTAGGCGTAAAACTTTGGATTCACTAAGATAGGGTAGATAATGCATTATTTCCTCTGAATGTGCTAAATGTAAGTGAACTGAATATTGTAAATTAATTGTTACTTGACAACTGTTTTTGTTGTGTATAGTTTTACTATGTTAAAGTTAAAATCTTTCTTATTTAGACAAAAAGGAGGAAATGTTGGGGAATATTATTTTAAGGTGTGTTACTTTTGTTTTGTTGCGTTTGTTTAACTCTATGAAGCTGTGATAGTGTCTAAAACACCTGGTGGTCTAATAAAGAACCGAGTGGCCAATAGTAAGACAGGAGAAAGGATAGGCGAGGCTGGCAGGCAGAGAGGATTAATAGGAGAAATCTGGGAGGAGATCTAGGAGTGAGAGAAGGAGGACACCAGGGTTCAGCCACCCAGCCAGCCTCAGAGTAAGAATGAAAGTAAGATACACAGAAGTAAGAAAAGGAAAAAGTCCAGAGGCAAAAGGTAGACAGGATAATTTAAGAAAAGCTGGCTAGCAACAAGCCAAGCTAAGGCCAAGTATTTATAACTAAGAATAAACCTCCATGTGTGATTTATTTGGGAACTGGGTGGAGGGTCCCCCAAAAGAGCAAAAACATCCTACAACATCCTTTATTTTTAACCATTTAAAAATTTAAAATGTATTATGCTCAGTAGTTTTAATATTTGAATTTTAAAAACAAATTTATCAATGGCTGTATCTTACACCCGTGTAATATTTTGTTCATTTTTAAATACTCATTTTCCATATTTAACATACAAGTATCATGGCATTTTCGAGCAAAATTTGCTTTAGCTCATTTCCCATTCCCCGTTTCTCACCTCCTTTTTTCTGTCTCCTTTCTGTTTTTCCGGTCACATGTATCCCTTTGCCTTCATGTCCTCTTTTTCCTCAGCATCTTTTTTTGCCCTCTTTTGATTTCCTTTTTAGATTTTTAGGTTTTATCTGCATTTCCTCCTACTTGAATATACACATATAAGCTAGGATCTAAATATGAAAGAGAACATACAGTTACTTCTTTCTGAGTTTGGGTCCCCTCACTTAATATAATACTTTCCAACTCCATTCACATTCCTGCACATTTTGTAATTTCACTTTTTATAGCTGAATATAATTCCACTGTATATATGCACCACATTTTCAATATCTCTTGATGGGCATCTAGGGTAGTTCTGTTTCTTGGCTGTTGTAGATAAAGCAGCAATGAATATGAATGTGCAAGCAGCTCTGTGGTATGGTATGTTATCTTTGGTATATGCCCAGGAATGGCATAACTGGGTCATATGATAGTTTTATTTTTAAGTTTTTGAGAGCCCTCCATACTATTCCATAATGGCTGTACTGGTTTGCATTCCTTCAAGCAGTTAGCAGGGGTTTCTCTTTCCTCAAATCCTCACCAACATCAGCTATTAGTTTTTTATTTTTGTTTGCTTGTTTTGATACAGGTTCTCTATGTAACCCTGACTGGTTGGGAGCTTTGTATGTTGATGGGGGAAATCAGAACCGATTTTGCTTGCAAATGCCATAATGATACTTTGCGTGTTAATGTGAAAAATAAGTATTTAGAAAAACAAAAAAAGATTACACAGTATATATCTGCCTGCTTCAGCCTCCTGAGTGCTGAGATTAAAGGCATGCGCCACTGCATCTGGCCTTATTAGTTTTGATGATAGCCATTCTTACTTGGGTGAAATGGTATCTCACAGTAGTTTTAATTTCATTTTCCAGAGGGCTAAGGGCATAAAATGCTTTGATTGGCTATTGCTTTTTATGTCTATGATTTTTGTATTTTAAGAAAATAAAATCTGGGTATTAGTTCTCTGTCTGTTGTACAGCTGGCAAAGATGTTCTCTTGTTCCATAAGCTGTTTGCCCTTCTGATTGTTTCTTGTACTATGCAATAACCTTTAATTTCATGTAGTTCCAATTGTTAAATCTGGGGGCTATTTCCTGCCTGATGCACTATTTAGAATAATCAGTAAGATTTTCCCAGTTAGAATGTAAAGCAATGAAAAAAAAAAAGCCTTAAGATGAACTTATGCTTTGTGTCTTAGAAAAGCTCAATTTTAGAACTTTCAAGTAAGAATTTGTTACCTAAGTGATAATCTTTGTATATTTTTGTAAATCTCTTTACCGTTTGGAGTGATAGAAGACAGACAGCATTCTTGCAGCTGCTTCTGCAATCAGTCTCTGTTGTGTTCCTAGTTTCTGGAACTCTCAGCTATAGATTTATGAGAGAATGAAGTGAAAAGACAATGCCATCTTAATACTATTTTGAAAGAGGTTTTTTTTTTTTACCATGTGTCCCCTCCCCCAAAGACCTTAGTGATCCCCAGAGAATCTTGAGACCCACATTATATGAAAATGATTATTTTGTTAGTTATTGATTGAATCCTGCATAAGAAATTGAAGGATATATATGTTTATATTTTCATTTTTTCATACTTTTTAAAATAAAATTTTATTAACATAACTGTAAATCAGGGAGATATTTAAAATATATCTTTTAGTATAGGATTATATTGTAGAAAGCGCTTTAGTCTCTACAGTATTTCTTGTTATAGACAAGACTTAGCACTGAGCCACACATGCTGTGTGATACTATTTCAGGGTACATATGGACATATGTTTACTCACTCTCAATAGGGAACCACTGATAGACCAAAGTCCAACTTGGTGAACCAGTGAGTTTAATTGGGGTTACTTATAGGAGTAGAAATGATTCAAAGACAGTTACACCAACAAAGTCCACTCCAGTGTGAGTGACAGCTCACAGAGGATGGAAACCTAGAGCATATTATATAGCCTAAAGGTAGATCAACAGGTTGGAGAGTGTTCTAAGTTGCTCTGTGCTTCTTCCAGGCACCTCAGCTTGTCTGAATGTCTCTCAGCAGTCCTTACTTTTTATATATGCTTGGGGAGGGAGGGTCTTAGTGAATCTGGTCAGTTTCAGGAACTTCCTGAAGCTGTTTTGATTTGTTTACTTTTTGAGCTTAAAGAGCTTCTATGCAGAATGGAATATTTCATCTCCCTTTTAGTAAAATATTCTGGGTCTTAACCAGCTTCCTTCCAAAATAGAAGATTTTAATCTGTGAGGAAATTGCTACACAACACTAAGTGTGCTGGTGCATGCCTATAATCTCAGTCTTTGTGAGGCAGAAGTAGGAAAATTGTGAGTTTGAGGAAAGCAAGGGCTATATTATCGAGACCTTGCTTCAAAAGATTTAGCTTTGGACCAAGGTATAATATAAAACTTCTGCAGCAGTACTTAGGCAAGGGCTCCTTACTGTTCACTCAAGATAGTGGACCTTATCAGATGAAGCTCCTGGTTGTAAGGAAGGTTACTTAATGGTTTGTACTGTTCTTAGAAAGACTTGTTTTTAATCATCATACTATTTTCTCTCATTAGGGTCGATGAAAGATCACCCACAGCAGCAGCCAGGCATGTTGTCTCGTGTGACTGGAGGTATCTTCAGTGTTACAAAGGGAGCTGTTGGCGCCACCATTGGTGGTGTGGCTTGGATTGGTGGAAAGAGTCTGGAGGTGACCAAAACAGCTGTTACAACTGTGCCTTCCATGGGAATAGGGCTGGTGAAAGGAGGCGTGTCTGCTGTGGCTGGAGGTGTGACAGCTGTTGGTTCTGCTGTTGTAAACAAAGTGCCCTTATCAGGAAAGAAGAAGGACAAGTCTGACTAAGATGAGGTACACTTGCACACTTGCACACTTGCTCTCCACAGCATATGATGCCAGTGGCATTGAACTGCTCAAGGACAGACTACAGCCAAGTCAACCGCTAACCTGCTGTGTTGAAAGTATCGATGGCTGGCTTCATCTAAAACAAGAAGAGACCAATACCATCCCAGTGTATGGAGGCTTCTCATACTTAAGTTCAGCTTTCTATCTGGTAAAATGTTACACTTACTCAGTTGTAACTGAAGATATGGTATGTTTAAATATTTGCTCTCAGTCTTTCAGTTTGACTAAAAATGTGAAAGTTCAACTTAGTAGATGACTTTACAGTTCCATGTGTACAGTGTGCCAGGTAACTCATATGACCCTTACAAAGGGACTCTTGAACTACATAAACTGTACCTTTGATGTGCCTAATAGTTTCAGATGTCTTAGTTTTTTATAACTATAGTGGTTTAGGCCAAGAGGCATTCTTATTTAAGCTGGCAGAAAAGTAGCAGGAATTCAAAAGTTTAGAAGATAAAAGGTTTTATGATAGTGTTAATTGTTTTTTGTTAGATAAACATTTTATTTGTTTAATCATTGATGCCTTACAAAAGAAAACATCTTTTCTAATACCTTAAATATGTGCAGTTCATATAATTATCAGTGAATTCTTTTAAAGGTTGTAAAACTAGTTTTCCCTCTTAAGAATCTCAGGAGTATTGACTTGAGGTAAAGGCGTTTCCTGGTGTCAGTGGGTAAGATAGTGCTTGTTAGCTGTTGTCAGTAGTGAACATCGAACATATGCTTTAGTTGGGTTCATGGTCCCATCATTAATACACCCCACAGTGCCTATGGAACATTTCTTAGCTGATCAAAAGCTGTGTGGGAAGAGTTTTATATTAAGAAGGAACAAGTATTAATTTTTAAGTTCTTATAATTATCTGAAGCCTCTAAGATAATCCTTCATGCATATTCTGTCTTTAGGATGTCTTAAATTATTAGTAGCAGTTCCTTTAAAAATATAATAAAAGCAACCACAAATACATGAGGATTGACTCTTTAAATGAATGAGATGGGCTCCATACATTGGCTTTGAATAAAAAAAAATACATAAGTGCTTTCAGTGACTTATATAGAGTTTTTTTTTTGTTTGTTTGTTTTTGAGATGGGATCTTCTGTAGCCTAGACTGGTCTTGAACTGGCTATGTAGCTGAGGAAAACCTTGAGCTACTAATCCTCTTGCCTTCACTTCCCAAGTGCTGGGACTACAGGCATGCATGAAACACCATGCTTGGTTTATGTGGTGTTGGGGATGGAACCCAGGGCTACATGCATGTTAGACCAGTATTGTACCAACTGAGCTGCATCTGCAGTGAAATTTATTCATGCTTTTAAGATATGTTCTCTTATAACCCTTCAAAGCAGATGCAGACATACCATTTTTCAAGCCAGTTTCAGATAGGGAGTTGACGTATTTTTGATATGGATGGTAAGTGTGTTGTGTCTTAATGTGTCATCATAGCTCATTTATTCTCATAGAACATAACTCAAAAGTTCATTTCTTTTTGTTTTAGTGTTCAGTTTCGTGAAAATTTAATAACTGACATTATGTTTGGCATTTATCTTATAATCTAAGTCTGAAAAAAATCTTAATTTTCTTTATACCTAAAACTAGAACTCTGTCTCCATTCTGCCCTTTCTAACTCCCTGGAGAGAGGACGGGAGTGGTGCCTTGACACAAAGAAGTCAAGACCTAGTGTCCCTGAGAACGTCACCCTAACATGCAGGTTTTAAATGTTTGTGACTCTTAAGACTATTCTATAGTAATGTGGATCAACAACTGGATAAAAATAGAAATTTTAAAAGCATTCATAAATAACAGCAGGACTTGCAATCAAATCTATAAATGTTCTGGAACCTTTATGCTTACACAAAATTTAAAATCACTGAGGAGTGAAATTTAGAAGGAATTAAATGGCCATTTAGTTCATGCAATATAATTGAGACATTTGTTGGTACATCTGGTGGAATATCTTAACAAATGGTATTTTTTTAAATTCCAAAATTAATAGACCCATTCTCAATGATCTAAATAATGGTATTGGAGAACTTGATTCCTGCTATTTAGAAATTATTGATTCATTGTTGGTTTGTATTTCTAACTTAAAGGCTCTGCTGTGCTTTGTACTTGAATTTGTCTAAGTGTAGACTTAGTTTATATATGCTTGCATATTTATTTTCAACTTTGCTTGTCTTTAAAAATCACTTGAGGAAATGGCTATAGTTAATTTCTGCTACAGAAAAGCCACCTGGTAAATTTTCTCAATTGTCTTAAATGCTAAAGTACAATTCTACAATAGCAGAGAACTAACTGTACAGGCGTCCAGTTAGCTGTGTTCTAACTGAAATAAACTTGCCATTTGATGATGTGTACCTCTGTATACTTAGGTCTCTTCCAGTTTATTGACGTAGACTAGCAGTGTGACCTGTTAAACAGGACTAGCTCACTTCAGAAACTATGGGTGTTGTGTACATCTGGAAGTGTCTGTTATTCAGCTTCTTTTTTGAGTGGGTTTCGGCACAGTGAAGATAAATTTGTGTGATCCACTTGAATAACTGATTTAATAATGTTGGCATATGAATACTGTACTTAGTGAAATGTCAGATGAAAATAGCTGATTGAATAATGCGTTTTTTGTTTTTTTTTTTTTTTTGTATTAAAGGGATGGGAAAGAACACATGAATCTGATAATAAAGGACTATGATCTGCAAAGATGGAATGTTTCCTAAAGACCTACAGAAATAAAGGCAGTTTGTGAACAGGATCTTCTTAAAACTTCCAGTTACATGGCAGTTCAGGAATTGCTATAGCCAATGTTTTGGGTGATGCTTTACAAACATGGTATTTGGATGCAGACAGAACAGTAGAATTCAACTAGGATTTAATCAACTAAGACTGAAAACGGAGTGTCTAGGTTTTGTCATCTCAGTTTGCTCAGTCTCTGCAGGGTAGGCCAAGACTTGAACAACTTTGGTGGGTTATGCTTAGGCACACTCAAGTGTGAGTGCAGTGAGTTACACCTAGGGAGCACTGTTCTACTGTATATTGTTGGGGGACAACCTAGATTACTGCGGCAGGGATCCCATGCCACTTCTCCAGAGCTGGGATTACAAGTGAGTGTCATCACATTGGCATTTTTTATATGAGTTCTCAGAATCAAAACTAACTTAGTTCTCATGTCCCAAACGCTTTGCTGACTGGTCTGTGTCCTGACCCCTCCTCTCCATCCCTATCAACCCTCTCCACACAGCCTTCTTGCTTCCCTGCCCCACCAGTCACTGTGGATAAGGTCAACAGTGATTGCCCTTTCCCAGGTTCATTAGTCACTTCTCTACATCTTAGTTGCCTCTTTGTGGCAATCTTATCTACAGCCATAGCTTTAAGGGCTACAGTAATGCAAGTGGTGCTAATGTTGATCTCCACTTCCGACTTCTCACAGCTCCATACTCGGTCATTTGCCTGTTACTAACCACCCCACAGTTGATAGGTAACTATAGAGGACCACATAGCCTGTAATGCATTCCAAACCTGCTTTGAGAGCAGGCGAGTGCATGCACTACTGTTGATTGCCAGGACAATGCTCTAGAGGTTCCCCACCACACGTAGAATGAACTCCAGCTCTTTAGATGGATCAGTGGTGCTGTTCATTTGTGCTACACTGAATGAAGCCTGTGCTGTCTCTCACGCGTATTTTCAAGTACACACTTGGGACTGAATCTGAGGTGAAGCACGCACTCTGGCATTAAGCTGCCTCTGGTCTTTTTTCTTGGCAGTCCTAAGTGCTTTGGGTAAGTGCTGTACCTTGAGTTTCACTGTAGAACATTAAGTATTCTTAACTTCTTGAGCACTTGTTGCTACTCAATATCCCAACTAAGGAACTGAACAGATTTAGATAGTGAGATAGACTTGCATTTGCTAAGAGAATAGACAAAGGATACTGGCCGCATTTTCATTGTATTTCAGAAGCTGTGCATACTGCATAGTCAACTGGGTGTGCATTACAACCAGTGAGTGTTGCAGCTGTTACAAACTGTACCACTCAAAGTGAGCCAGTCTTGATTTGGGTAATGTTTATCTTGGCACAAGATTTGGAAATGGAAATGGAAACACTACAACTAAAAGTGTATCACCTGAAGTAGATTTTCAAGCTTTCTAGGAAGCTGTGTTCAAGTGCCTGAATGAAGTTTGAATTACAGTTTCCATACCCCTCCCCCAGTCTGTTTGCATTCCTTCCTTGTGCTGTGCAGGGAAAGGTGGGAATCTTTTCTGTTCCCGAGGCTCACCAGAACTGAGATCTTAATACATCTGGACGCTCATGAACCTCAGGTTCATAACGAATATGTGCATTCCTTAAGAGATTTCAAACTGACCACAGAAGTAGCCGGACGGTGGTGGCGCACGTTTTTAATCCCAGCACTCGGGAGGCAGAGGCAGGCGGATCTCTGTGAGTTCGAGGCCAGCCTGGGCTACCAAGTGAGTCCCAGGAAAGGCGCAAAGCTACACAGAGAAACCCTGTCTCGAAAAACCAAAAAAACAAACAAACAAACTGACCACAGAAGTAAGCTCTTAACTAGTCCCTGAGGATGGGTGACACTTGTCAAAGTTAGTTCTCTCTAAAGGAATGTGCTGTTGGCCTCTTAGTGACTCAGGGCTGGTGGTGAGGAATTACACTTTGCTAGCGGCTCTAGGAACAAAAATGTTCATGTACCCCCATCAAGAGTGTGTACTTTGCAGTTCCTTCAAAACTGTCCATGTGAACTATCACACTATATGATGTTTTGGAGTAATAGTTCAATATCAAAGTTACTGATGTTATTTAAACACAATTTATATTTATTTTATATTTTAAAATACAGCAAGAGTCAGAGGCCATCGATTATGAGGTACTTGAACACCACTCAGAAGCTCAGTAGGTCCTGATTGATACTCACTAGTGCTTACAAGCTGAGTTGCTTAAGTCTTTGTGAATTGGTCACTTTGCCTGCTAGAAATAAGCTCCACATCACTCTTCCACACTTAATGACGCCACAGGGTTAAATAGTGGCCTTCCCTGCTTGGCTTGCATTTTGCTTAAGTTAGCCTCAAACTCTTTTTTTGTTCCATTTAGACTTGCTAGATGCCCATCCTTTATTCTGTAGCCTAAAGAGTTCAGCTTTCTTATCCTGTATTGGACTATCTGTGGTGTTAACTCCAGGACCATTGGTGACTCTCTTAGCTGAGCCATGGAGATTCCTTCCTTCAGCAGCGCCTGGATCCTCTCTTCTAGGACTGGGGCAGGGTAATACAGCAGCACAGGACAGTTCACAACCAACTGCCGCAGCTCATCATCTGTGCACTCAAAAGTAGTCTTAGTGAAGGAAATACTGTTCTGGATGCTTTCTGGCTGAAGCTGAAAAAGAAAGCCTTTAAGTTTGGACAGAAGCTGAAGAACTTGAGAGTTTGTGAAACCTTGTCCTTGAAGACATTTTAGTATTTGGTCTACAGCTGTGGGAGAACTTAACACAGCAAATGGATTCTGGCTTAATAACTTGAGTAGCCACACTTTGGCGTTGGCCTGAGAGCCACCTAAGCTTAGGTAGCTGTCCTGGAGAACCCCTATCATTCGCTTGTTGTTCTCTACAGGATTATGGAAAATGCTAGAGGCAGTCGTCAGAAACCTGCTAATCACCACATTTTTTAGTCCCAGCTCTTGAAAGAATTGAACATTCAGCTTCTGGTTCTCCTGGTCCTTGACAGTAAAGAAAGGTTCTGGAAACTGCTCTATTAATTGGATTAGGTGGGCCTCATTTTTGCAGACCGTCTGCCAAAGTTTCCTTTTGGCATTAACAGCAGCAGGGCTGCAGACAATCGCTTCTGGACAGCGTTCTAAAATACTGGCTATCACAGTTTTGTTGGCGCCTAGTTCTTTCAGAATATTTGCAATCTCTTCAACGTAGGTGTCATCCTCTAGAAGCACCCATGCTTTCAGTCTGCGGATCTTCCTGATGTCAACTGAACATGCCTGGAGCCTTTCCACTGTTCTCATGTTTTCCTTGTTGGACTGGCTGTCCGTTTCATAGCTGACACGTGCTGAAGGTTTGCTTTTCAGAGCTGGTTGCGGCTTCCTGAAAAGACACAGCCTGCAGAGCTGGTGTCCTGTCAGCAACCTCCACGACATGCTGCAGCACTGGCTGATCCCACATCCTAAACTGAGAATGTCACACTGTGCCTGCAAGGAAGATGAGGACTTTAGGGAACATTGACTTAGAACAGATACTTAGAAACCTGAGTTCTAAGCAGTAAGAAAAATTGAAGCTAGCAAGGAAAACTACCCCGCTATAATGGACAGCAGTGATTGGAGCGCTACCTCACAGTTCACCCACACACCCTTGCCACCTCCATCTGTTAGGAGAGGCCGCACTGTCTGAAGCACTGTCTGCCTGAGTGAGGGGCTACAACACTTCATGCAATAAAGCAACATAGAATGGTCAACAGGAGAACATGCAGATTTATCCCATACAAGTTGTACATGTCACGGAAACCATTACAAGGAAGACAAGACCCAGAGCAGGGCAGGCTGCGCTGAAGTGGACAAACAGTAAGATTCGAGGAAGCAACTCCACTACGTGAGGAACTTAAAAGCTGAGGTATTTCAGTAAGCCTTGGTCTAGTTATCTTTAAGAAGGGTGGTACTCCTCCAAGTACAGCGAGGGTGCTTTCCCTTAACAATTTCACCTGCTCTGGAACAGAAGAGTCAGGATGACCCAGCACCTATTTTCAAGCGGCTTTAATTCAAAATAGTTAGTCTATGTGCCATGGTATTAAGTATTAATACACCACCTCCTTCACCACTGTGTCTTGTTTCTGGCAATATGCACATGGCTTAGGGTTTGGTAAAATTTTAGTTCCTTGGAGTGTTGGTGTGTCAGCCCTGCTACACAGAGTTTAGTCCTTTGCAGCTTCCTGTGTGTGTAGATTTGACAGGGTCAATGCAAAGACAGCCATTTCCAATCGCTGCCACTACCAATGCCCTTGCCATATAGGCTGATGACAGTTTAAAGAGCTGTCCTATGCAGACGGTCACTCTGGAAGGACTGTTGACTGGTGGTGGTTGCTCACTGCTGGTGCCTATGGAGGCTAACGCTGTCGACACAGTGTGCTTTACTCACACTTTAGTTTTCTTTAGATTATTCCCTGCCATAAGGCAAGATAAAGATATATTTTAAACAGCTTCAATGAGGGCTTTCAGGTTTAATGGAAAGAGGCGTAAGTATGACTGAGCCCAGGCAGATCTGGGTTGGGGCCTACTCCCTTCTCACTGTTGTTACTCGACAGGTTCAGGCCTCTCCAAATCTAGACCACATGCTGGGGAAGGGGCAAGGTTCTGTAGCTGAACTGCCTGTGCCCAGCCCTGGCTTGAACTTATGCAGTGATCTTGAAGTTTGTTAGCTTCAGACTCAGCATAATTCAAACATGCCTCAAGGGAAACTTGTCGGTGAGCATTAAAAAGAGCAGTGCTCTCTAAATGAGAACATCACCACACCTTACAGGGCGCCGCCAGAGTCAAATGCACTGCAAGTACTCTGATACAGCCTGGCACCCAGTAAGTGTCTCATCCTAATAAATGGTAGTTATCACTGGGAATTGCAGGGAGCCAGAGTCTCGTGGTGAAACAACTTTAAACTGAATTTGAATTTGGAGGGGGTGGATCTGGAGAAGGAGTTAGGGTAAGGAGTCGGGTGAATATGACCAAAACACATTGTATATGTGCATGAGCTTCTCAAAGAATAAAACTTGACTTAAAACTGGCTTTGGCGAGATTGCTGTCCTTTCACTGTGAGACACATAAAAGATGCCATCTGTGCGGGCACCTTCGTCTTGGCCCCGCAGCCTCCAGAACATATGAGTAAGAAGCCTGGACTTGTGATGGACCAGTCTAAGCTGCTCTCTTGTAACAGCCCACATGCACTAAGGCCAAATGTTTTCTTCTGCTAAACAAACAAATCCCAAAGCCTGAGTTTAGATAGAAGTGCAGTTTACAAAGGGCAAATGAAGATGTTTAAGTAGGTCTGCTTCCAAAATAATTCCATAAAACTAATACACACTGCAGAGTTGCTGAATTCTGAGGAATACAAGCAGGTGAAAACTTACAATCCCACCATTTATAGGTAACTTAATACTTGGTTATTTTTGAGATAGGGTCTTGCTATATCACTGTGGATGTATAGCCCAGGCTAGCCTCAAACTCATGGCACTCATGCCTCAGCCTCTTAAGTTGGAATTCCAGGCTTGGTGACAGCTGGTCATATTTTACTGGGTTCTTTTTCTTCTCACTTCCTTGTTATAATTCTTAAATATACAGAGCAAAGCTACACATGGGGATTCTGTCTATAATGCTGAGCAAACAGCCAAGGGTTCCTGAAGGTTGGGGCAGATCTTGTGGAGCTCAGGCTCCAGATAAAGTGGCTAGCTTGCTGTGAGGGTCTCACCTTGCACAATGTCAGAACATCAGCGTCCATTTCCATGTCAAGCCACTCCCACTGACAGAGAGGCACCTATCAGGTGAGGCAAAGGATGGGCAGGCTGTGACCCAAGTTCTGCCTCCTGAAAGGTAGAGGAGGAGGTAGTCATCGGGACGGTCTCGGCAAACACGGTTAGCATGAAAGGGGAAACCTGAACAGTAAGTGTACGTTACAACTTCTAAAGTCTCACTGCGGCATTCAGGTGCCGGACAAGCACTTAGAACAGCGTTCGGGACGGGCAGGCGGGCGTGCCGACTACAGCTCACTCCTGCTGAGCGGCCCTGCTGTTTCCAGTTTTGCTACATGCTGAGCATCGGCCTGCATTTCATGTTTGCCCTTTAAAGTGGCTTTCTAGAATCCCAGAAGAGTGGAGAGCCTCAAGGTTGCTCTGCTTACAGTCAGGAAAACCTGGATGACATCCTAAAGAACACGAGCACTATTACATGAATAATTCTTGGTTATTCTGAAATGTGGAAAACAGTTCACCAGTGAAGTGTTTGTTATGAGGCTGACCTTTGGCTAATGTGTTACTTGGGGCCTTATCTTTTCTGTGCCTTTTTGTCCTTGATACATCATAAAAAGTTAACATGTGTAAACTCTATAAGAAAAAACATAATTCTTCTAGAATTGCATTCTCTGGTTCACTTTCAGATGCTATCTTTTAGCATTTCAAAGTAATCACTTTTTTGGGAGAGAGGGAGAGAAGGAGGTGGGGGGGGGGTTCTTATGTTATAGCCCTTTCTGTTTCAGCTCCCAAATGCTGGTGTTACAGGCATGAGTTAGAGCTGTCCTTTTTAACAAGTTGTGGTAAGATGTTAATAAAGGCATGGTAGGATCTCAGCTATTTTCAAATGTGTGATTCAGTGGCATGTGCCCTTGAAACAATAACCTCCATTCCTGCCCTCACATCTGGAAATCTCTACGCCACTTTCTAGCTCCATTCCTGTTACAGGTAGGTCATAAAGTGAAGCCATATCACACATTTTTTCAAATGTCTTCTTTCATTCATTTAGTATAATGTTTTCAAAGTCTGTTCATGTTGCACCAAGTGTCAAAACAAGGCACATTTATTCACAACATTTTTTGTTTGGGTGTCTATGTGCACATATGAGAGTGGGTACCCACACAGAGGTCAGAGGACACCTGCAGGTGTTACAGGTCCTCACCGTCCAACCTCTTTGGAGCAAGGTCTCCCCTAATTTATCATTCCTCCTTTACCTCACATCCGCATGGGCTTTGTTTTCACGGTCTCCTTCCCCATCCTCCAGCGCCTGGCCTGTGCTGCACACCTGCCCTCCTCCGTCAGACCACCGTCATCTGTGGAAAACTCCCCTGCTGCACTGTCTGTGACAACCTCAGTCCTCAGCTCTGATCTGCAGCCTGCTGCTGCCCTGCCCATTGCCCCTGCCCTCTGCCTTGTCTCTGCCTCACCAGGTACACCATATCTGCCTGCAGCTCTTTGGTTTTCTAGGACATACAAAAGCTGTATTTACAGCACTCTAGACTCTGCTAACTGTGTGTAGCGTTATGTATGTATACAAAAATCCCTAATTAAAAAAAAAAACAAAAAAACTCCATTGCTAAAACATGCTCTTGATTCTCTGAGCCTTTGTTAATTGTAATCTTGGTGGCAGATGGCTTTGTCTCCCCTGATGGCTGTGGAGTGATCAGTGTTGATTGCTGAAGGTTGGGATGACTTGAAAATGGACTTTTCAAAAATGCGTTTTGTAAACCAGGCGGTGGTGGCACACGCCTTTAATCCCAGCACTCGGGAGGCAGAGGCAGGTGGATTCTCTCTCTGAGTTCCAGGACAGCCAGGACGTATCACAGAGAAACCCTGTCCTGAAAAACAAAACAACAACAAGTGTTTTGTTACTGGTGTGTGTGTGTGTGTGTGTGTAGGCACCTGAGGTGGTCAGAGGACAACTCAGTGGAGTTGGATCTCTTTCCAGCTTTCCATGGATTCTGGGATTGAACTCCGGCTATTAGGCTGGCTCAGCAAGTACCCTGACTTGCTTAGCCATCTTACCAGCCCTCGCCAAGTTTTTAAATAAGACAGTGACCTTGCTCAGCCTTGACGGGGTAGGGGTAGGGGGGTGGGGGGATAGAGACCGGTCCTGCCCCAACTTAGTATGCCACTTTGTTGACTCCCCAAGGGCGGCCTTACCCTCCTCCCTGAGGAGTGGATGGGGGTGGGATTGGGGGAGGTGGGGGTGTGGAAGTAGGGAAGGCAGGGGGAACTGGGATTGGTATGTAAAATGAAAAAAAAAGTTTTTTTAAAATAAAAAAAAGAACAAGACAATGAAGTCTGCTGCTTCAATCGGCCTGTCCACAAAAGACTTCCTGGTAGCCTCTAGTGCTGTTTGATAGCATTTTCCTCCGAGAACTGTTTCAAACCCACAGCCAGGCCTGCCACACCGAGGGCTTCATCAGCTAAGTCTGTGACTGCAAGTCCTTTGCTGCCCGTCATCGTCACCGGGAATGGATTCCACCTCGGGTACCACTTCCTGTCACCCATAAGAACAACTCCACGTCTGCTCAAGTTTTATCCAATGACTGAACAATGCAGTCACATCTCTACCTCTCCTTCTACCATGTTCTGTTCTTCTTCCTTCACAAGCCCCAACTCCTCAGAAGGCTGAATCTGCTCCCTCCAGCTCCAATCATTGTGACATCCTGGCTCCTCCCACAAATGTTTTCAACAACTGGGGTAGTGAATCCTCTCCAGATTTTCGATGAAGTCCACCCATATCCTAGGACTTTGTACCCTACAAAAAAACTGAAGAGAGGCCAGCGAGACGGCTCGGCAGGCAAAGGTGCCTGTCACCAAGGCTGCTGCTGTGACTAAACCCAGAGGCGAACATGGTGGAGAGACTGGCTTCTGCGAGCCCTTCGCCAGCACCACACATGCACCTTGGCACCCGCCTCCCCCCAACACATTATCTACGGAGAGCAGTCAAGACAAACAGGCAAGTGTGGGCACTCACATTTACAGCTTCAGCTGCATCCTCTCGGTTTCCCACCCTTCTCTGCTCTTGGGATGCTCCCGCTACCACGACTCCCGCAGGAGCCCCTCCGTTCCATCCTTGAGCTGATTCTTGCTGGACTCCTGTTCACACAGCTCTCAATAAGGCAGCTGCCCTGTAACCAGAGCTGATGAGGAGTTCAGTTCCTAGTTTCTTTGGCTTTTGTAGCTCTCAGCGTCACTCGACCACTTGTTTTTCAAAACGTTCTCTTTGACTTCCAAGCTGCTCTCCTCTCCTTGTTCTTAGGACTCCTCAGCCCTTATCTGTCCCCTCTACAGGCTCGTCTTTAGACATTCCAGTGCTAGGAAGGCTGAGGCATGCGTTTCAGGCCAGCCTGGACTACCTTGAGTTTTCCAGGTTAGCCTAGGCTGCAAAGTAACTTGTCTCAAACAAACAAAAAACCCAAAATATTTTACAATTAAAGAAATAAAGACCATGAATTTAAGAGGTAGGTGTGTGTGTGCATTTGGCAAGGGAGGAAGAAAAGGGGAGGGGGAAATGAACATTTAAAAACCCTCACATTTCTGCTCACTGGACCACACTCCACTTCAAAGAAGGCTGCCCATCTGATCACGGAGTCCTACTCTTGGCCCCGGGGCCTTGTATAGAGACGCTCTTGGTAAAAAGGTCATGTCGCCTGCTCTCTACGGTTTCACGTTTCTTAAGCAATCTTGAGGTGTGAAGTACATTTTTATACTTAAAACAGTCCACTCGATAACACCAATTAATTTCTGATCTAACAGTTTTAAGTGAATCCCAATTTTGCAGGCAAAGAACCATAAGCTGGTCAGAGGAATAGCACGGCCAGGGCCTTTTCAACCCGGAGAAACGTTCTGCCCATGGTGCTCCCCCTTGGAGTGTGTGGGGACGTTCTCGGGGGGCAGCTGCCAACCCCGACCCCGTGAGCCGGCTTGGGCTCAGCCCGAGCTGGAGGAAGAGGGGTGTCTCACCTGTGGGCGGCAGTGCGAGCACAGCGGGGAGCCCTGGGCTGAGTTCCCACCCAGCTCCGCAGGCCTCTCCACCCTGGAAACAGATCCCAGGGAAGCCGCGGGGCTTTGCCCTTGGCTGGTAACCAATCAGAGCTCGGGAAACTGGCGAGCAGGAAGCCACGCCCCACCCCCAGCGGAGCCAATTAGACTACGGGATACAGGCCGTGTCGCGCTCCCGTGGGAATCAGCGAGTCACACAATAGGGCTTCTGTTGGCCGGGGCCACCTGGGCTTCCGTCTCAGCTAACTGGCGGCTCGATCGCTTTGCCCCTTAGAGAATGTCACTACTCGTTAAGAGAAACAGTAATTCAGAAGCTGTTTGTAAGATGGAGCCATTCAGAATTCTCAGAATAGTCTAAAACTTTGAAACCTGCCTTTCCTGTCCCGCTCCACCGCTGCTGTAAACGCGAGGGCTGACTTCCTAAATCCGTTCTTCCCTTTTCCTCCTAGATGACTTTGTCCAAATACTCCTGCAAAAGTGCCCACAGCTTTACATTTTAGTCATTCGTCATACTCAAACTCATAAAGCAAACAAAGCCAGAATCCTTCCATCCATCCAACCAACCAACGTTTATGGCCTGCCGCAGCAGGGTCGAGCACGTGGAACCGCAAGACTAGGGCTGTGGGGGGGGGGGGAACAGGAAATAATTCACATTAACAACATATTAATTACAATTAGAGCTACCTTGTGTTGTCTGTAGTCTGCAGAACACGGTGCTTCCCAGGCTGGTGACCCTCCTCATCCCATTTCTAAGGACCTCACACACAGGACTGGGATATACTGAGGCTGCCCTCCCCACCCCTCTTGTGGAGCCAAGGCCTGTGGCTGCGGATGATGTCCCCAAGACCAGTGCTTGACCCAGTTAAGAACTCAGGAAATGTTCATCAAATCTGATTGTAGCCTTGTGGTTTATGCTCAGTGGGCTTGAGAGGAATCAACAGCTTGCCCTCCAGTTTCATGGTAGCAGAGTCCTGACTTCTCAAGATCACTTCTGTTCTGCAGGATACTCTGGAATCAACTGAGCAGCCATTACACAGATGGGTAGGGTATCTAACCCTTCTTGGTACGCCAACACTCTATTCGTGGATTTATTATACACTTTTTTTTTTTTTAAACAAGAATTTGGGATCCATGGTTAAGATGTGCTGTGCTCATTTGGGAACACGAAATTAGAGTAGTACATAGAAAGGAATAGTCATCACATCTGTAATCCTAGCATTCAAGAGATGGACGAGGGAGTGTAACACAAGTTCTAAATGGTCTTTTAATAAAAAATACGGAGCCAGATATTGGGGTAAATGCTGAAATAGCAGAGACAAAGGAACAAGCCACCTCTTACCTCTAGGACTCCTCAGCCTGAAAAGCCTCAGCCAATAGGCCTCTAGCCGAATGCGCTTCCTCAGCCGGAAAGGCTTCAGCAGAAAAAACCTCGAGCTGAAAGGGACGCTTCTGCTGAAAAGCCTTTAGTTGCTGTCTCCTGGCGCCTTATATACCTTTCTCTATCCAGCCATCTCAGTGCCGGCATTGAAGGCATGTGAGCCCCAAGTACTGGGATTAAAGGTGTGTGCCACCACCACCTGGCTCTGTTTCTCTCCTATACTAAGTCAATCTCACATAATCCAGGGGGGCTTTGAACTCACAGAGAGATCCAGACTGATCTCTGCCTCCCAAGTGCTAGGATTAGAGGTGTGTGCCACCACTGTCTGACCTCCATGTCTAATCTAGTGGCTTGTTCTGTTCTCTGATCTTCAAGCAAATTTACAATATATCACCACAAGTGAGGACTGGAATGGGTTCAAGGGCAGCCTGGGCTACATAGTAAATTCCAGGCCAGCTTGAGTTACAGTGTAAGATCCTGTCTTAAAAAACTAAACCACCACCACCACCACCACCACCACCACCACCACCAACAACAACAACAACAAACAAACCCCAAACAAAAATGAAAATGAAGTTGTAAAGTCAAGACTTGGAATTGCATGCTATGCGGTCACTGTTGGAGGGGGTGGAGCAGGGAGTGGGAGGTGGGTAGAACTGAGCACCAGAGCAGGGAAGGCTTCCACCACCGCTCCACACAGCTACTGGAAGAGCATGACCCCACGCACCATGATCAAAAGTAGACACTACCTCAACTGCGCCAACTCTATCAAATGAATGCTACAGACTTTGCCATCATGGCACAGTGCATTTCTAGGGCCTGACACTCAGAAAAAGACTTAGGAGGAACAATGTGATGAGACTACTACTCTGCATATTTTCTATAAGGAATTTACAAAAAATGAGAATTCTGAGGTCTCTATTATATAAAAAATGCATTGAAATTATAATGGTTACAGTGGTTTGAATGAGGATGGCCCCCACAGGCTCACTGTTTGAATACTCAGGCCCAAGTTGGTGGAACTGTTTGGGAAGGATAAAGAGGTATGGCCTTGGAGGAGGTGTGGTAGGCGCTGGGGCAGGCTTGGAGGCTTCAAAAGATTTTTGCCATTCCCAGTGCTCTTTCTGGATCTTGTATTTGTGGACCAAGACGTGAGCTCTCAGCTGCTCTTTTGCTGTGCTATCATGAACGCTAATCCTTTGAACCTATACACATGTTAAATGCCTTCCTTATTAACTGCATTGGTCATGGTGTTTTATCACAGCAGCAGAAAAGTGACTAGGTAATGGTTACAGCTCTTGCACATGTAAAACTCACTAATTTAAGGAAACGAGAAAAAATGTAAGGAAACTGTAAGTTAATTCAAAAGTTAGGCTCCTTCAATTCAATCTTCCAATGTGTGTAGTCATAAGCATTCAAGGACTCAGGAATTGGCTCTTTCCTCTGCTCACTAGGCCACTTGTGTTCTTCAGCATGCCTTTTCCTTTCTTAATAATCTGTCTATACCCAACTTAGAAGGTATGACTCTCTCTCCTCCTGGCACTGCACCTAACCTTACTGTGTTTTCTCTTAAACGCTAATAAAATTGTTCTGAACCTAAAAGAATAATTCAGGAAGCCAAGTTTATAAAATAAATTTATTATTATTTTTGGATTTTTTGTTTTATTTTTTTTTATTAAGAGATTTTCTATTCATTTCACACATCAACCACAGATTCCCCTGTCCTCCCTCCTCCCACCCCCCAGCTTTCCCCTCAACCCACCCCCCATTCCCACCTCCTCCAAGGCAAGGTCGCCCCTGGGGATTCAGCTCAGCCTGGTACATTCAGTTGAGGCAGGTTCAATCCCCTCCTCCCTGCACCAAGGCTGAACAAAGTGTCTCAGCACAGGCACTAGGTTCCAAAATGCCAGCTCATGCACTAAGGACAGGTCCTGGTCTCACTGCCTGGGGGCCCCCTAAACAGTTCAAGCTAAACAACTATCTCCCTTATCCAGAGGGCCCGGTCCAGTTCCATGGGGGCTCCTCAGCTATTGGTTCACATGTGTTTCCACTAGTTCGGCTATTTGTCCCTGTGCTTTTTCCAACCATGGTCTCAATATCTCTTGCTCATACAATCCCTCCCCTCTCTTGCTGATTGGACTCCTGGAGCTCCACCTGGGGCCTGGCCATGGATCTCTGCATCTGCTTCTATCAGTCACTGGATGAGGGTTCTATCATGACAGTTAGGGTGTTCAGCCATCTGATCACCAGAGCAGGTCAGCTCAGGCACCCTCTCGACCATTGCCAGTAGTCTATAGTGGAGTCATCTTTGTGGATTCCTGGGGACCTCCCTAGCACTCTGCTTCTCCCTATTCCCATGGTGTCTTCATTTATCATGATGTCTCTTTCATTGTTCTCCCACTCTGTTTCTGATCCAGCTAGGACCTCCTGCTCCCCTAAGCTCTCTTTAGCCCAACCCTTGCCCTCCATTACCCCCCATCCAGTTTGCTTGTCTAGATCTCATCCATTTCTCTGTTGTTGGGCAATCCCTGTGTCTTTCTTAGGGTCCTCTTTACTAGGTAGCCTCCCTGGAGTTATGAGTTGCAGTCTGGTTACCCTTTGCTTTACATCTAGTATCCACTTATGAGTGAGTACATACCATGTTTGTCTTTTTGAGTCTGGGTTACCTCACTCAGGATATTTTCTAGTTCCATCCATTTGCCTGCAAACTTCATGATGTCATTGTTTTTCTCTGCTGAGTAGTACTCCATTGTGTATATGTACCACATTTTCTTTATTCATTCTTCAGTTGAAGGGCATCTAGGTTGTTTCCAGGTTTTGGCTATTACAAACAATGCTGCTATGAACATAGCTGAGCATGTGTCCTTGTGGTATGATTGAGCATTCCTTGGGTATATGCCCAAAAGTGGTAGAACTGGGTCTTGAGGGAGATTGATTCCCAATTTTCTAAGAAACTTCCATACTGATTTACAAAATGGCTGTACAAGTTTGCACTGCCACCAACAGTGGAGGAGAGTTCCCCTAGTTCCACATCCTCTCCAACATAAGCTGTCTTCAGTGTTTATGATCTTAGCCATTCTGACAGGTGTAAGATGGTATCTCAGAGTCATTTTGATTTGTATTTCCCTGATGATTAAGGATGTTGTTTTTTGTCTTCTGAGGCAGGGTTTCTCTGTGTAGCCCTGGCTGTCCTGGAACTCAGAGATCTGCCTGCCTCTGCCTCCTGAGTGCTGGAATTAAAGGCATATGCCACTATGCCTAGCTTAAATAAAAGAATGTTAATACTTCAGTCTCTGGTAGGGTTCTTACGACTTGACCTGCTTATTAGAGGAGAACCCTGTATTCAAGGACAGTAGGACCTGGAACTCTGAGACCTTGTTTTTCCTTTAGTGACTCTTTCTGGCCACAATGTAGACCAAACTGGGGCAGCTTTCAGAAAAACTCTGGAGAGAAAATATATTGCTAAAAAACATCACGTGGCAGCTGTGTTCCAATGCCAGGATATTCTTATAAGCGAATCTGCTCCCCGACAGCGACAGTGATGGCTCTCAGGCCTCGGACTTTGGCAGTT
This sequence comes from Peromyscus maniculatus bairdii, assembly GCF_049852395.1. Classification (NCBI taxonomy): domain Eukaryota; kingdom Metazoa; phylum Chordata; class Mammalia; order Rodentia; family Cricetidae; genus Peromyscus; species Peromyscus maniculatus. The sequence continues at coordinate 2,205,699 of NC_134869.1, read as the reverse complement.
CTGCACAGTGCAATCAGGTGGATCCACTCGGGGATTTGGTGAAAGTCAACTGAATGGCTACTGTTTTGAACAGTGCTGACAAGAAAGGTGAGGCCTTGTCTTCTTCACTTTTTTTCTTATTACTGGAATTTACTGAGCAGTATTAATTTGTTAGCCAGTATATATTTTTAAAAAGCCTGTCATATAAAAACTCAAATTTATACTTTTAGTTACCTTTAAAATAAAATTACACTGATTCTGTGTGTGTGGTACTTCCCAGGGCCTTACACACTCTAGGCAAACTCTCTACTACTGACCCCCACCCCACTATGCTGAGTGACAGGAAAGGGAAAAGCCAATGGTTTTTCTAACAGCCTTTAGGATGGAGGAGGGTGACTGGGCTAGGCTGTGTGGCCCACAGTGCTAGTGAGCACTTTACACAAAGCTGACTGTACAGCAGATACTGTTCTTATTCCCATTTTAAGATGGTAAACTGAGGACAGAAAGCTAACAACTGGGGAAAGACAGGCTTTGACTTCGGAGCCCACACTGACTGCTGCCTCGCACAGCCTGACGTACAGTGATAAAACCCATTATGTGATACAAACAAATGAGATTTTACACCTTCCTTCCAGATAATTCTGAAAAATGCCCTTTTGCTAGATTGATAATACCTATTCTTTTATTATTCGTCTCTGTAATTTGTATCACACCTCACACAATTATCTTACCCAAAACAAACAAAAAGAAAAAATGAACACTGAGCACACAAGATTCATATTTGCATATACTTTAATAACAAAGTCACTTTAGCTATAAATGAAAAACAGGGAGACAAAAGACGGAGCACACCCACAGTGTGAGTCAGAACAGCTGCACACGCGTTTGAACACAAACTGTCCGTGAACAGAGGTCCTGCCCACTCACTCTGATGACATGATTTTCTAAAGCATTGTTATCAAACCCTGCAAAACTAGGTTAAACAATGATGTCAAGAAAAATGTGTCCTAAAATTTTAACAAAGTCTTTTAAGAAAGTCTAAAAACATCCCATTTTCCTGCAATGACTCTCAAAACTTGAGTTTTATATCAGAATATCTGTTAACTTTAACTTTTACCATACATGAAAAATTATCAAAAATATACTGATGAGTCAGTCTATACTAACTGTGACTATATTTACATTAAGCAAATCTTTTAACCAAGTTCTTTATATACAAATTAGCACTTGTCCTATGTGATATTCATTAAAAAGTTAAAAACCACAGAAATGTTTTTAGAAATAATATGTTCAAAATCTGACTGTTTTCCATGAATGAAGGACATTTTAAATAATTTAATGAAGAGTACTGACTTTCCCACCAATTTCAGCTGCGCCAGAACTCCTCCTGCAAGCTTTCTGTGATTTAAAGGGGGGAAAAAACCAATTAAAACTTTGCTGCAAAGAATTAAATAATAAAAAATGATGAGCATTTACTGACTTTAACTTCAAGAAATTTATAATTAGGTGGCATTAAAAACTAAGTGATAATGTAAACAGTTTAAGATAACCAAAAATATGAAAAATCTTTAAAAACTGGCAAAAGTAGCATATAAATACTTCTCTTGTTAAGTCACAAAACAGTATCACAAAGTCAACTAAACCGGATGCAGGTGCAACGAGACACTTCTAACAAGGCCCAGCGCTGCTCACGATGAGTGACTTGGTTTAGAAGCAGCACCGGAGAAGACAAGTGCGTGAGCTGAGCACCTGGTGTGCTGGTGCCATCCTAGGACCACAGCCAGGGTGAGGCTAGCCTGTGCATGCGTTCAAGGGTAGCCTGCACTACACACTGAGACCATGTCTCAAACCCCTTCCTCCTTAACTATCAACATTTAGAGTAAGGGTTTGGGGTGAAGGTTTTAGAGGGAGTATGTTCAAGTTACTGAACTGAGGGGCTCCTTTTCCAGGCTATAGTCCTGTCTTAAGAAAACCACAGCTCTTCAAGTGGAAACAGTGGGTTCAGGAGCATGACTCCGAGCGCAGCGCTGTGTCCTGTACAGGGGCTTCTCTCCTGTCCAGGCATTAGCTGGGTTTATAACACTGCATACATGCCAGAGAATAGATGGGTTAATTCTATACTAAAGCAGGGAAGACAAACACCCAAGCATTTACCATATCAGTTACTGCTCTGTCGCTGGACTTTGGGACCAACACTCTGTGTGTCTTCTTCCTGACTAGGGCGCTTCCCGTTGCCGAGGCCAGGGCCCACGGAGCTTCTTCCTACACATTTACAGAGGCACGTGTGAGGTGGGCCAGGGGAGGGCTCAGCGTGCTCGGGCGCTCTGCTCTTACCTTGCTTGTGCAGGTGAGGTTGCTGACTGTCTCCATGAGCGTGATGTAAAATCCCACTTCCTTGAGAGCAACCTGTATTTCAAACAAAAGAAAAGGACTTAAAAACTTAAGATGTACATAATAAAAGACTTTTTTTTCTTAGTATTTGAATTAACTTTTCTCAATCTTAACTCTGAGCCAAAAATCACAATCTCAAAATCAAGAAAACTTAAGTCCACGCTGATTGTTGACAGTTCAAGGCAAAACTACTGGTTGGATTTTCTTCTTATTTTGTGTGTAGTGTTTACATGTTGTGTATTTTTGTGTATGTACATGTCATGCATGTGCTCGTATGTGTGGAGAACAGAGGTTGTTAGGTGTCTTTCTCTACTGCTCTCCACCTTAATTTTTCAGACAGGATCTCTCACTGAGCCCAGAGCCCACCAATTGGCTAGACTGAACGGCCAGTGGGCTCCAGGGGCCTCTTGTTTCCTGCCAGTGCCAGGGTTACAGACATGCATCACCACACCTAGTTTTACATGTGTGAGCCATAGCTCTGTCAAGTGAGCCATCTCCCTATTTTATTTTTAGTTATGTTTGTATGTGGGGATGTGTGTATGAGTGCAAGTGCCCACAGAGGCCAGAGGCATCAGAATCCCCTGGAGCTGGAGTTACAGGCAGTTCTAAAGCACCCAGAGTGGAGGCTGGGAACTGAACTCGGGTTATAGCAAGTGCAATATGTGCTCCTGAGCCGTCTCTCCAGCTTCTGTCTTCTAACCTAAGTTCTTTACCAGACGGTAACTGGGAATGTGAGCACACATGGGCAGCAGTGAGAAAAGGTCCTCGGCCTTCTGTCCACCTCCTCTGTCAGAGCCCTTCACAAATGCACTTCACTGGAGATAAGGGAATAGGGTCTTCTAACTGAGAGTTAACAATTCAGATCACAAAGACAAGACACAAACATGGAACAGTTACCTAAGCAATTTTATTAACCCTTTCAAAAAGAAATTGACTTCTTAGCACAGGAAAGCTTTACAAAGCTTTTTTTTTTGGTCAGTGTGCCCAGGTTATGAGAAGTATATGTAAGCCAGGTGTGATTTGTAACCCCAGAAATGAGGGCCAGTGGCAGGAAGCATAAAAGTTCAAGGGCATCCTTGTCTACCACATAGTGAGTTCAAAGCCAGACTTGGCTACATGAAATTGTTTCAAAAAACAAAACCAATCAACCGACCAAAACTGAAACAAGCCGAGCGGTGGTGGCACACACCTTTAATCCCAGAACTTGGGAGGCAGAGGCAGGCAGATCTCTGTGAGTTCAAGGCCAGCCTGGTCTGCAAAGTGAGTTCCAGGAAAGGCGCAAAGCTACACAAGGAAACCCTGTCTCGAAAAAACAAAAAACAAAACAAAATAAAAAACAAAACTGAAACAAACAAAAAAACTCAAAACACAGCTGAGAGAAAGAGAGAAAAAGAAAATACAAGCTCATGGCCCATAGGGTAGGTCAGCTCAAGATTACACTTAGTTTTGCTGGGCATAGTGGTGTATACTTGCAATCCCACACGGGGAGGTCAAGGCAGGGAGACTGTCACAAGTCTGAGGTCAGCCTGCTTTACACAGCAAGTTCCAGGCCAGCTATGACTAGAGCAAAACTCCTTTAGTAAAGAAACGAATGCTAAAAAGACTACTTCTTTCTTTTTTTTCCTTTGGGGCTGGAGAGATGGCTCAGAGATGGCTGTTCTTCCAGAGGTCCTGAGTTCAATTCCCAGCAACCACATGGTGGCTCACAACCATCAATAATGAGATCTGGTGCCCTCTTCTGGCCTGCAGGCATACACGCAGGCAGAACACTGTACACATAACAAATAAATCTTAAAAAAAAAAAAAAAGAAGAAAGAAAATAGACTCTTTTCTCATACAGTCTATCCTGATTCCAGTTTCCCTTCCCTCTACTCCTCCTAGTTCCTCCACACCTTCCCTCCCCTCCAAATCCACTCCCTTTCTATCTTTCATTAGGAAATAACAGGCTTCTAAGAGATAACCAAGCATGACAAAATAAGATAAAACAAAAACCATTACATCGAGGCTGGACAAGGAAACTTAACAGAAGGAAAAGAGCAGGCACGAGAATCAGAGACCCACTCGTTCTCACAGTCAGGAGGCCCATATGAACACTAAGCTGAAAGCTATAATATGTACAGAGGACTTGGTACGAACCTGAATAGGCCTGTGCATGGTACTTCAAGACTACTCATTTCTAAAAGATGCTCATCACGTTTCTTTGAATAAAGAATTCCATTTTTTCAGGTATTCATATTTGGAAACTGGCTACCTTGGATCACAGAAAACAGCTTTTATCCATCTCTGGGAAAGGCTATCTCTATACTATAATAAAGAAGCAGGCCAGGGGACAGTGGTGCACACCTTTAATCCCAGCACTCAGGAGGTAGAGGCAGGTGGATCTCTGAGTTCGAGGCCAGCCTGGGCTACAGAGTGAGTTCCAGGACAGGCAATGTTTGATTCTGTCACTCACAGAATGACGACTTTCTAATCATACTGAAAACATACAACACGTGACGTTGGAGGGACCAGGGTCACCGTGTTTAGGACGTGCTGCCCTGCATTACTGTGCAGCATGATCTGCACCTTCACGAATCTACATTAGTGTTTTAATGTCACTGACGCGTCCCCCTAAACACAGACACGCGGTAAGTTCATGCTCTGTGTATCACATTACAATAAAAGGTAACCAATACATGCCTGTCCGAGACAGGGTCGCTTTATGCATGTCTCACTCAGGCTGACTCTGACCCCTTCTGAGAGCCTTCCTGAGTACATGTGCGCATCAGTTCTCCTGATAACAAACACGTGTTGACTAGTGCTCTTCCTCACACCTTCCCAGGTGACCTTATCTGAGTTTTGTGCAGTTGCGGCAGGTATGAGGGACACAGCTATTATGAAGATAGAGGTCTACACCGCAGGGCTCAGACCATAAACTCTCATTACAATGTTATTAGGACACGGTGCTGATGCTGAGGAGGGAAAGATCAACTTTTCAGTAAGTCTCAAAATAATAATAACCTTGGTTTCAGTTTCTCAAGTTCATCAATCCTATTCCTTCATCAGATACTAAGTGATAACCTCAAAAACAAAGTGCTGAGTAAACACAGCTGGACCGCACCCCCCTCTCCCACAGAAACAGAGACAGACGGACGGACAGATAGACACACACACACACACACACAAATCCCTATGTCTTTCAGGGTCTTTACTGCACAGCTATACTTTAAAAATACTGACAGCGTGTAAGATATAAGCAAATGAAAATAACATTTTTTCTTCTTTGGTTTTTCAACACAGGATTTCACTGTGTAACAATCCTGGCTATCCTGGAACTCACTTTGTAGACCAGGCTGGCCTTGAACTCAGAGAGCCTCCTGCCTCTGCCTCTCGAGTGCTGGGATTAAAGGTGCACAACACCTTTTATTACACACTTCGTGTGTGTGTGTGTGTGTGTGTGTGTGTGTGTGTGTGTGTGTACACAACCTGTAGGAGTTCTGTCCTTCTATCATGTGGGTCCTAAGGATCAAACTCAGGCGGTCAGGCTTGGCAGCAGGTACATTCCTGTGCCAACTTGCCCTCCTGAAAATAACTTTTTAAAAAGCATTCCCTACCAGGATGGTGATGCATGTCTGTAACCACACATTCAGGAGGCCGAAACAGGCTGCTCTTGAGCTTGAGGCCAACCTGGGCTATCCAGGAAGACATTATCTTGGAAACAAAAGCAGCTTCTTTCTGGACTAAGGTGTGACTCAGTTGGTAGACTACAGAGCATACAGACTGTGGTGTTGATAACAGCACTGGAAAAAAAAATCTTGTTTGGGAAAATGTTGTAAGGGCAAACTTGATCCTTTATGTTATACAATCAGTAGCACAGAATGGGGTTTTTACTCATAAAATTCTGACTTGAAAAACTAATAAACAATTGGGCAAAAACTACATAAAACACTGGAAACTGTCTGGCTACCACAGGGAAGTCACACACAAGCGACAATGGCTGTGACAGCATGCACAGTCAGGGCAGCTCAAATCCCAGCGGGGGGGGGGGGGGGGGGGGGTGGGGGGGGAGAGAGAGAGGGGGGTGGGGATGGGGGTGGGGGTGGGGTGTTCCGAACCCCTCCTTGAGGAGTAGTGGAGGAGCTCCCGCCACTGACAGCTGCTGGGAGAGGAGTCAGCTTTCCGAGTGTGCGGCTCCTGAGGGGCTCTTGAGCTCTACCTAAGCATGGCCAGCACCACGTGGACTCAGCGTGCTTTAAAAGGAGCACAGGGACTTGGAGTAGTGTGGGTGAGGGGCTGGAGGAGAGGGAAGGGGGCGGATTAGATTAAAACACTATATGCATGTACAAAATCCTCAAAAGAAGATTCTGAAAGGAAATGCACTGAAATTGTAATAGGGTCTGTGTTTTGGAACCATACAAGGCATCCTTTCTCTTTTATACTTTTCTGAATTTTCCAAATTACACTGAAAATTCTTATTTAATTGTTTCCCCCTAAAGTGAATCATTTATGCCTACTGTTTATTATAGGTCTATGTGCAGTATGGGAAAGGAGCATGTAATAGGCCTTCTAGCACACAGTTACCTAAATGGCTGTGGTGGATAATACTGTCACTATGACAGGATCTAGAAGCACCTGAGACGTAAGTCTCTGGGCACACTTGTGCGCAGCATCTTTCAATATGCTGGGGTCCCAAATCAATAAAAGGATACAGCAAGCTGAGCAGCAACATCCACCATTTGCTTCTCCACTGTGGATGTCATATGACCAGCTGCCTTAAATTCCTGCCACCATCACTTCCTGTCAATGGCAGATCCTATCCTTGATTGTGAGCTAAAATAATTCCTTTCTCCCTTACATTGCTTTTGTGAAGATATTTCATCACAACAAAATGAGTAACTAATACAATGGCTGAGAATGTAGTATAAGCTTCCAGTTTTTGTTTTTACATTAATTAAAATTATTTTGAGGGGTATGTGTATATGTATGTGTAATGTATAGGGGTAGATGTGATGTGTGTGTGTGTATGTATGTGCACAGGTACACACATGGACACCTGTGTGGCGATCATAGGACAACTTTTAGGATTTTTTCCTTTACCCAGTGGGCCCCAGGGACTGAACTCAGTTCATTAAGCATCTGGGAGAGGAGAGCTTTCGATTTTTAAACAAATTTCTTATGAGATCTCATTTGCAAAACCAAACACCAAACTTACAACTTATTTATCATGTCCATAATCCCAGCACCCTGGAGGAAAAATGAATTTGAGGCTGGCCTAAAACAAACTGCCAGGCTCTGTCTCAAATAAAAATAGGAGCTGGGTCAGGGATGGACCTCAGTTGGTAGAGTACTTGCCTAACATGCAGGCAGCCCTGGGCTTAATCCTCAACATCTCATAAGAACTGGGTACGTGGGGGCTGGAGAGATGGCTCAGAGGTTAAGAGCACTGGTTGTTCTTCCAGAGGTCCTGAGTTCAATTCCCAGCAACCACATCATGGCTCACAGCCATCTGTAATGAGATCTGGTGCCCTCTTCTGGCCTGGAGGGATATATGCAAGTAGAACACTGTATACATAATAAATAAATTAAAAAAAAAAAAGAACTGGGTACGTGTCTGTAATCCCAGTACTCAGGAGGTAGAGGCAGGAGATTACATGTAAAGCAGCCTGGGGTACATTAAGACCCTGTCTCATAAAAACCTGGACACATGTCTGTAATCCCAGCACTCAGGAGGCAGAGGCAGAAGGATCTGAGTTCGAGGCCAGCCTGGTCTACAGAGTGAGTTCCTGGACAGCCAGGACTACACAGAGAAACCCTGTCTCAAAAAACAAAGACAAAAAACAAAAAAGGAACCTATTTCAAAAGAAACAAAGGTTCTTGAACTTTAAACAGCACAACAGTTATTAAAACCATTACTTCTCATGCCTATCAATTTCACCTGACCACATAAAAACAACTGCTTGTAAAGAATTATATTTGCTATCAGTTTTCCAGATGCCAAGTTCATTTTCCTAAACAGCACTTTTAAAAGCGCACTGAAGTGAAACGAAAGCATGCACACTCCACAGGTGAAATGTGAGTGACAGGCACGAGCACTCAACTGGACAAACACATCGCACCCAGGAAAAAGGCTCTTCCTACTCTCCCTATAGGGCTACTCTGAACAACTTGAGTTTGAGCTCTTGCTATGGAAGGGTATATTGGTGTCTGCAGAGCTGGGGCATAAAAGATGTTGCTTAGGGGCAAGTGCAAGGACTGCCCCAGGACATGCTGAGTTTTCTTTGCAATAATAACCCGAGAGGAGTCAGAAAACCAGGAAGCAAGGACGCTGAGCACTGTTGCCCCAGCCCTGAGGCCTGGCTAGCAGCAGGGGAGTGGGTCACAGGACCAGAGATCTGGGGTAAACCTCACATGTCACTGGTTTTAAGTAGCGCTTTGTTTTAAAAGTTAATTTAGCATTGTGCAACCACAGCCACATTTCCCTTCACACCTGGCAGGTCCCCCACACCCACTGCATTCACTTCATTCCTATGCCCAAGGTGAACACTACCTTGCATTTTACTGTAAAGCAGTGGTTCTCAACCTGTGGGTCAAAACCCCTTGGCCCAAATGACACTTTTGGGGGGAGGGGCTGCATAAAACCATGGAAAAATACAAATATTTATACTACGATTCAGCATTACAGTAGCAACATTAGTTATGAAGTAGCAATGAAAATAATTTTATGGCTGGGGGTCACCACAAGATGAGGAACTGTATTAAAGGTCACAGCAGTAGGAGGGTTGAGAACCACTGCTCTAAAGGTAACATTAGCATGATGTTGTTTTTCCTGTCTGGCTCAGTGTTTTTGAGACCATACATAGGACACATGTATTAGCATACTGTTCTTTTATAAATAAGATTTCATTGTATGGGCATACTACAAGTAAAGTTGCCATAAACAATCAATTGTTAGCTTTGTGGGGAACACATGTTTTCTTTTGGGAAACTAGTTAGAGATGGGGTTGGGGTAATACAGTAAATTCATGCTTGCTGTAAGGAACATGTAAGGCCTAGGGTGAACAACCCTGGTCAGGAGTGATAAGCAATAGAATGATGTAAGTAAACCACGAATGGAGTAGTGATAAGCTATAAGCTATGTGTGGAAACCCAGCCAGGAAAGAATATAAAAGATGAAGCCTCAGATCCGACCAACAGAGCTCGTCAGGCCCTCGCGCGAGACGACTCTCCTCTGCCAGAGACGTGAGATCCTGTCCCCAGTGCAGACGTGGCTGACCTGAGGAAGGCTGACCCAAGATCCAGAGGAACAGACGTGGCGAGTCTGGACCTGTACACCTGGAGAGGTACTCCTGCTTCCATTTGGAAGACAGGATGAATAGTGCTTGTAATCTTACTGTGTGAATAAATGAGTGTTATACCAAGTCTGAATCCAGAGTGATTATTCCTCCCCCGTAACCGGGGTATGTGCTCGCTACACTTGCTTTTTCACCAACAGCTGTTTCCAAAGCACTGCTGCCATTCTGCACTCACAGCTTGCAGGTTTTCCTCTGTATTTGTTTAGTCTTTTTCACAGTATTAGCATTTCTCCCTACTCTAGCACGTATCCAGGAATCAATCATCTTGCCCCCCAGCTCGCCGGGTAGCTGTTCACTCTACGTGGGTGTGTGTCAGGCACGACCTCACAACACTTTCAATCTGCATTTCTCTGATGAATAATAATGCTGATGAATAGACAGTTTTTAACAGAAAAAGTTACACGAAAAATTAAAACTAAATCAATTTGCTACTAGAAAACAGATGGTGGTTATTTCACTATAAAAACTAAAGTACATTATGACATAATCAGGTCTATAGCTAATTTCCTGAGCATAAAAAAGTGTAAAAACAAAACAAAAAAAATGTCTTGCATTTCAGAGATTAAGAATTTTCCAGTCATTAAAAAAAAAATGTGTCTGCTTCAACTTGCTATGGCATGCTTTGCTGACTCCCAAAGGAGGCCTTACCCTTTCTGAGGAGTAGATGGGAGAGAGAAGGAAGGAGGTGGGGGGAGGGAAGAGGAGGGAGGGAAACTGTGGTTGGTATGTAAAATAAATAAAAAGAATAAAGCAAAAAAAGAAAAAAAAAAGAAAAAGAAAAAGAAAAAAAAAATCCTCCAAAGAGAGCTGCTGTGTAGCTCCGAGGTAGAATACAACCTCAAAGGCCACTGAGAGTCGGCACATGGACGGGCCTTGGGAGGCTCATATGCTAGCAGCCCACAGGAAGGAAGGATGGAAGGACAGACGGGTGCTGGGCATAAAGCGATGGAACCGAAAGCATGTAAGTCTTTTTAAGGGGGGTGGACACCTGACAGGAGAAAGGCCTAACTGTGCCTTAAAAAATTTCTGAAATGATTCTTTGTTTTGAATCTAGTTACTCAGCCTCGTGCGATTTTTTTTTTTGGTTGTAACCCTAGAAAACTAATATGATGACTCAAATTTCTAATATACACTGACTTTTAAAAAATACAGATTAAGGATTTTAGTTATGTTTGTCTGTGTGTCTGCTTGTCTTTCTGTACACAGTGTATGTGCAGGTATCTGAGGAGGATGGAAGAGGGTGTCAGATCCCTGAGGCTGGAGTCGCAGGCAGTTTGTAAGACAGCTGGTGCATGCTCTGGCAACCTGACTTGGGTCCTCTGCAAGAGCAGCAGTGGTTAAGAAATTAACTAAGAAACTAACCAGTATCACAGACAAGACTTTGTAATTAAAACTTATGTGCAAAAGGATGAGGCAGGTATACGATAAATCCTTCAGCTACTCTCGCATCTTTAACATGTTACCAATGGATGTGTATGTGTACCCTTGTGTGGTAATTGGAATGTAATTGGCCCTCAAAATATCATAGGGAGTGGCACTATTAGGAGATGTGGCCTTGCTGGAGTAGGTGTGATCTTGTTGGAGGAAGTGTGTCACTGTGGAGATGGGCTCTGAGGTCTCATATATGCTCAAGATACCACCCAGTGTCTCGGTTTACTTCCTGTTACATGCATATCAACATATAGCAGCTACCTCTCTAGTACCATGTCTGCCTGCATGCCGCCATGTCCCATCATGATGATAATGGACTGAACCTCTATCTGTAAGCAAGCTAGCCTCAATTAAGTGTTTTCCTTTGTAAGAGTTGCCACAGTCATGGTGTCTCTTCACAGCCATAGAAACCCTAACTAAAACAACTTGTATGCATTGCATGCAGTACACAAACAATTTATGATTTTAAAGACAGCTTTGTAAAAAGCAATGCCTGTTCCAAGAAGGTTCACTGAACAGTGCACTGTGTATTACCAAGTACAGAAACCTTTACTTACTTCCACCAGTGCTACAGCTTGGGACGTTTTCTCCAGGAGCATAGCCCATGAGCCCTCCATTCCCGTTAGGATTAGAAGGGACGGATGCGAGAAGACCTAAAGGGAAACATGGTCCCATTACGTTGTGACCACAACAGAATTCAATGATAGCTCCTCAGCTGACAAAGGACTGACATACCTAGCCCTCTGTACCGGGAAAGCTGCTGATAGATCTGCTTCATTCTTTCAATATTCAAACGGCTTGCCTCAGCATGGTTCACCATTGGTTTGGGGTAATTGACTCCTATTAAGCATTTGGCTACCTTCTGGATACCTTCTGGTGCATTCCAAGGATCGTAGATATACTTTGCAGGGAAGCCTCTCAGGACAGGCAAATAACGCCTTTTGGGAGAAGAGAATTTTTTAATGAACTGAGCTTAAGCACATTACAACAAAATACGAACTACGGATGACAGGAAACAAATCAGTATCACTTAAATGATGTGTTTACTCTTCTCATCTCTGCTGCCCATCGAGAATACAAAATACCTTGAATTCAGAGGTGAGCCTGCCTCTGCCTCCCGGGTGCTGGGGTTAAAAGTGTGTGCCACCACGCCCCGCAAGACTAGAGACTACTCCTAAGTGCTGCTGAAGCAGGAAAGCTCTTCCCCGGAGTCCGTACCTGATGTAGTCTCCGTTGGGGTCTGTCCTCCGCCCGAAGCCGACAGGGCAGTAGCAGTGGAAGAACTGCTGGAAGAAGGAGCTACAGGACAGCCACATCCAGCTCCCAGCGTTTATGCTCCAGTCGGCGTCAAGCAGCAGTTCTTCAAAGACCTTCAGAAGTCACAGCGACCAATTAATGTACACACCTGTTTACCCAGAGCAGCATTCTTTTTTTTTTGTTTGTTTGTTTTTCGAGACAGGGTTTCTTTGTGTAGCTTTGCGCCTTTCCTGGAACTCACTCTGTAGCCTAGGCTAGCCTTGAACTCACAGAGATCCGCCTGGCTCTGCCTCCCTCCCGAGTGCTGGGGTTAAAGGCGTGTGCCACCACCACCCGGCCCAAAGAAGCATTCTTAAGGTCACTGTAGATCAACAGTCAAGACAAGAGAATCTGAATAGAACTGTAAAACTAAACATTCCAAAGTTTATGTTCTGTTCGAATCAGCAATTGCAGGAAAAGAATACACTGGAAATACAGTTTTCTGGATAGAATTCACTTCCACAACTGTGGAGGTTTGAATGAGAATGACCCCCACAGGCGAACATGGCGCGCGCACACGCTCGCTCACGCACGCACGCACGCACGCACGCACGCACAAACGTTCTGTAGTTGGTGGAACTGTTTGGGAAGGATTGGAAGGTGTGGCCTTGGAGACAGGGTGTCACTGGCAGTGGGTGTAGGTTTCAAAAGTCCACTCCATGTCCCGGGTGTGAGATCTCCCTCTGCTTCCGACTTGTGGATCAGATGTAAGCTCTTACCTACTGCTCCAGGTCCATGCCTGGCTACCTGCTGCTCTGCTCCCTGCCATGATGGTCACAGATTCTACCACCCTCGGAAACTGTCACCCCAATAAAATGCTTTCTTTTAAAGTTCCTTGGTCATGGTGTTTTGTCATGAGACTAGAAAAGTAGCTAAGACAAAAACCTTGGAAGTGCGATTGTAGGGAGAATAAAAATTACTCAGATCACTGACTTTTAAAGAAGTGGAAGATATTAGTAAATTAAATTTTTTTGTTTTTTGTTTTTCAAGACAATGTTTCTTTGTGTAACAGCTCTGGCTGTCCTGGACCAGTCTTGGTAGACCAGGCTGGCCTCAAACTCAGAGAGATCCACATGCCTCTGCTTTCTGAGTGTTGGGATTAAGGGCATGCGCCACCACCATTGGGCAGTAACCCACTTTTAAGAAAGCAAAAATAGCCAGGCAATGGTGGCGCACGCCTTTAATCCCAGCACTTGGGAGGCAGAGGCAGGCAGATCTCCGTTAGTTCAAGGCCAGCCTGGTCTGGTCTACAGAATGAGTTCCAGGACAGCTAGGGCTACATAGAGAACCTATGCCCCAATAAATAAACAAACAAACAAACAAACAAACAAATAAAACAACTACAACCAAAACAAAACAAAAAAGAAAGAAAGCAAAAATATTACCAAGTAAACCACAAAGAAAAGTCTAGAAGTCTGGTATACTGCAGACAAAGGGAGCATGCCAGTATAAGGTACTATGTAGTTTAATTTCAAATTTTCTGATCTAAGAGAAAATATAACTAAATAATGGATTAGTAAACTTGTTAAATAGGTACTAGGAGATATATGAGATGAAAAAAAATATCCTCAACAATTAAATAACAAAAAACAGGATTAGAAATAGTACTTGAGGAGGTAAGATGGCTCACTGGATAAGGGTACTTGCTGCCAAGCCTGATAACTGAGTACAATTCCCAGAACCCACATGGTGGAATGAACCAACTCTTACAAGTTGTCCTCTGACCTCCACACATCCACTGTGATGCACATGAGTGTATGCAGGCATGTGCATGAACCTGCATGTCTGTATGTGTACGTACACACACACACACACACACACACACACACACACACACACACACACACAAATAAATGTTAATTTTAACAGTCTTGTTTTTTATAAAGAAACAGTCTTAGAATTGGCAAATTTTATGAGGTAGCAACAGGTAAACCATTTGTAAGTCTTATGTATAACTATATGGTGATGTTAGGAAATGTAGCATGCTCCAATGTCTGGTTAAAGGCTTACTAAAAATGGTAAAATGAGGTAAGAGGACTTAGAGCTTAAACTTCATGTCATGGGAACTCACTGTTTCTACGAGCTCATGGGTGAAACTCATCTATAAATATCTATCTATCCAATAAATTCCTTTTCTTACTCTTAAAGACAGGCCTACCATGTAGCCCAGACTGGCCTCGGGTTCCAGATCTTCTCATGTCTATCATGCTGCATGGGATTACAGACCCGCACCACCACCCACGGCCAGTGTGCAGTGTTGAACAGTAATAGTTTTCTTAATGGGAGGCTGGCTTAACCATAGAAAAGACTTTTGGTTAAACAATTTAACTAGCTCCTGTCTGAGTTTAACGCCTTGCTCTCAAAAACTGTCTCTCCATTGTGGGCATCATATACTTTATCCACTGAAAGGCCAAACTACAAAACAGACAAGTGCCCCACCCCCACATCCCACCCCGCCAACCTCTTCCCCATCTCAGCCTGCAGCCCAAGACGGACTTCTCTTTCCTGGGCCTCCCAGGCTGCTCACATTTCAGACAGGCACTAGCCCACCTAGGTGTAGGGCAGACTTCCAGATGCTTCTGTCACAGCTACCTTAGTCAGAACACTCACCTTCATCCCTTCTTCCCAACTGATCCACAGGTCACCACGTGTTAGGAAACACGCAACCGCATGTCTGGCTAAATGGTGGATCCAGCCCTCCTGCCGCAGCTGCGTCATGATGGCGTCGATCCATGGAAAGCCTGTCCGGCCTTCTGCCCATTTGGCCAGAGCCTCGGGATTCTTATCCCATGGGATCTGAACACAGATGGGGTTCCCTTCCATTTTATCAAAGCGTGGGTTGTTTGTTGCTGCTGTATAGAAAAATTCACGCCACAGAAGTTGCCCATAAAGAGAAAGGGGAGGAGAACTATTTTTCTTTACCTGCAATTAAAAAGCATAGAAGTATTATCAGAAAAAAATATTAAAAGTTATTTCAAAAAATATGCTCTAACTTCAGATAATACCTTTTTGTAGAGATCTGTTAGTTTGAAATAAAATAGCCGACATGATAAACAACCAAATCGGAGATAAGGACTGAGTCCAGTTGGGCTTGCAAGCAGGGAATTTGCGTTCATTCGAGGTCTTTCAAAGTTTGCCACCCAGGCCTGGAAACACAGAGACGATCACATTAACTTCTTCAATCATGTTAAGAGTGTCCAGAATTATGCTAGTGAGACAGCCCTGCAGTTTGTAAAAGTACCTGCCACCAAGCCTGAAGACATGAGCTCAACCCCCCAGCAGCCCTGCACGGAAGGAGAGAACCTACCCTGTGCCATGCGTATGCTGCCCCCCCCCCCCCACATACACTGGGTTCAAAACAGAATTTGAAAAGTCACGGACCTTGAGGAATATGTTATTATTCCAGCTACAAAGTTCTGATTTAGTAAGTTTAGAAAGGGACTTAAAAGGTGAGTTTCCTTTTGTTGAAGCGATCCATGTGCAACATGCTCTCATGTGGATTAAATGACCTTCAGATTCCCAGCATCAAGCATGAAGCACCTTCCATGTGTCTCTTTGAACACGGAGGTAAAAGTGGAATACAACTCCGCCCTATCCACTGTTGCCTTTCCCAAGATTTCAGATGCTTACAGCATCTGATAGTTGGAAAACAGTAAAAGGAAACTTCCACAAGTAACCTATGGGTTCCACACAACTTATTACAGTATACATCATAACTCTTCTATTTTACCATTAGTGACTGCATTAATCCTGATGTGTCTAACTTACAAACAAGCTTATTAAAAGTGATCTGAGGGTATATGGGTGAGGGTCATCAGTAAAAGGGGTTTTATAAAGGGGGGTAGATAAACATGAACAATACATGTGTGTCTTGTTAATTTGTATAATCAGTAAGTGTTAACAGTAATAATAACAAAATAAATAAGTGAAATTACACCATAACCTAGCCATAAAGGACACACACAGTAAATAAAGGGATTTGCATTATTATCTGTTTTCAGGAGTGGCTGGAGTCTTGGACAGGGGAGCATTACTATAGGTACAATCGTGCTCTAGCTCCAGTTATGGTCAGCTGATATAGGTGGGAAGAACAGAAGCAACACCATGCAACAGGGGACATAATCAGAGGAAGGAAAAGGCATTTCAATGGTGACTGACGGTGACTTCACAGCTGTCAGATTCGTGCTGCTGTTTTAACCATTCCATTCCTGTCAGTCTTTTTCCCACGCTTGTGCTTTGTTTTACAGCCTGTGGGTAAGGCGCCCTGGATGTGCCTGATGTCATGTAAACAAGACTGACATCATTTCCGACGGTTCATCTGGCAGTGTGGGCAGGGGACATATCTGCACAGTACCTTTCTTTCCAAATGCCTTTCCAGACGGGTGAGTGCTTCAGTTTCTCCTCCTGGCCACACTGCAGAGGACAAGCCATCTGTATCAAAGCCTGAGGGGAAAGAGAGAAGAGAACCAACACCATTACTGTCATTACTATGATACAGAAATCATTTTGTATCTGACCCCATATCTCTGAGAAAAAAAAAAAAAAGCACAAAATACATCTCTACAGGCTTATACTGGCCTACACAGGACTGCACAGAACTACAGGGCTGCAAAGGCCCACACAGGCCCACACAGGCCCACACTGGCCCACACTGGCCCACACCGGTCTCACCCAACGTGAGACTCCTACCCCAGAGACCACAGTTCAGCTCTTATCTTCAGGATGCACATCTTCACACAACAGCGGAATATACACATTTTACAGAATATACAAAATATTTAGATTATTAGGTTTTTCCTTTATTTTCCTCTTTACTTTTCTTCCAATAAAAATACATTAGAAGTAAAATTTCCCAAGTGATTTATGATTATTATCTCTTTTAAAATATATTTTTAAATTATTTGAGAGTGTCATACAATGTATTTTGATCATTCTCACTTTCCTTACCTACCCCCTAAAGCTTCCCTGACCCACCCATCCTGACTTTGTGTTCTTTTTTGTTTTTCTTAACAACCCATCGGGTCCACTCTGTGCTACCCATATATTCTGGGTGGATTATTAACCTCTAAGCACCATATTTATAAAGATTTGTACCCACCTAGCTCTTCCAGAGAAGGGACTCCGTATTTCTCATCATGGTCATCAGACAAAGGGGTCATGCACTTTCCTATCACATCTGAAGTGATGGTCTCTGCGGGCATCTCCAATGGCTCCATTTTGCTGACAAGAGTCTGGAATCTTTTATAAGTTAGAGGTGGTTGTCCACCATTGAGTTCTATGATCCTATTACAAGAGCGAGTGAGACAGAGTCAGTAAATGACAACACACTCAAAAAGGCGTAGTCACAAGATTTATTAAGACCTTTTGAATGTTAGCTTCTGATATGACTGAAAAATGTGTTCAAAATAGTTAATGAATCTAAAAATCATTCTCTTGAATTCTTAGATATCTACGGTGTATCAAATAATACAGTATGCAAATATCAAAACATTGACATCAAGTACTTAGAACTACGAATAAAAAATAATAGTGGTTCAACCAGCCTGCAGGTTGTGTCGATAAAAACACACATAAATGGAGAAGTGAAAACTGAACTAGTTCAAGGAGTCTCAGGTATCAAGAAAACTAAATTGCTAGTAATTACAGCAAGAGATAATCCAGTAAAAACAAAATTTGCTGTGTGTATTTGAGGTCCACACCACGAGGCTACAGAAAACAATCAGATAATCGCCATACTGAAAAGCAGACGAGCACGTCTGGAGTCTGGTATTGTTTCGTGGCTTGAATAGTCAAAATCTACTTGTGTAGCCAAACTTCCAAGTCATCGGCATCTCGTCAACTACAGCCTTATGTGTGCCTCCATCTCCAGACATTCTCACCTGTGTGCCTGCTCCTCCTGTCTCTCTTCTCTGCCCCCATTTCCTCACCAGCCTTCACTAGGACTGCACTGCTGCTTGCTCCTGGGTGTGCCCTTGTTAAAGACTTCAGCGAGGTTTGTCCATCGCACAGGAGCAACCCCATCTGAGGTTCTGTGGTTTCAGTTACTTGTGTTCACTTGTGCTGTACAAATATTATGTCTAGACTCATGGAACTTATTGTAGCATACTGGTTTAACTGTTCAATACCATTGTTAACTTCCTACAATTTATAGTTTACAAACCAAGCTTTATCATGGTGTAATATTTAGACAGACAGTGCAGTATACACAGGGTTCTAAGTAATTGGTGGTTTTGGGCATCCACCAGGACTTTGGAATGTCACCCTCATGAATAAAAAGGAAAATACTCAGGATATATGCACCCCAAATTCTGAATCATTTAGATTTAAGTACGTTATGTAGTTATTGCCGACCCCTAGATACCTCAATCTAGTCATACTTCTAGGAAAAGAGCAGCCAGCAGCATTTCCAAAGGTCTGCATTAAGTCTAGACACTGTTTCAGAATAATTATGCCTTTTCATTCCAGCTATTTGCTTACAATTACAGGTTAAATCCAGTTTTGTCATTGGTTAAATAAATTAGCCAAGATGACATAACTGATAAAATTGCTAATCAAGTATCTCTCTATCCCAAACATTATGTATTTTTCTTTATACCTTATATATTGATTATTGACTACGTTTACAGAAAGAAACCATCAGGAAAGCTAGTCTCCTTGCTGTAAGTAAAGTTTGTTTTGGTTTAGTGTCTTGAGATTACACACAGGACTAAAATGAATTTTGCTGAATGCAATGATGCTCCAAAGACACTGTCAAGTGTCTGCTAATTATCTACGAGCAAACTCACAGAAAACATTTTAACATAACATATAAATATGACAGCCTTTAGTATATACTCACAATCCACCCAACAAAACCTAATTTTACAACACAGCTAAGTCTCCCACTTAGAAGCAAGTTCTATTATCCTATTTTGCCTCATTGAAATTGGTAAACTAGAAGGCACATTTTAATACCAAAAGGGCCTAGCAGTTCTAGGTTAATAACAAGGTAAGACATTTGTTTGAATCAAATCATAATTTTATTCATCCACTTGCAAACAGAAGTCAATTTGGTTTGTTACTTATAGAATTAGTTTTGTTATTGGTAAAATGTGTAACTAATTTAAAAGGTAAATTATTTAATAGGTACATAAGTTGTATGCCAAAAGTTTCTGTGAATGTACACGGCTTATAAACTTCCTGAACTCTTAGTGCATATTACTTCCTAAACTCAATTTGGCCATAGAATCTTTGCTGTTTCAATAAACATGCCGGCAGACAGGGCATGCTACCATGGTTCAGAGGACTCTAGCTGGGCAGTCATATTACTTCGGTTTTCATCTCATCTAATAAAAGGACAAACTAGTATACACATAACATAATCACACAAAACATATCAAAGTAAATTATGGGCATGTGTCAAACAAGCTGTAAATTTAAAAATACTGACAGCCCAGAAAGGCAACAGTGGGCTGAGTTAGTAGTTGAATAAAAATATGTAAACAGCATTTCTTAGTTTAAAACTGAAATGGTAAATATTTTTATCTTATGCCCTATGTCTACAATTTTGGTATTACAACTGAGTGAATAAAAATCATAGCAGCTAAGCAAAATGCTAAGGGCTTGGTATATACCCATTTAATTCTTCTACAATTCTGATTCTCTATTATTTCCATTTTATAACCTTACTCAACTATGTACTTAAAAATGTCTAAGATAGCAAATGTCATTCTGTATTTTCTTGTACTAGAAGGCACAGCCTTACTTGTCCAGGTCGTACAGTGTGTGTGAAATGCGCACGATGACTTCCACTCCAGCCTCCGTGGCCAGCTTTTTGATAGCTGCATCTCGTTCCTTCCCAAAAGGCTCAGAATCATACTCAATGGAAAGTTTAGTAATGTTCCACTCCTAAAACAAGACAAAAGAGGGGTAACAAAACATCACAACTTTATGTTCTTCTTATGAAGTCTACATCAAACAATTATACATAAACCAAATTTTAAATATGCAGGTGGAAAATATACAACCTGTCAATGTGGAAATATGCAAATGACAAATGTATGCTAATTAGATTTCAGGCACTGTGCCAGGCCTGAAAAAAAATCTAGGAACACACTTAAATGTACTCTTTTTACTGAAGTGCTTAGGCAGCATTTCTTTCAATTACTTACCTTCTTTAATTCTGAATGAAACCCACCTCCATTTGGCACTTTGCAGATAAGGTTATTATTTTTTCTAAAAAAGGGGCATGCTCAGGTTGATGGAGACAGAACACGTGAACTTATGCCTGCTGATTCTAAGAACTGCTCTTTAAAAAACCTTAGCTGATATGGTATGAACTGTTTCGCTTAGAATGACTTATTTCGGACTATTAAAAATGTTGACAGTGAACATTTTTAATGGGCAGTGGTGGTGCATGCCTTTAATCCCAGCACTTGGGAGGAAGAGACAGGCAGATTTCCAAGTTCTAGGCCAACCTGGTCTATAAAGTGAGTTCCAGGACAGCTACTCAGAGAAACCCTGTCTTAGAAAAAAAAAAAAAAAAAAAAAAAAAAAAGTTGAC
Organism: Peromyscus maniculatus bairdii; assembly: GCF_049852395.1. Taxonomy (NCBI): domain Eukaryota; kingdom Metazoa; phylum Chordata; class Mammalia; order Rodentia; family Cricetidae; genus Peromyscus; species Peromyscus maniculatus. The sequence continues at coordinate 2,184,729 of NC_134869.1, read as the reverse complement.
AGCAGAAAACTTGGAACCAGCAGTAAAAACAGCAACTATTGACTGTTGTTATAGAAATAACTTACATCTCTTTACAGTTATTATAAATCAGGAAACTATGGCTTAAGAGAATTAAATGATTTTCTCAGGACAGTAGTCAAGTTTTGATTTCTAAGATCCATTCTGATTTATTCCAAAAAGGAACAGAAATCCTATAATCCTACTATTATTTAACTGATTAAACGATACCACATTGTAATGACCAAAGAAAGGTGTTACCAATGGTGCACTGTACATTATACATTTTGCAGCTGATTACCTTTCATAAAGATTTTAATTTTTTTTTTTTTAGTGTGTGTGTGGGGGTGCCATGGAAACCAGAAGAAGGTATCAGATGTTCGGGAGCTAGAGTTATAGGCCATTGTGAGCTGTCTGATGAGCCATCTTTCTAGCCCAGTATATACATTTAAAGCATATTTGGGCATTTATCCTATTTTCCTAGAAATAAATCCTTGAGAGAAAAAAGATGGATTACACATAAGCACATGTAAAGCTTAGATGGCTGGGCACAGTTATATATTTATATTCAGCTGCTCTGATTTATATTCCCATCAGCACTACCCTAGAGTGATTGCCAGCTGTATATATTAGTTATCTTTTAAAGATGTCTTTGAAACTACTAGGAGAAAAATAAATCATTTATTGAAGTTCTGAAATGTAACAACAGTTAATAATTGTTTACCTTCAAGAAGAACTGAGAAGAGAAAATATTTATTTTGCTGTCTTGTTCATATTTGCTAGTACAAATGTGCTATTTTTGAAATTTAAGAATAAAATGTAAATGAAAGTAGAAAACATCGTGTATACATATTTAAGCATTTGTTTCATGCTGAGGTGTACAGGACTGAACGCTGAGATTCGCCTAGAGAAGACTGCTCACTTTGTAGACACACTGCTCCCCTAGCCTGCAGCATGTGGTAGTGAGCAGAAAGTATGGAGCACAGTGAGCCCCACGCATCACGGCTTCTGGTGTGCGCTTCTGTGCACTGTGTCCAGTGTGCTCTATATTCTGTTCTAACGGTGTGGCTTCTCAGAGCTCCTTGTAATTTAACAGCAGCAACCCTTTACTGTGTGAGTCACCAAGAACTCTGCCCAACAAGTATCTTGCAATTAGTTTTATGTATTTTTTGAGAAATAATATTTTAGATGTTAAGTGTTTGAGGTGAGTCAATAAATAATACTCCCTGCTATTTTTGCTTTTTGAGTTCAGGCACATAAGTCAGAGAGCTAAAGGTAAAAATATAAGCAGCATTATTAGTAAAGCCTAATTGGAGAAAATATTACTAGGTTTAAGGATAAGTCAATTTGCTGATAGTTCACTACTGAACTGGACAGCAGTACTTCACATTACTCTGTTAATCACAAGAAGCACCTCCCTTACATTATGGGCTGTCTGTCGCGCTAAGAGAGTATACAGAAGGAGAGGATAAAATATATGTGGAAGAGAAAAGGAACTGTTTGAGCCATGCTCACCCAGTTCTTTCTCCTAAACTCATCAATACGTCATTCATTTCCTCCCTGGGAATGAATTAGTGAACATTTCTCTATAAGAAAACCTGAAAAGCCAGGGAGAAGAACATTCCCTGAACATCAAATGTATTAATTCACACACCAACTTTTCCTAGGAAGCTCATTCTCTGAAATATCCTTGTGAAGAACAACCAGCAATGGCCACTGAAAACACCTAAGTCACAGCAGCCAGCAAAGGAGAATGCTTACAGTGTCCAGCTCACGTCACCATGCAGGACACAGAGGGGTCGGTGCTTGCCGATGCTTCCCAGGGCGTCTCTATTTCACTCATCTCCAGTCCTTTACGGTCTCCTTTCCTCTACTTCATGACTGGCTTAATTTATTCCTTTTCCATCTTTAAGGTGACAAATTAGTTCTTTGTCTCCTTCCTTTCTATAATAATATTGACAACTATGAACTTTCCGAATATTGCTGGGGGGGGTATACTTATTTGGTAATTTCTTGCTACTTATTTTGAATTTAATTCTGTTGAAGTCAGAGAATGGAATTTGTGAGACTTCAACTGTTTGTACTTTTCTGATATCTATTTTATGAGTGAGTGTGGTCCATTTTGGTGAATGTTTTCTGTGCATCAGAAATGCATGTCTATTCTGTAATTCCTGGACATCCTGTTCTACAAATACCAGTTACAAAAATCTGACTGATGACATATGAATAGATCCAAAGGAGTTCTTCGTAACTGGCACTTTAGTACAAATTTCTTTATGTAACTGAAGAAAAAAATCAGAACAAATAAGGCTCGCTCTCTGTGTGTGTATTCACGCACCTATATTACGTTAATTAATGAATGCATTTTAGCACGTGCGTGAGAGAGCGCATGTCTTAACGCCCATGGAGGTCAGAGGGCAGCTGCAGGAGTCAGTTTTCTCCTGTCACCATGTGAGTCCAGAGACCAAACTCCAGCTGTCAGATCTGGTGACAAAGGCCTCTCCCTGTGGAGCAGCTCACTGACTCTGTGCAAGGCAGCTTGATACAATAAAAGGCTATTCTACCCAGAAGAAAATTTAAAAAAAAATACGGATTTAAATTTATTTTTATTTTATGTGTATGAGTATTTTGCCTGCATGTAAGTTTTTCACAATGCATGCCATGTCCTCAGAGGCCAGAAGAGGGCACTGGATTCCCTGGAACAGGAGTTACAGATGATTATGAGTTGTTATGTGGGTACTAGAAACCAAATTCAGGTCCTCTGGAGAATAGTAAATATCTTACTCACTGAACCCTCTTTCCAGTCCCAGTGTGAAAACCCAACACAGTACAAGAGAAAAAGTTTGTTTAAAAACAAAATAAAAACCTTGGTATTTGTAACAACCCAAATCTTTGAAGACATTTTACTCATACCAAATAGACTTAAGAGACAGACTGGGGAGGCAGAGGCAGATGGATCTGAGTTTAAGGCCAGCCTAGTCTACAAGAGTTCCAGGACAGCCAGGGCTACACAGATAAACCCTGTCTTGAACATCCAGGGAAAAAAGCCATTTAAACAAATGCTGTATCAAACAGCTGCAGCATAGGCAGATATATAGCTAGGAAGTGTCTGTGCAGTTAAATAGGAAGGGAGAACATAAAAGGACTGATGGGAAAATCAGTGTCTGAGATGCTTAAATGAGCTAACTGTATGATCTCAGGCAATTCGTTAATCTCAACTAGACCAAGCTTTCCACTTGAGAAGTTTTCACTGGAGTAAGACCAAGAGATCAGTAGGATTCTATCAAATCAAATCAAAACAAACCCCCAATACTCTAACTCTCTATATATTACTGGTAAAAGGTCAGTGCCATACTCCTTTGACCCAGGAAGCCCTTGCCTTACTTTTCCTGTTGCGGTGATAAAGCACTCTGACGCCAGCAACTTAGGGAGGAAGGGTTTCCCGGCTCACAGTCCCTGGACGCCTGTTTAATCACATCACCCACAGTCAGGACGCAGAGAGGGGTGAACTATGCTCCTTCTCAGCTCCCCTTCTCCATTCACAGTCCAGGATCCCAGCCAAGAAACGGTGTCCCCACAGTGCATGGATGGGTCTTGCCACCTCAATTCACACAGTCAAGACAACTCCCCCTCCGTTATGTTCAGAGGCCCATCTCCCAGGTGTTTCTAAATATCATCAGATTGACAATGAAGATGAACCATCTCTGCTCTCTTAAAAAAAATACCTCACACACACACACTCAAAAAAACCATCAATGTGGACAAGGAGGTTCACTGGCAATACCTAAAGTATTAGCAAGAGGCCTAAGGGAAGAATAACTAAACATTCAGTAGAGAACCAGCAAAAGAAATTATAATACACCTACACATGTTAGTACTATAGAGCCATATAAAAGACTCAGGAAATAATGTGAAATGTCCTCCAACATATGAATAAAGCACAGAACAGAAGACTGTGTATGTGTTCTCATTTGACTGCTAAAGCAGAGAACAATTGACACACACATGAGTGTCTAAACACACATAAATTCTTGTTCACACATAGGATATTTCTATTTGCATACACAAGAAATGTAAATAGCTACTGCTTTGCGGGAGAGAGAACTAACAGTCTGAGGTCAAAGAAGGAACTTTTCATTTTAAGCCTTTCTAATGTCTAATTTTACTATTAGCACTGTCACTAAAGAAAGGTCACAGGTTTTTTAATTAAAAACACTGTTTCCTCTGGGCAGCACAGTAGAGCTGATCCTGTTGACAGGGGCGCTGGTGAGCCAGCCTCAAGAATGTGAGCATGGGAGAGCTGACCCCGCTCCTCACCTGCATGCGCCCCAGCCTCCCTTGGCCAGCAAGAGACCTGGCCTTGCCCCCTCATTGGCTGCAGCACTTGGCAGAGCTGGCCCTGGTGGTATGGGTGCAGGTGAGAGCTGGAGAACGGGCTGCCCCAGCTACCTGCTGCACTGGTGAGTCAGCTGGGGCAGTGCTGGAGAGCTCACCCTGATGGCGAGGATGAGGGAGGGCTGGAGGGCAGACCAACCCAGCTACCATCCAGGCCCAGAACCAGGGCTGGGAGTTGGCCACCCCACCCCCCACCCCCTCTGTGAACTGCTGGAGCATGTGAGGGGGCCAGTCCCGCAGACCCACAGCTGTAGGACCTCCATGACACAGGACATCCAGGGGGAGCCCCAGTGAGGACTCAGTACTGATGGGGTAGCAGAAGCCAGAGGCCTCGAACCAGACCAATGACTCACTGCAATGAACACTTGCAAGGAAAGATGTGTGGAGGAAAGGGTGTACTCTGTGACTCACTGTGCCACACTCCAGCTTCCATGCCAAGATTTTTTTTTCTTTCAACTTTTCTTTTCTTTTGAGGGAGAGGCTGAAATGGCAGAGGGCGGATACAAAGGGACGGGGAGATGAATGGGATGCATGACGTGAAAACCACAAAGAAGCAGTAAAAAGTCAAAACTTATTACTTCCTATGCTTTTGCTAAAAAAGGCCTTATTTACCAAATACTTTATTTTCTCTGGCAAAGATTATTATTTATGCATATATTTTTCAAATTACCTTGAAAAGCCTGGGAAACACATCAGCTGGCTGTCCACGAATCACAAACAGACGAGAATTTAATTTTCGTAGATTGGAATCAAGATCCTCAAGACACTGAAGCAAAAATCTAGAGAGAAAATATTATAGATCTTAAGATATATATTTAAAAGGTATAAAATATCAAAATAATTAAATGAACTAGTTTCATTGTTCAAACCTGATAAAATGAAAAATTTCTTATAGAAAAAAAAAAGCCACTTTGAAAAATCTAGAAAATCTTTTATTGGGAAAAATGGAGACATTCTACTTGGTAGTTTTGGATATCTGAATAATTTAAGAATCTGGGGTGTGGTGTGGTATCATGGTGTGGTGTGGTAGGGTGACATGGGGTGGGGTGTGTAGTATGGGGTGGTGTGGTGTGGTGCTATATACCAGTAAACAGAGCATTTGAGAGATGACTGTAGGGCCACAAAAGACCCTGACACAGAAAACAAAGAAGCAAAAGGAGCAAAAATGAGTACTTTTCTAGAGGATATTGCAATCACCTAAGAGAAGCCAGAATGTACTTTTTAAAATCTAATAAAGTTTCTAAAATAAGAAAAAGGTCCGGGCAGTGGTGGTGCATGCCTTTAATCCCAGCACCCAGGAGGCAGAGCCAGGCGGATCTCTGTGAGTTCTAGGCCAGCCTGGACTACAGAGTGAGTTCCAAGAAAGGCACAAAGCTACACAGAGAAACCCTGTCTCGAAAAAACCAAAAAAAAAAAAAAAAAAAAAAAAAAGAAAAGAAAAAGAAATAGATAGATGCTAAATCATATGGCATTAATTCGTGACTGTAGAGAATACTAATTTGAAACAAACAAAGGTTTCATGGAGTGGGTGGGACTACACAGACTTTTTCAGTGAAGTAAGCAGAAATAAAGTTTACATATGACAGACATCTGGGAAAATTCTGGAGCAGTGGGGAAGACTCCTTACTGTGCATCTTCTATTGTGAGGAAACAATTTCCCAGAATACGTCCAAAAGGGATGCCTACTCTGGAGAGTTCAATCTTACTGTCCAGCTAATTCCATCCAGATTCTGTTCCTCTCAGCTGGGCAGATCACACTTTGTCTCTACTTTGTTTCTTCTATGTTCCTCAGTTAAAGTTTCTTATTTGTTTGCTTTTCCACAAGCTACATCCTCACTGAGAAGTAACTGCGAGGAATAAGCTTAGTGGAAAGAAAAAACATATTGCAGAAACACATGATACAGTATGCTAACCAAAAGCTAAATGGAGCCATGTTGAGTTATCATAGCAGCCACATGCCCCTTTCTCCAATGGCCAGCAGTCACCATCCCAACACAGACCAGAACATTCCTATCACTGCAAGGTTACACCACACAGTGCTGTCCTGAAGGCTGCTGAGTCTAGAGATTAGCTTGTGTTCTTTGTCCACTCTCATGCCACCAATACTTCAAAGTCTTGCTGATGTCATTAATAAGTATACTAGTTACGTTTGACATGTTTCCTCTTTAGTAACCTCTCCATAGCTTTGATTGTCACAGGGATATATCCATGTAGACAGGAATGGTAGAACACTCTTATCATTTCATCTTAGGAAGTCTCATGGTGTTGTAACACCTGAACCCTACCCCAACTCACTACTACAATAGCTATCTATCTATTTTGAGAGAAGGCTGCTGTTAGTATATGCACAGTGATACAAAAACATCTGCGGTTCATAATATTATCCACAAATATTCATAATCTAGTAAGTGAGAAGGGTTTATGGGTAGTCATGTAATTTCATGTGTTTTCTTAGCAAGATTTCTTTGGGGATTGAGGGGACATGGTCTTGTGTAGTTCAGGCAGGCTAGCCTTAAACTTGCTGTTAAGTCAAGAATGGTTTCTGATCCTGAGTGCTGGGATTCTAAGTATGTGCCACCATGATAAGTTTCTTTATATGGTGCTAAAAATTGAATCCAGCACGTGAGGCAAGTACAAGTATTCTATCAATTCAGGTACAGTCACAGCCCCAAAAGGGATATTTTATTTTTTTAGATAATGGTTAAAGATTATTTATTATTGTGTGTATGTGGCTATGTCAGTAGATATTCACGTTTGTGTGTGTGTGGGGAGTGTGCCTGTGCATATCCACAGGGGCAGAAAAGGGTGTAGTGCCCTTCTCTAAAACTCTCCACCTATTCCTTTGAGGCAGGGTCTCTCCCTGAACCTGGAGCTCACATTTATCTCTGCGATAGTGGCAGCTAGCAGGCACCAACAATCTTGTTTTTGTCTCCCTGAAGCACTAGCATTACTGGTACTTGGGGGGCACCAGGCTTGTTATGTGTTTGCTAGGATCTGAACTCTGGTCTTCACAATTGAGCAGTAAGTGCTCTTAACTACTGAGCCATGTCTCCAACTCACCACTCCCCAAGGTATATTTGAGATATCTTAGATGTAATAAAGATCATCAAAGAATTTTTTGATTAAAAAAAAAAGGAACGAACTAGTTTACTTAAGTAGAAACAGCACAAAACTCAAATGTCCTGTAGAGACAATCCAAGGCAGAAGTAATCTCTAATCACTGAATCCACATTTTCTACAAAAACTGGAATAAGAGTTCTTCATACTGAACTTAATGGTGGCATATATAAGCGGTAAGGTGGGAAAAGAAAGAAAAATACCAAAAGGATATAACTAATTCATAAGATGAATAACCAAGTCTAGATTAACATCATATGTGTGAATTCATATTCACACACCCACAAGAACACATCATAAACTTGTAGATACCACAAACACAGAAAAAACTATATGTGTATTTCTTTGGTTAAATAAAATTTATACTGTATGTATCAATTTATGTTAAGCTGTGCATAAGAAAATAACTGGAAAGTTACTTACCAGGGTACTTATTATATCTACCCCTGAGGAATAGTTTTGGACACAGATAAAAAAGCACTGATCTCAAAAGTGATTCCAGCACACATTCCTCTGGAGTAGGAAGGGTGGGACCCTATCTCCTGCACCCGATTTACTGGTGCTAAACACCTTTAGAAGGCAACCAGTAATTTTGTGTTTCCCAGCATGTACTGCATACATGTTCCATAATCTTAACAAGTCTAGCAGTAAGTATTATACACCTGTGGAAAATCTTGAATTTCCTTGTCTGTAACTGGAGTGTAATAGGACACATATCAAGGGAATTTTGTTAAAGCTGAATAAGTTACCATATGTGAGGCTCTTAGAACAGTGTCTGCACACGGTGAGCACTATTATGTGATACTGAATACTTGGTCTCCTCCTTGCTACTGACTTCTATTTTTACTACAATAATTGTAGTTTTATCTCTTGCTTGTATTTGCTGTGGTGTCTTAAAATAGATTTGCCTATCTTAAAATAGATCTGCCTGTCTTAAAATAGATCTGCCTACCAACAATCTCAGTCACTATAATCCATTTCAGTACACATTATCAAATCATTGTAAGGCACACATTCTTGTACAAAGGTCTTGAAGACTCATTCTTTACTCAATAAAGAGCAAAGCATTTTTTCAGCCACCATCCAATGGTCCCAGGTTCATTTTCTACCCCACTCCCCCACTGCTTGAACTAAACCAAGCTACTACCCTGTGCTGTACACAGTCATTCTCTTGGAACTTCTTTCTTCAGTCTGAAGTATTTTTGCCAATTTGTGTCCTGTATGAAGTTTAAATCTTACTAAGTCTAAAGTCTTAGAGCTGAAGTTACTTTCTCTGTTCTCTCAACTGTCAAGAAGAATGTATTTAATCCTAAGGAAAGTTCAAGTCATTCCTTATAGCACAAAACTCTGCATGCAAACATGTATACACACACACACACACACACACACACACACACACACACACACACACACACACACACACCCCACCCCCTTCTGTAGATTTCCTGTATCTGATTCTCAATTCTATGACCTTCTTCACCTAGGTTTTAGTTTCTGTACCTGGCAAATGTCATCACTACGTGTCTTGCACAGTCTATTGAAAGACTTGAAGTAGGATAAGATGCTAGTAGGCTTGTTGTACATAGCTTTTGAGAGGATCAGAAACACGTAATCAACTAGTAGCATATAGCTAGTATTCATTAAACAGAAGCTGTTGTTACGTTCCCTTCATAATAATTCCTATTATTAAGGTAGGTGGGGATTACAGGTGCACACTTGTAATTCCAATACTCAAGATATGAAGCAGAAGGATCCCAAAGTCAAGTGCCACATAGGCAGACCCATCTGACCCAGCTTAAATAAAAAGAAAAAAGGAGCAATATTTATTTCTGAAAACAAAACCCCATGTGTGTGTATATATGTAAATACTTGGGCATGACAATAGAAAAGAATGAATTAGTTGGATGCCTAGGCCTACACAGAATCTCACTGAATGTATAACTTCATCTGAATGTGACTGTGAACCAAGGTTTGGTCTTCCCCAGTGACAAGGCCAATGCTATACAAAAATACTTATTTACTAAAAAGGTACAGTACAATTAAAACTCAAAATTGACTAATTTCTAAGCCTGTAATTCTGTGGTGGTATTATATAAAAATAAACTTTAAATAGTGTAGGTTCAAAGCACCAAGTCACTGATTAGTGCAATTTCCTTTTAGTGATAAATGAAAACCATTATTTGAAAACTACACAAAATCTAACCCTTCGTCCTCAGCTTGGAATAATATTACTCAGAGTTCAGACTGTGTGCTCCAGAGAACACATCATTTCAACATTCATATATTATAAAGATATGTGCCTTAAAATAGCATTTAACACTGAGCAGACAAATCTGGCATATACTGCAGAGTTGTGTGCTCCCATTTGAAGATTTAGCTAATAAAGTAACAGACTGGCTTTTAAATAGGCCAAATGGCAGTTTACTACAATCCCCCCCTCTATAGGGCACAACTTAATTACAGCACTGAATGAAGAGACACTAGCGCACCTCCTCACGTCAACGCTCTAAGGACTTTCCTCTAGACACCACGGCCTTCGCTACTCTAGAGGCGCACATGCAGTAACTTCCTTACCACAGCCAAAGATGATTTCAACATGAATCAACAGAAATAGTTTCTAAAGTAGGTCATCACTATAGCAACCAGTGGGTGGTTTTGCATACTCCCATCACAATGACCTACTTTCTAGTCTGTGCTAGAATAGCTTATATAACTAGTATTTCTAGTTCTGTCTATAAAATAGTCTGAAAAAGGCCATGGCGAGATACAACATAATCTCACTGCTACTGAGAACGAGGCATTGTGAATTCACATGTGCACGCCAGAAGACAGCCATCTGTTGAACCACTGGAGCTTCCACACGGTCTTATACACTCACCAGTGGAAACTACTCTTAGAATTTCTAAACCAAAACTATACAGAGTTGACCCTACAGAGCTTACTCTAAGAATATAAACTAAAATCATTAAAACCACATCAAGAACATCTCCTCTACATATGAAATAAAAGATAAATTTAGAAAAAAAATTAAAGATCTGGACCTACTATTATAAATTAAAAAATGGAGTTTCTCAATCATACCCCAAAGTATTTTATTAGAGATTTTAAAATTATAAATTGCAATTTGCATTTCTAAGTATGGAATAAGGTTTTTATATATTCCATTTTTAAAAACATTCTAACAAATTAGTACTTTCATTTAGTCTGTCCACTGTGATGCACATTTTCTTCAAAGACAGTACTTTAGCATTTAATACGATAAAATGTATATCATACATAAAATGTATATTCTGTACTTGTTAGGCTCAAAATTAAGAGCACAGAGCAACAGACTCATATAAGGACACGAAGTTAATTTTTATAGTAAATACTTTGTTTAAAATCGTAAAACAAAATTTATAGATATCCCCCTCAGACCTCCCCCCAGAGAAACCACTGAGGCAGAACAGGGCTTTAGTGTGGGTGCTCAGGCATGTCCAAGATGACCACGGGTGCACTACAACAGCTGAACCCTTGCACAGCATGGTCCACTTCTCAAACCTCAAAAATCAAGAAATTAAAGAAGTAATGAAGGAAAATCCAAAGCCAGGCTTACAGTGCACACTTAACACTTGTAATTGCGGTACACAGGCTACTGATACAGGATTTAAATTCAGTGCCTACCTGAGAAACACAGTGAAACCTTGACTGAAAAAAAGACATTACATAATAATTTTAAACTTAAAAGCTGCAAAAACAGATTGGTGCAGTTGTGTCGCTGGTATCTTAAGCAAGAGGAGCACTATTGTTACTGGTGATGGGATTCCCTGGAGCACTAAGGAAGCTTCCCTAATGTGCACAGGTAGTAAACACGTAGAACAGTGTTTTAACACCTGGTGGTTTGACGGTCAGTGAACTGAGGCTTCCGTTCAGAAGATGGGAAAGTTTTTACTGGGGTCTAACGGGAGACAACACGTTACTGTGTGAGGCAGCACGAGGACACCACTCACTTGTGGCCTCTCTGCACCAGCCCCCCAGCTTCCTTCAACCACATTAACAACCAAAATGCCTCTGAGAACCTCCAAAGTGCCTCCTGAGGAGTGACAGCTGATTTATGAGAGGGGTTCTAATGTCCACAGAACCTGGAAAGGACCTGACCATGCACGTGACACACAGAAACACATTACAGTCTGCTATGGTGGAAGGTAACACATGTAGCACAAATGGGTAATAGTGATAATCAATGAAAATCAGAAGGGAGAAAACACTGCTTGGCTTTTCCTCCTTCTCTAAGGCAGGAAGACATTAAGTTTCCAAGGATACAGTGATGGTAGAGGAGAACCTTTAGGATCAACACAATTTAATAGAGGTAGAGAAGGAGAAGAAGAGACCTGGATTTTCCCACAGGTTTATTACTTTCCAATGTCCAGACAATTCCTGACATAATCACCAACAAACAAATCACCAAACAAATTAAGTCATGAGAAGGATTTTAAAGGCTTGACTCACTAGTCAGTGAAGAAGTATGATAGGGAAGGAATATTTGTTACAGGTCTATTTTGCAAGTTGGGATCTCATGTACATTTTCCAAAGCTCAGCTATGAATTGAAACAAAGGTTTTCATTTGGGGACAGTGAGGTGGCTCAGTGGGTAGAGGCACTTGCTACCAAGCTTGAGGAACTGAGTTCAATCCCTGGGATCCTCACGGTAGAAAGAGAGAATGGATTCCTGTAAGCTATTGTCTGGTCTCCAAACACAAGCTATGTAGTGCATGCTGGTGTATGTGTGCAAGTATGTGTATATGTGCATGCATGTGTGCACACACAAATAAATGTTTAAAAAAATTAGATTAAAAAAAAAAAGAATTTGAGCCGGGCATGGTGGCGCATGCCTTTAATCCCAGCACTTGGGAGGCAGAGCCAGGCGGATCTCTGTGAGTTCGAGGCCAGCCTGGACTACCAAGTGAGTCCCAGGAGAGGCGCAAAGCTACACAGAGAAACCCTGTCTCGAAAAACCAAAAAAAAAAAAAAAAAAAAAAAAAAAAAAAAAAGAATTTAAGGGATGGAAAGATGGCCCACAGTTAAGAATTTAAAAGGGATGTGTCTGACTCCAAAGCTGTTCTCTCCACATTATATAACAACTACTTTTCTATAGCATATGTAATAATACAGTGAAGAGACTAAGTCATCTTATCCTAATTCTATTTTTGTGTCTACTTAGACAATTCCAGACCTCTAACCTAGAGGTCTGCCTAGGCAACACATTTGAGGTTTCCATGGTCCAGATGTATTAACCAAAATAATTAATGTAAATCAAAATAACTAAAGAAGGTATATGTCAAAATAATTGTCATGTCATATCTGAAATAATTACTATGCTCTGCCAGGAATGACCATCGCAAGGTTACTCTGACCCTTATCTAACTTTGATATAAATTATGGTCATTGTGGCTTTTGTCTTTAAAGATGCTGAGCTTGGGCAGCAAGAGACTCTGAGGCACGAGCCTGCTCTTCGTCACTGGCTAATGAAAAACTCATATAATTTTAATTGCCTTGATGAGCATGGCTGTTGTCTGTATTTCTTACATGGTTGCAATAACATTTTAGAAAAACTAACCTGACAGCTCTCTACAGCGATAAGATGACTAGAACAGCTTTCTCTTCCCTCAGGTGGGGGATGATCAGCACTGTATCGGCTCATTGTTTCTCACTGTGACAAAGTGCCTGCAGAAACAACTTAGGAGAGGAAGGCTGCGTTTGGGCCAGCATTCCACAGATCTCAGTCCATGTGCATTTTGCTTAAGTTAGAACATCACAGTAGACAGCATGAGGTAAAAAGCAAGTGAGGCAGTAAGGACAATGTCTGGAAAAGAACTATCTTTTCAGGGCACACCCCACCCTACTCCATGATGTACTTCTTCCAGTTAGGCCACATATCCTAGTCTCTACCACTTCCCAGAAATTCCATCAACTTATGAATCTATCAATGGACTAATCCATTTATAAAAGAACGTCATATTCTAATAGCCTTTCAATAGTGTCACAAGCCAGAGACCAACATCTCAATACCTAAGCCACAGTGGGTGTCAGGTAAATGGAGAGTGAAGAACTTCAGTCATGTCAACAAGCTACACCCAGACTGCTGAGGCATTTCTACTCACAGAAGAAACCTGACGTGTGTGTGTGTGTGTGTGTGTGTGTGTGTGTGTGTGTGTGTGTGTGTTAAGTTAGGAAAGAATGATAGGTGCCAATTAATCAGGATGCTGAAGCAGGAAAGGCAATCAGAGAAAATATTATGTCTAAATCAAGAAACCTCATGAAAGTTGAGAGTGGTGGGGAATGTGTTAGTGGAAAAATGACTACAATAAGCATCATACTTTCTAAAATAATGTGTATGTCCCTCAAGTTTTACCATTTCAAAATGTACTAAAAATCAATGCCAAATGAAGCCTTTTACTAACCTTGTTAACAGTACATTGGGTTAAGATACTCTAACAGGAATAGCTAATAAACTGACAAATAAGAGTACTGAACATTTCTTAAAGTAATTCTCTGGGCTGCTCTAAAAGCAGGTGCTAGAGTTAGCATTAGCCTGAGGATTTCTACAAAGCCCTGGAAAACTTGAGCTTAATCCAGGTTTGGGAAAACAATAAATAAAAGCCTAAGGCTCATCAGAGTAAGGAAGCTAATAATAGACCCTCTTTATCCAGTCAGAGCTCAAAAAAGCTTCACTCCCAGTTCAAATGTAAATATAGTAAATATTAAGTCACAGAATAAGTCAGCATAAAAAAACAAAACGGCCTATTTCTTCCCAGTCTCAGAGAGAAGCAAAATTTACCCTTGAGTGGAAAGCGTGAAACAGCAAGTTTCCAGTGGACAACAGCAGCATCGGCAGAGTTAAACACACCAACGCTGTCAGCCAGTCAGTATCCTGTGCACTCTGTGGGTTTTGAAGTTCTTTTGTATGTGTGAGTGTGTGTCTGTATGTATGCATGTATACCATGTGCTTGCCTGAGACTCATGGGGCCAGAAGAGGGCACTGGATCTCCTGGAACTGGAGTTACAGATGGTAGTGAACCCCCATGTAGTGCTGGAAACTGAACTTGGGTCCTCTTTAAGAGCTCCAAGTGCTCTTAACCACTTAGCTGTCTTCTCCAGTGCCAAGAAGACCACTTCAATAAGACATTTTTCCTAATCCTATAACTCCAGTCTATATAAAAAAAAAAAATCAGAAAACCCAAACTTAAGTCTATTCTACAAAATATAAAAACAATATTCAAAACCATGAAGGTCATAAAAAGTAGGAAAATCCTGAGAAACTGTTAGAAAATAGATGAAGGAAATATTTAACTAGACTCAATGTCATACTCTGTATAGAATTATAGAACAGAAAAAACAATAGTAAAATCTGAATAATGCCTGGACTTTAGTGAATAATGTAGAATCTCAGTTTTGACAAAAAAGATGTATTAATATTAGAGAGAGCTGGAGATAGAAAGCACAGGAGTTTTCTGCATTATTTGGCACATTTTCCATGTATCTAAAATAATTCAAAGAAAGTTTTATTGACAAATATCTGCCCGAGAATGTGTCATCTCATTGAAAATTCAAGGAATTGGGCTGGAGAGATGGCTCAGTGGTTAAGAGCATTGACTGCTCTTCCAGAGGCCTGAGTTCAATTCCCAGCAACCATATGGTGTCTCACAAACATCTATAATGAGGTCTGATGCCATCCTCTGGCATGCAGGCAAACATACAAACAGAACACGGTATACATAACAAATAAATCTAAAAAAAGAAAGAAAGAAAATTCAAGGACTACGTGACAGAAAACACTTCAAGCAAAGCAAGCATTTAGAGCAGTGTCAGTTCTGTAGCAATCTAAGACAGCTAAAGTCTATCTATGCCTCTCTGTGACACCCTCAAACATGAATGCAATGACCCCCACCCCTCCACAAACATGCACGCACAAATAACAAATCCTTTCAGATTCTTAACTTCAATACATGCTACAAAGAAATCCCATCAAAAGTTCCACGAAAAATCAATCACAAAATAGAGGAGAATCACTTGAGTTGCAAAATAAGAGATCTGAAAATAATTAAGAACTTTTTAGAACTTATAAAAGGTACCAAAGAGAAAGATTTTGGCAGATGTTTGGAGAAGAAAATCAATAACAGAAAACAGAGATATGGAGAGGGGAATGTGAGGCCATGGGAATAATAATTTATAAAAGGCTCAGATCTGAAAAATAATAAAGACGCACCTAAAACTTGTTGAATGCATCTTAAGTGGTACTGTAGTAGTCAGCTTTACCTCACCACAACAAGATGTCCAAGACAACTACCACACTTTTGGAGGTTTAAGTGTAGACTGAATAGCCCTCTGTGCTATGAATCACTGTGGGACTGTGGAGGGACATGAGTTGGGGCTCGGAAGAAGAAAGAATGAGAGGATGAGTGTGGACCTACATTCTTCCAGGACTTCCTACTAGACCCCTCCTCCTAAAGGCTCTACCACCTCACAACAGCACCCGCTTGTGCGCCAAATCTTCAGCCATGGAACTCGGAGGAGCACACAACCCAACGTCTACACCACAGCAGGAAGGAAGGACATACATCAGCTTAAATACTTACTAGGAAAGAAGACTTTAAATTAAGTTAGAAAAACAGCAGGAACCTCTAAAAAAGTAAAAAACGGAAATTATAAAGATGTGAAAATAGAACACAAATTCATACTAGAAAAAGGTCAAAGGTATCATATGAAGAAAGTAATATAGCCAGGCGGTGGTGGCACATGCCTTTAATCCCAGCACTTGGGAGGCAGAGGTAGGCGGATCTCTGTGAGTTCGAAGCCAACCTGGTCTACCAAGTGAGTTCCAGGAAAGGCGCAAAACTACACAGAGAAACCCTGTCTCGAAAAAGCAAAAAAAAAAAAAAAAAAAGAAAAAAAGAAAAGAAAAGAAATATAAACAGTAATACAAAAGTAATATACAAAGTATGGTAGCTCATGCCTACAATCCCAGTATTTGGGCAGTTGAGGCTGGACAGTTTTAGGCCATCCTGGGCTACAGAGTGAGACCCTGTCTCAACAACAAAATAAAGAAAAACAAAACAAAATAATATAAACTTCTAGTTAAGAATAATTAAGAAAATAAGAGGGCAAAATAAGCAATATTAAGGAAAAAAAGGCATAATCTCAGATACGGATGGCTTTAAACTTTAGAAGATAGTGTGGAGAAATTTTATGCAAATTAGTTAAAAATTTAAGGGCCTGGGGGAGATGGTTTACTCAGTAGTCATGAAGACCTGAGTTTGATTTCCAGTATCCATGGAGAAGTTTGTCCCAGTGCTGTGTGCCTGCAATCCCAGTGCTGTGGAGGTGGAGACAAGAGGATCATCCAGTCTAACTCGATAAGCTTCAGGTTCAGTGAGAGACCCTGTCTCTGGAAAACAGTTTTACAGGATGCTCAACATTGACCTATGGCCTCCATATGCAATCAATCTCTCTCTCTCTCTCTCTCTCTCTCTCTCTCTCTCTCTCTCTCTCTCTCTCTCTCTCACACACACACACACAGAGTCCATGTAGACAAAAATGAAAAACTTAAGATGAATAAGTTCTTTACTAAACATGACTTGAAGAAATGTAAAATTTACCAGAACAGACTCAAGTGCAATGAGAACATGTGAAAGATCCTAACAGCTATGAAGAAAATCAAAGTCGGGTGCTGGCACACAGAGGCAAGAGAACTGTTGACAGACTAGACCAGTGTGGGCTATAGGAAGTAGGGGCCAGCCAGGGTTACATAGCCACGCAAAACAACAAGCAAACAATCAGAGCTGGCATGGTAGTGCATGCTATGATCCTATTACTCAGAACGCAGAGACAGAAGGACCAGGAGTTCAAGGTCAGCCTGGCCTGCATGAGACCATTTCAAAAAAACTGGGGAAAATTTTTAAAAAATCAATAGTTAAAAAATTACAAAGAAATCATAGCTTTATAGGCAAGTTTCTAGCAAATATTCAAGGAATGGATATTTTAAATTTTACAGAGGTTCTTGTTTCATACAGAGGAAAGATTAAAAACTAAAACTTTCTTATTCCTCTATGATCTCAAAAAACAACACAGCTATTTATAATCTAGAAATCATATCCTTGTCTAATTTTAGACACTCCTGCATTGTGACTCCCAAAGTCAGGCTAAAGCAAGTGTAATGTACACTTCTAGGCTTTAGAGGACTTACTATAACTAAATAGCATCTGCCTAACGTGCTGAAGAACATGCTGTCCTAGATCTAAGTCTAATGCTTTCTGTAGTCTGACTTGAAATTGCGGGCTTTCAGATTAATAATAATAATAAAAATATTCTACTTTTAAAAATCCATAACCAGTTTAAGTTGGTTTATTGAAGATTTGACAAATGGCCAAGATCTTATAATGAAAAGTTCTTCATTAGGGAAATACAAATCAAACTACAAAGAAATATTATTTTTCCCTAACTAGAGTGCTGTTATCAAGAAGATAAAAATAACAAATTCTGGCAAGGACAAGGAAGAAGGGGCCTTTCGTGGACTGAGGCAAATGGCCATTGCACCAAGAGAATAATCCAGCTATCCTGAGATGGTATGTGGGAGCTGAAAAGCTGGTTCACAGAGTATAGAACAGAATGATGATGGCTACAGAACAAAGCGAGGAAGGAGAAAGGAATGGGGGGGGCGGGGGAGGAAGACTGGAAAGCAGGTATCAAAAACCAGCTATACAGAAGGAACAGCGCTAGTGTGGAGTTGGTGGTCCATAGATTATCATAGTTATTATATAGTCATAAAGAGCTAAAAGGGAAGAATTTAAAGGTTCTCAACATGAAGAAATAATAAATGTTGAAAGTGATAAATATGCTAATGTGATTTGGTCATTACATACTGTATGCATGCATAATGATTATATGCTATTATCATGTCATTTAATTTTTTAATTGAAATAGGCTGGCATAAAACATTTTACAAAACAAAATAGAGCCAATGAGACACAAAATATAAAGACATAAAAAATATCTAACACATTAAAATGGATTTTTAAAAGGAAAAAAGAGAACAAATCATCAATGTATTCAAAAAGATAACAGGTGAAACATTTTCTAGACTGACAAAAGATACTGCCACATAGGTTCAGAAAGCCGGACACATCGATAAGGAGTTAATAGAGTAATACACAAACTGTCGCTTAAAATATTGTACAGCATCAGAGAAAGGGAATATTGAAAACCAGACAAAGATAGTATGTTGCCCTCATAGAATTAGTATTGGGAGCAACAGTTGATCACACACATCTATTATGCAGGGGAAAAAAAATAACTGCATCTTGTAATACTCCACCACAGTGTAAAAAAAGATGGGCTCTGGTATGGATGGAAAATTGATGACTAATGCTAAATGCTTGATTACTAGTTTGTGGGGCAAGCAGGAGAATTTTTCAGAGATAGGGCCTTGTCATGGGAAAAGGACTATTAAGGGGGACACTTGTGACCTGACCTCGTCTCCCTCTTGTGGCTTCCTAGACGATGTAAGGTCACTGACCACTTTGCTCTAACACACATTCCCTTCCATGCCATTTTACAATGACCTAGGTCTGATCCATGGGGCACAAGAACCATGACCTGAAATGTCTGAGACCATGGTTATCAAATGCAAAAGCACAACTTTCCTTGTTGAGCTGATTCTCAGTGTCCTGTGATGTGATGGACTTGACTGCAGCATCTTCAGACAAAAGATCCTCCTAGATTCCCTAGATCCTCCACCACAGTGAACTCTAAAGTCAGTCCAGATAAACAGAAAGTGATCCCAAGTTTCTATGCGAGGAGGAATAAAGAACAAAGAACATGCTAAATATGGACAGAAGTCATCCCTGGCCTTATAAATAATGAGGAGCCAAAGTGACTACAAACATGTACACATCAGAAGGAGGTGAATCAGTGTACAATTTAAATGTATTTTATTACCCAATAAAGGGACAAATTATTCATTAGCTGCAGACATGGATCTATATGCATTTGATAATAAACAGTGAATAGTTAAAATAATATATACTTTCCAAACTAGTAGAAAGATATTAATAAAATTTAAATCAGTGAAATTAAAATAATAGAGATAAAGCAACAGAACAGGAATGGCAAAAAGAAAACATGAAATAAGATGATTGACATACAGCTGCAGAGATGGCTCATCAGTTAAGAATACTTGCAGCTGGTTCAATACCTAGCACCTACATGGCAGTGCCTAAGTGTCTGTAAACCCAGTTCCAGGGGATCCAACACCCTCTTCTGGCCTCCCTGGGCACTGTACACACATGGTGTATGGACATACATGTAGGCAAAACCCAAACACATAAAAATATATAAGTAAATAATTTTAAAAAGATGAATTACATAAATTCAAATACCTTAGTAATAAAAAACATAAACAGGCTAAAGAGGGGCTTTAATCAAAATAAAAACTATTCAAACAACTAAAAAAAAAGTAAAACCTTGCTATTCATAAGATATAAAACACAGGCCCTAGAAAGGCTGAAAAATAAAATATGAAAGTTTGTTATAAAAATACCAAAGAACTTGCTATAGTGTTATTAAGTTCAAAATAATAGACAGCAGGAAAATATAATTGCTTATATATACAACTATAAATCCTAATATAAAAGCAAAAGGCTTCAATTTGCCAGGTAGAAATATTTCTAATATTATAATGTCAAATGCATAAGGTACCAATTGACACATCTTCACACAGAGACAGATCCATGACTAGGGATTTTTACTCTGATAATAACTGACTGAGGTGGCTAATCTTCATTGCCAATTTTGACATCGGGTGTGGCCGTGAAGATGATGATGAAGACCCATAGGAGATTCTATCCCATGGGCTGGGACCTAGGCAGAATGGAAGGGAAAGAAAGTGGTGGCATTCCCACCTCTCTTGCTGGCTTTCCACCGTATGAACTGCTCTGCCCTGCCCCTTGCCATGGTGGACTGACACTTCTGCAACCAACTCCTCCCTTAAGTTGTTTCTGTCAGGATTCAGTCATAACAACGAGAAAGTAAACAATACACCGAGATAAGCACACCAAAAATAAGTGGAGAAGATTTGGACAACACATGAACAACTCTGGCCTAATTGGAAAAAAAAATTCAAGCATATCCTCCTTAGGAACCATAATGTGTGTGTGTCTGGAATATATAAATATATTTCCATATATAAGGTATACATATAAGATATTTTATCTGAGTGTATGTTAGACATTGAAACTCAAAACATTGTCAAAGAACTGAAATAAGGCATAGCATATTTTATAGCTTCTTATATTTAAGCTCAAAAATAGTATCAAAAAGGTAACTGTACTGTTATAAATATTAAGTATATAATCAATGTTTCTAAATCACTAATCAAAGGAAACAAGTATAATAAACTTTACAAAATAATTTGGAAATTCTTAACAGTAAAACTCACATAAAGAGAATGTGAGCTACAAACTGTAAAGTCAAGGAAAGGAACACTTACTACATAATGCTGACCCTAGAAAAATGGAAAAGCCCCTTCTCTGCCCCCTCACTGCCCTCCCCTCAGGAAACCTCCCATGTGGGCCCTGTTGTACAGTGTGACTCCTTCATGCCACTTTTAAAATACAACATTTGGTGCTGACTCAGACAGGCTCTCCTCGCAGTCTGAGAGGTGCCTGCCACAGCCCGACTTTCTCACCTAATGGAGCCCTGGGACTCTCCATCCAACACTGACAATTGCAATCATGTGGCTCTCCTTCATTTTGGCTGGTGACCTCATCATGATTTCTCGTGAGCTCCAGAGAGTCTACTTGGATCTACCTCAAACAGCATCTTGCCAGGTCCAAGAGGTGCCAGACGGTTCCACAGAACCTGAACAGCGAAGGACGCAGACAGCACCCTAGTTTTCTCAGGTCCCCCAAAGATGATCAATGCCCGCAGGCCAGCAGGAAGCAATCTTGAGAACATGGTGCCCTCATCCCGCCTCACCTGCTACCCCTTTCTAACGCCTCATCTTTTTATAATAAACAAAAGGGAGGAATGTTAGCATTCAGGCATCTGTACTGGCCTGTCCTTAGGGTCCTGACAGGATAGACCTCAGCTGCAGCCACCAAAAGTACCCCGTGTGTGCATTCACTACGTTTCCTTATAAAAGGAGGGCCTTGCCCACCTCCCATCCCTCTCTTCCTTCGCTCTCATCCCCAGGGACCGGTCTCTGCCCCCTTCTCTGCCCCTTCACTCCCCTCCCCTCAATCAACCTCCCATGTGGGCCCTGTTTAAAAAAAAGAAAAAGAAATAATTAAAAATTTATGATAAAAAAGAAAATGAAAGGGCAAAATGAGTATAGATGATATATACATTTAAGTCAAACACATAAAAAAGTCAAATGTATTCCATTTTAAATAATAACCAGGTGATTTAGGCCAGTCTTGGCAGTGAAACAGAAATTACAACAGATATACAGAACTCCTTCCGAAAGGCAGCTAAGAGCTGACAGACGGCAGGGAGTCACAAACTAATGGTGGGCAGAGCGTGCAGTCAGCTTCTGCCCTGACAGGGTGCCGATCCCAGAGGACCTGGGCTGCTGGCTCCGCCGGCTTCACAATGCAAGGACAGCGTCAAGACTTAGGACCAGAGTAGACATGAAGTCTAAATGAAGACTTTGGAAACACTAAGCCAACAGTGCTAAAAGCCACACATACATAGTAGGGAAGGGTGAGGCAGAAATAAACCCGCCTCCACACTTTATGGTGAGATTTCCTTGGCTCATGGGGGAGGGGTAAGCTGGAAAACATTGACCAACTCTAGAGTGGATTTGCAGCCCAAAATTTAATTTTCAGTGTGCTGCAAGAAAACTTAGAATGTCCTGGAATGGAGTAAGTAACTCTACTACCTCTAAGAAGTTTAAACTCTATCTGGTTTAAACATTTTCTGTACCGCTGTATGTTTCCATATTTTTTTCAAAGACTATATGAAAATATTCAATGTGGCTATGGGTTGGGTTTACCTGTAAAGGAGCAATCATCCTTGATAGCAACAATGGAATTTAAGAGCGGACACAGCATTTTTAATAAGCTGAAAATAAACCCAGCAACATAAAGGTCTATCTTCATCAAAATAGCCTTCAATAATTAAAAAAATACGTAAGACACATTTTGACAAAACATTTTTCTTCAAAAGTTGTCACTGAAGGAAATTCTAAATTCTATGTTTCAGGCTCAAGTAAAAAGATCACAGATGATTATAAGGTATGCAAAAAAAAAAACACAAAGGAAAGGAAAGCACTGGATCCATGCCTTCCAAGTACTCACCCTATAGGAAGAAATAGTTACAGAAGCACCCAACACACTATGAAGAACTGTACATTATTCTGTAACTATAAAATCTCATCTAATTACTTCCACAGTGAAACATGGTATTTGGGGCAACTCGAATCTGTGCTCAGGCCAGGTTACTCACATTTGGTTGCAAAATAAACTCTTCTTCCCTTTGAGGTGAAAGCTATTTTTATGACAAATGCAATATTTAAAGCTCCCTGTCATCTTATAATCATAAGAGGGAAACCAAGAATACATGAGCTTCCATTATTTCTTTTTTCTTTCTTTTTTGAGATTAGATTTTTCTTTGTAGCCCAGGATAGCCTCAAAGTCTCAACATTCCTTCCTGTCTCAGCTTCTCAGATGCTGGGTCTATGTATAGTCTCGACTCGTTTACGAAGTAATGTCAGAGAGTAACTGGCAGTCTGTGAATCCCTGTCTAAATGACCTGGAGCTAATCTCTAGGTATCTGCCTGTTTCCACACAGGAATGGCAGGGAGACTGGAGATCCAAACTCAGATCCTTATGAACATCTGAGCCATTTCTGCAACCTGATTTGAGGCAAAGTCTCATCTGGCTCAGGCTGGCCTCAAACTTCCGATGTTGTGAGGATGACCTTGAACTCCTCATCTTGCCTCCAATTCCCAGGTGCTGGGATTACAGGTATATGCCACCATGCTTGGCCTTTTTTTTTTTTTTTTTTTTTTTTTTTTTTTTTGGTTTTTCAAGACAGGGTTTCTCTGTGTAACAGAGTCCTGGCTGTCCTGGAACTTGCTTTGTAGACCAGGCTGGCCTTGAATTCACAGAGATCCTCCTGTCTCTGCCTCCCTAGTGCTGGGATTAAAGGCGTGCACCACCACCACCCGGCTTTGGCCTTCTTTTTTTTTTGAGTAACATATGTAATATAAGCCCATATTTATTTCCCTATTCAAACTCTATTTCCCACTCAAACTTCTACCTTTAAATGTACATAAAGAGATAACGGAAATATTTAAGATGTAATTTCCAGTTGAGGGATCAAGTTTTCAAGCCTCTTCGTACTATTTTGATTTGCTTGGTTTCTGCTATAAAGAAATATCATTTTTTTTTTTAAAAAAGTCATTGTTTTAAAAGCCCTAACATCATCTAAATCTTAAGACTATTTAGAAATCCAAAGACTAGCCAGAATGGTGGGTGGTGTATGCCTACAATCGAGCACTCAGAATGTCTAGGGCAGGAGGACTGCCACAATGTCACTTTGGCTATATAGTGAGACCCTATCTCAAAACAAACAAATGAACACCCTGCCCAGTATGCAAAGAATAAAAAGAAACCTAGAGAAAAGGAAAGTAATCTACAGCAATTTCTGGGGCTCAAAAATGTCAAAAAGTGGTAAGTGAATGGTGGTCGTCAAAGAGTTAAAAATGCAGTTAATTCCAAACAATTAAGACTAATGTGGCCATAAAAGTTTAATGTAACTACTGAAAAATATTCTAGAAATAAAATAAAACATAAATGTGGAGCTAAGATGTGGAGACAGAAGATGGAAAAGAGGGTAGAAGAGATGGCTCAGAGGTTAAGAGCACTGACTGCTCTTCCAGAAGACCTGAGTTCAATTCCCAGCAACCACATGATAGCTCACAACCACCTGTATTGAGATCTAGTGCCCTCTTCTGGCCTTCAGTCAAACATGCATACAGAACACTGTATACATAACAAATAAATAAATCTTAAAAAAAAAAAGATGGAAAAGAAAACATGTTAATAGGTTTATTTTATTGAGGGTAAGGTCACAGACACTGCTTCTTAATTGTTAAGATAAAATTAGATTTAAATATACAGTTAGAAAATTAAAGTAACCACTAGTAAAACAAAAATAAAAGAATATAAAATTGTTAATCTACCAAAAAAGGCCAATAAGGATAAAATACACTTAAAAATAGAATAAGAAAAAATACAGAGGGAAAACATAAGAATAAAATTCTAAAGTCAGTGATAACAATAAATGTAAAGGGATTATATTTTGCTGTCAAATATTAAAAACTCAAAGCAGATTATTCATCTATGGTATAAAAGTCACACAAGCTGGACCTGGTAGCACAGGCCTGAAATTAGAGCTCCTTGGAAGGCTAAGGCAGGATTTCTCTGTGTAACAGAGTCCTGGCTGTCCTGGAACTTGCTTTGTAGACCAGGCTGGCCTTGAACTCACAGAGATCCTCCTGCCTCTGCCTCCCTAGTGCTGGGATTAAAGGCGTGCACCACCACCACCACCACCCGGCTTTGGCCTTCTTTTTTTGAGTGACGTATGTAATATAAGCCCATATTTATTTCCCTATTCAAACTCTATTTCCCACTCAAACTTCTACCTTTAAATGTACATAAAGAGATAACGGAAATATTTAAGATGTAATTTCCAGTTGAGGGATCAAGTTTTCAAGCCTCTTCGTACTATTTTGATTTGCTTGGTTTCTGCTATAAAGAAATATCATTTTCAAAGTTCAAAGCAAACCTCAGTAACTTAGTGAGATCCTATCTCAGAAAATCAAAATGAGGCTGAGGATGTAGCTCAGCCATATAGCCTATGTTTTCTGCTTGTAATCCCAAATACTGCCTGCAACCGCCTCCACCCAAAAAAATGTAGCAGAAAGAGGAATCATCATTTAAAAGGAAAAGGAAAAGCAAAGATAAACTAGATAAATATAAACAAAATTATTCAAAGCCAAAAGTACTCAATAAAAGAAATAAGGAATAAATTACAGAAGGATTTGTAAGCCACAGTCCATAGGATGAATGCATATAATCCACTGTTTGCTTCTGTATGGCTTGTAAACTGAAAGTCATTTATATATATATATATATATATATATATATATATTTTTTTTTTGGTTTTTCGAGACAGGGTTTCTTTGTGTAGCTTTGCGCCTTTCCTGGAACTCACTTGGTGGCTCAGGCTGGCCTCGAACTCACAGAGATCCGCCTGCCTCTGCCTCCCAAGTGCTGGGATTAAAGGCATGCGCCACCACCGCCCGGCCATTTTTATATTTTTAAAGGGTTGCATACAAATACAAAAAAGACCCTACTTAAGGTTTACACGCCTAAAATACTCACTGTGTAGTCCCTTTAAGAAAAAGTTATCGGGTTTTTTTTGGACATTTTGTATAACAGGATCAACTAAGACTGGAAAATCCATAATATATAGAAATTTTGCTCACAGTCTAGAAAGTCTAAGATCCAGAGACCAACATCTGGCAAGTGCCTGCTTGCTTTATCATCCTATTGGAGAAAGTGGAAGGAAAGACACTTGCATATGCTCACACAAGAAAGGAAACCCATTTTAATATCACAGCTCTTATGTTCTAATCTCTCAACTCTGTGACACAGGATTAAATGTACAACACCAGGACATTGGGGAACACATTAAAACCCAAGCAGCTGCCAACTTAGCCTATATACTCTAGGTTGACAAAAGGTGTAAGATAGCATGATTCATTAACTCACTGATTTACAGAGGCCTCTCTGTGTTAAGGAAATCAAACTTTAATCATACATACTTTTATCACTTAGCATATCCAATATGTTTTCTTTAGCATGTTAATATTGGCATGTATAACTTTTCTATATTAGACAGTTGAATTTACCAATTTTTTATTGTTTTCAGAGATATATGTTAGAAAGGGGTTTCCACTTTAGCTGTATTTTGTTTAAATATCCTCCTACTTTTGAGTTTAAGTCTTCAAGAAATTAGCTTTCCCAAGACCTTCTGTGACCACGAGAAAATGACCAAACTCTAACAGCAAGACAGCAGAGATCAATGGAGGGAATTCCTGAGGTGTTGAGGTGTGGGACAGAGAGAGGACAAAAGGAGGAAGATGAGCAGAGCAGGTGACAGTGCTTAGGAAGACTTTGAAACTCTTCTTGCTGCAAAGACTCAACCTGCCCTCTGCTGAGCCCCTGAAGATGAAGTCCAACCGTCACACACCTCCCCCACCCCCCACTATTAACCAGCAGAGCCTGGGGAAGAATACACACATTATCATCTCTGCATCTGTAGTCACCTTAGCTCTGGGGTAAGGCAGTGTCCTGTCCAGCAAATACTGCCTTGCTACAGATAACCACTACCTCTGGCCCTGACAACCTTTCCACCCCCTCTTCAGAGACATCCCTGAACCTACAGAACAAGGAAAAGGAGACCTTATAAAATGGACACTGCTGAACTACACATTACCCAACTCTTCTGTATCTTAGATTAAGATACAATGTATCCAGCAACACCTCCAAATTGTTACCATGTGACCTTGGATATTTCAACATACATTGTCATCTCATCTAAAAACAGCAATAACCCACCTTCCTCCTTCATGTCTATGCTCCAAACAGGGCATAGTGCCTGTGGTATATGATGCTGACAGAGCTTTTATCTTGCTGAAGACTTGACAGGTTCTTAATATTACCCATCAAGCAAGAGACTGAGTTGCTTTTCCATATCATCAAGTATCCTTTTGTTTCTGGCCTAGAACTAGTAAGAATGAATGCTGGATTTGATTAAGTGTTTTCAACATCTCTGGAAATGATTTTTTCTTTGATCTACTTACTTATATTAACTATTATCAACAATTTATATGAGTGTATTTCCAGTACTGAATTATCCTGCATTCTTGAGGTGAGTCTAAGGCATATTTCAAGTGTTTATATTCTATTTAACAAATCTTCATGTGGTTTCCTTTCATTTTCACTGTGTTTGGGAACCATTTTGTGTTTAGGAACCATTTGTATAGAACTTAACCTGTACTTAAAACTTAAGACAGAACCCTGTAAGTGCTGCTGTTTCTTCTGGGTTCACTGTTTTAGAGAACAGATTTTGAGGCCCGCACAAGACCTTTCAAGATCTGGCTACTAACACTCCTCCTGGAGAGAGAGTGGGGGTCACAAGGATCATGAGGCCCCTCACCAGGGCCATCCTCTTCCTGAGGATATAAAAGAAGCAAACAAGTGATTGGGGTGGGACTTCCTACTGACATAGCTATCTGAGTTGACCATGCTCCTGTAAATAAATCCAAAACACTCATTGGTTCAACAGGCTGGATCTGGATGGGATCCTTTCCTTGTCTGTCAGTGCCCTCCTGAGAAGTCAGTGGATGTTACTTTATATCTCTCTGGGAAGTCGCTCAACAAACCTAACTACGAAACTATCTGGACCCTGGGCCTCATGCTTTTTGTGAAGGTGATCCTTTTTATATTACTATTATTTATAATTTTATAGAAGGTTGTTTTGTTTGTTTGTTTGTTTGTTTGTTTGTACTCCACTGCATCCTGTCCTCTAACTTTCAGCAATTTTTTTTTTTTTCTGGACAGGGTTTCTCTGTGCAACAGCCCTAGTTGTCCTGGAACTAGTTCTGTAGACCAGACTGGCCTCGAACTCGCAGAGATCCGCCTGCCTCTGCCTCCTGAGTGCTGGAATTAAAGGTGTAACTGAAAGTCATTTTTATATTTTTAAAGGGTTGCATACAAATACAAAAAAGACCCTACTTAAGGTTTACACGCCTAAAATACTCCCTGTGTAGTCCCTTTAAGAAAAAGTTATCGGTTTTTTTTTTTTTTTTGGACATTTTGTACAACAGGATCAACTAAGACTGGAAAATCCATAATATATAGAAATTTTGCTCACAGTCTAGAAAGTCTAAGATCCAGAGACCAACATCTTATCATGCTAAGTAATGACAAATAAAATAGAAAAGCAGCTAGTAAATCTAAGACACAAAAAAGAAAAAAATCCAAATGCCTATTTGCAACAAGAGACCGAACAATAACTGTATTAAGAGTTTAAATGTGCTATATATTACAGTAATACATATAAAAACAGAAGTTGTAGATTAAAAATAGACATTTGAAGAAAATATGAATATAAAGTTAAATAAAGTAGAAACCATAGGGTTGAAAAGTATGCCAAAGATGATCTATATGTTTCCTACTGAAATCATATACTAAGAAGGAAAAATGGGTAAGCGTGTAGGCACACTTGTAGCTTTAGTTATTAAAATTAAGAGGCCTTATATGTGATAGCTTCAATTATGTGGTTAATGTTTAAATAATAAAAGTAATGTATTCACTGAAAAAAAAATTTAATTTGTTTTCTGAGATTGGCTTTAATACAGTCCAGGCTGAGGACCACCTTGAGTTTCTGATTCTCCTAGCCTCTTCCTCCCAAGTGCTGGGATTATTTATAAGCCACACCTGGCTAGCAGGTTTTCTCAGTCATAACTTTAAGGTATGCATTAGTATCTAAGTTAAATAGAGTAACTGCCTCATCCTTAAACTCTAGATCTAGAAAGGAAAATTAAACCAGTATTCATCAGGTGACTACTATAGTCGATATGCTATGAGGAATGCAGACCCCACCCCATCCTGTTTCCTCAGTTCCTTTAGGTCCTCACACTCAGCTTTATTTTCCTATTACACACACCCCTGCACACACACATTCTGTCTTCTACAGCAGAGACTTTGGTTTATTTCCTGCTGCAAATCCCCTAGGAACAGAGCCTTCTATGAATAGGAAGAACAGCAATCAATTTTTGAGTAAATGAAATTGTAGCTTCTCTTCAGGAAGGTACAATCTGCTAAATGGAAGAGAGAAATGAATACCTATTACACCTCTATGGTCTGAATGTTGCATTTCCATCCCCACAAACTCTTTGATGAAACCTAATCTCCAATGTGATGGTATTATGGGGCAATCAAGTTAGGAGAACTCTACCCTCATGAGTGTGATTAATCCCATCATCAGACCTGTGAGAACCTTTTCATCTCCTCCACACTGTAAGAATATACAGAATATGCCATCTATGAAGAAAAATGCCCCTGCTAGGTATCAGATCTCCTGGTGCTTTCACCTTGAACTTCTTAGCCTCTGGTGCTGCGAGAAATGCATGTCTATTATTTGTAAAGGACCCAATCTAACGTGTTCTGTTATAGCAGCCCAAACCAGCTAATGATACCAAATATCCATTAACAAAACAGTACATCCTAAGAATGTATAGGACGCAATACTAAACACAGTGTAAGAGTTCAGAAGACTGCAACATCCTAGACCAGATAATGAGGGTATCACACAAAAAGTGACGTTTGGGCTGAGTCTTTTTAAAGTTCACAGTTTAATGGTTATTTAAAGGTGCACAGACATAACTTTCAGGATGTTTTTAGACCCCTGTGCCATAGCTACTCACTCCCAACTTCCCAGTTTCCCCAGGACTAAGTCACCACTAAACTGCGCTCTGTCCCTGTGTATTTATTTGCCCATTGTATATACTTCATATAAGCACAGCCATATGATATATGAAATCCTAGGACTAGCTTCTTTCACCTAGCATGCTTTCATGGTTCACCCACATATCATACAGCATGCATCAGTATTTCATTCCTTTATGGCCAACTAACAGCACGAAGTCCAGCAATCAGCAGATGGACATTTGGGTTTCATCTTCTCACTGTGGTAATAAAGCTCCTTTTGTTCTACTCAGCCCCATAACCAATTTGCCAGACCATTCTGTACAAGCCGTTTTCACCTTGTATCTAGATAAATACAAGTGTCCTAAGTGGTCTTCTCACTTCTTGTCTTCATTCCCCGATTCAGTGTGTTCTCAGAATCACAACTAAGAACATTTTTCCCAACTTAAGTCAGATCACGTCACTTCTCTGCTCATAACCCTGTAATCATTTCCACTTCACTGTGAGCAAAAGCACAGACCTTGGTAAGCGCTAAAGCTCTGTTCACTTGGACCTATTACAACTCCGACCTCATTACCCACTACTTCCCCATTCACTCTGCTCCGGTCATTCTGGCTGGCTGTTCCTTCCAAAGGTCAAGCACATTCTCACCTCAGGGCCTTTTCCTGGAATGTTCTTCCTTTAGATAGCTGCATCTCATCACTTCTTAACCTGCTATCACGTTCCCCACCATTTTTACATCCATCAACGTTTTCCCCCTGGTTCTGAGGACTGAACCTCACACATACTAGGTGAGTATTTGTCAGGTGAGCTATATCCCCAGCTAAGTAACAGTATTTTAAATTGGGGCTCCATCCTATTCCTATATACCTCGTCTCTTTGCAGTACTTCTCATCACCTATAAGACTACAAACACGTTTTCCTTTCTCAGACATATGCCTGAAGAGGACAGACTTTGTTCACAGCTCTCTCCCTCACATTCAAAGCTATGCCTGGCAAATACGCTATCAATAAATCTGCCAAACTAATGCTCTCATTTCATTCCGCCGCACGACCATCTATCCTGTTTGTCCAGGAAGAGCTTATAAAATGTCCCGAGGGTTTCTTCCAGTGTGGATTCCCTAGAAGGATTATACTTTGCCTCGAAAGAAAAACTGTGCTTTATCTTGTCAACCACAAGGAGGAGTTGAGGAGAGAGCTGAGCAAAGAAATCAGGTAATTCTTTCCCTTGCTTTTCCTCCTCTAACCTCAAGGGGGAAGAAAGCTGGATCTGGAACCGGCTATAATAAATGAATGGTTTTTCTCCACATTATGCGTTACCTAGACACACACGTCAACAGTAAAGATTACAACCCTTCCATAGGCCAAAAAAATCAAGGCCTGGGAGTGTTTAATTCCTCTACTTCACAAATCGGGGAAAGAGTTCCCATCAGCACAGACATAACTTACGATGAAGACCAAGGTGTCCAGGTCGTCAGTAGGCTCTCCTATTAAGTCTGTACTATTTAATATGGACCCCAGCTACAATTCTTACACCGTGTACGCAATTCGGTCCCTGGACTAAACCAGTTCTCAGATCTGATGCTAACTCCTCAACCCCCGATTCGTGTACACCAGGACCCATTTCCCAAGCGCTTCGGACTCACCGCCACCTGTTGATGCCCACGTTGGAGGAGCCGGCGAACCAGGGGTCGAGGATGTAGACGCAGCGGATGGTGTCCGCGCCCTGGATGCACTCCTTCAGGGCGGGGTTGTCGTGGAGCCGGAGTCCCTTTCGGAACCAGTGCACGGCGTTCACCCCCATGCCCGGGGCGCGGCGGGTCACCCCGACTTCCTTTACCGAGAGCTTCAAGGGAGGGAAGCCGGGCTCATAACCGACACCTGCGCTTCCAGGAGAACCTCCGCACGCGAGGAGTGGGGAACGGACGGCAGAGAGGGGACGGGAGGAGGCGACGCCGGGGCCGGGCGCGGAGGCGGCGAGCGCGCAGCTGGCAGATGAATGGAGGCTGCCGAGGCGCCGAGGTCCACGGGCGACGTCCTTCAGGAGCCCGCGCCCGCGGCCAGCGTCCGGAGGACACGCATACCTTCCAGGGCCTGCGACCCCCGGGGCGCAAGCGAGCGCGCGGGGCTCGAGCCGCCACGACGGCCCGAGCTGGCCGCGGCAGCCCCGGGAGGCTCGTCACGGAAACCTCGCCCTTAGCGAAGGCGGCCGGCGAGCAGGCGGCGGCGCGTCCCCAGCGCTCTCCACGGGCGGACACGAGCTCCCCGCGGGCGGCGCGCGACGCGGCCTGTGCGCCCCGGAGTGGGCCGGGAGCTCGGATCGCGCGGGCTGGCGCTCCAGGCCGCTGGACGCTCGCCGGGCCGGTCACCGGTCCCGAGGCTGCCCGGGTGACTCCGCCGCGTTAGCGGCCCCCGCCCCGCCCCCGGCTCCTCATTGGGCGGCGCGCGCCCCACGTGACCACCGGCACCTCACGTTTCTGAAGTGTGTTTACTACGCCGGGCCGGGACCGCGGCGGCCGCCGCGGCGCCGGGTGTTTCCGCGCCGGCGGGGGCGGCTCGGCGCTCGGGAACCTCAGTTCTCGCCTGGGAGCCGGGCTCGCCGCCTCTGCGGGTCTCCGCAGCCCCAGGCCGCGGGCGGGGGAGGCCCCAGGCCGCGGGGAGGGGGAGGAGGCGTAGTCCGGCTCCCGGGGGCCGGGAGCTGCTTCCATTGGCTGAGGCGCGCCGAGACCCGGATGAGCACGGGGCTGCGGGGAGCTCGCCGGCGGGCGCGCGCGCTGCTGGGCACGGCGCGCGTGCGCCCTCGCGCTGTACTCGGAGGGGCCCCGGGCCGGGAGCGCGCCCAGGGTTCTTCCCGTGGGGTGGGAGGGAAGGCTGGGGCCGGTTCGGGGCCACCCTGGGAGTTAAGGCAGAGCTGGGTGAGAGGTCCGCTAGGAGAGCCACCGCGTGCTTCACTCCCACGTTAGCCGGAGTCCTCTGCTCTGGAAGGAGCGGGAAGCGCCCCTTGAGCCTTTTTTTTTTCCTGCTTGGCGCGGGCACCTTTGCACAAGCCCTGGAGAAGGCAGATCTGGTACCGGATCTTCAGCACTTCCCGGCGTTTCATAATACTGTCGATATATCGTCAGTTTATCGACTCTGGTCTATTACACGAGGTGTAGTTTAAGAGGGCATCTTGATTAGTTTTTGTTGTTGTTTTGTCAACTGCAGTTAATCTGGGAGGAGGAACCTCAACTGGTAAAGGCCTCCCTCAGGTTGCCTGTGGGGGAGTCTGTAGGACTGATGTGGGAGTCGAGCCACCGCTAGGCAGGTGGTCCTCGGGAGGTTGTCTAAGAAAGCAGGCTGAGCAAACCAAGGGGGAACAAGCCAGTAAAGAGCTTTCCTCCGTGGCCTCTGCTTCAGCTCCCTCCACCAGGGTTTTGCTGTGCATTCCTGCCCTGACTTCTCACCATAACGGACTATTAACTAAATCTGCGACAAACCCTTTCCTGCCCAAGTTGGCTTTGGTCATGGTGTTTCATTCAAGCAATTGAAATCTAACTAGAACACAGGGCTACGTGTGCACCTTTGCCAGACTTTCCAGCAGTAAGCCACATGTCATGCCTTAGACACACAAGGCCCCTTTTGTTGAGGCAGGGTCTCATGTAGCACTGGCTTAATTTGAACCTGCTGTGTAACTGAGAATGACACTTGATTCTCATGTCCCCATCCCTGAGTCCTAGCATCACCTATGTGCTTATATGCATCCATGAAAATGTATATATCTCTATATAATATAGATATATAAATAAATATATATACCTGCTGTGTATGTCAAATTTCTCTGATTGGTCAATAAATAAAACACTGATTGTCCAGTGGCTAGGCAGGAAGTATAGGCGGGACTAACAGAGAGGAGAAAAGAAAGAACAGGAAGGCGGGAGGAGACACTGCCAGCCGCCACCATGACAAGCAGCATGTGAAGACACTGGTAAGCCACGAGCCACGTGGCAAGGTATAGATTTATGGAAATGGATTAATTTAAGCTATAAGAACAGTTAGCAAGAAGCCTGCCACGGCCATACGGTTTGTAAGCAATATAAGTCTCTGTGTTTACTTGGTTGGGTCTGAGCGGCTGTGGGACTGTCGGATGACAAAGATTTATCCTGACTGTGGGCAAGGCAGGAAAACTCTAGCAACATATACCTATACCCATATCTATCTGTCTGTCTGTCCATCCGTCCGTCGATCCGTCCATCCATCCATCCATCTAGAGAGGGAGAGGCAGGGAGGGAGGATATCCTTAAGTTGTTTAAGGGTGGCCTTTAACTCACTTTGTAGCCCAGGAATGTCATTATACATCCTGTTTCAGCTTTAGGAGTACCTGGTGTTACAGGCCTGTGCCACTAGGGCCAGCATAGCAATTACTGAATGAAGCAGGTGTGTTCAAAGGAGATAACCAAACAGATAAACCAAACAACAAACCTCAGCCCTCCTGGAGTTTATGCTTTGTTTCTTCTTTATTGTGCTGGATTTTCTTTTGATAGAGGAATGCTCTTTGGGATCTACAGTTCACTACAGTCAATCATCTTTGAACTGCCTAAAGTATATTTCCTCATATTCCTTTGGACTCAAATAAATGCTCCTTAATTTGTGAAAATATTCTTTACCTCTAGCACAAATATAGCGCCTCCCTGAGTCCTCCAAGTATGTGTCTGATACATCACTTGACACACTGTTACGAAGACTAATGGACATTTTTATTATAATACCTAGCTACATTGCCTCAACAACAACACTTATCACTATTGTAAATGTGTTTTTGCTTCTCTCCAAAGTGTAACTTCTCAAGGACGGGTCTCTGAGTCCAGCGTATCTTTGTATGCCATCAATATCGAGGACACAGACATGCGTAATTAAATGTTAATTGAACAAATGAAAGAAGAGTTGCTGGGCACCACTATGTTTGGCAAAGTTAAAAAGAGAAATAAAAT
This sequence comes from Peromyscus maniculatus bairdii, assembly GCF_049852395.1. Lineage (NCBI taxonomy): Eukaryota > Metazoa > Chordata > Mammalia > Rodentia > Cricetidae > Peromyscus > Peromyscus maniculatus. The sequence goes on along the minus strand of NC_134869.1, from coordinate 2,149,716 downwards.
AGTGCTAGTTATAGGTTGAATTGTGTTCCCTTCGAATTCTTACACCACCCCCTTACCTGTGAAAATGACTACATTTGGAAACAAAATATTTGAATATAACCAATTTAAGATGAGGTAATGCAGGGAGCCGGGACAGTCGCCATTATAAGATGGCGCAGACTTCCTTGCATCCTGGAAATATATAACTTATAAGACAATGCTTTCGATGAAATACGCGCCTCGGCTTTGCGCATGCGCAAGATATATATATATATATATATATGTATATATATATATATATATGTATATGTGTATATATATATATATATATATATATATATATATATATATATATATATATATATATGTCCCTAGCCAATCCCGTGGCGCCTGGTGGTGGCAAGCTAATTTCAGCCAGTCAAGGAACGATCCATGCCTCTTATCCCTATATAAGCAGCTGTTTTCAGTGCTCGGGGCCCCTCGCTTCCAGTTCTCTCTTAATCAAAAGGCTCTCCAATAAAGTGTGATTTGAGAAGAATCCTTGAGTGGTGGTCGTTCTTTCTCGCTGGTCGAGGAGATCGCCGCAGTTAATCATTAAAGTGTACCCTAATCTAACATGATAAGTGTCCTCAAATAGAGGATAAGTTTGGACATAGAGACAGACATGCATACAGAGAGAGTGCCATGTGAAGATTGAAATTAACCAAGGGACTAGAAAGAGCCAGCAAAGCCCTGGAACATCCTTCCTTAGTGACTTCAGAGACCACATGACCCTCCCGATGCCTGCTTTTGGACTTCTGGCCTCTAGAACTGTTGCTTTGAGCTACCTAGTATGCAGTACTTTATAATGGCAGCTCTAACACATGATAGCGAGAGACTAACTTCAGTGATTTAGGGAACCAATGTCTAAATACTTCTTTCTACCTCTGCTTCTGTTGCCACAGGAGTAGCTCTTCTGTTTTTAGTTTCTGCAGAAGATTTGAAACTCTGTACACGAAAACCATAGAGAATTAGGCATATTGTTCATTTTTGTAGAGAGGAGTGACCTTGTGGTCACTACTAGGGACCTTCTGAGCCTCTTGTCACCCATGCAGAAGACTTGACAACAGAGCTGTGCCTTCACTTGGATCGTGTTGTATTCCAGGACCCATTTTTGTAGCTTTAAAAAAATACGGTGCTTTGTGTTTGTCTTTGAGCAGTTTGAAAGGAAGCAGAGTGTCTCTATAGACATAAAAACTGTTTTCAAGCATCCAAATGAAATGGTGGGAAGTGAAGAGAAAATTGATCCACGTAGAGTTGACTTCTGTTTATGGATTGTTCATTCAATAAAGATGAATTTTTTAACAGCGTATGGGTGTCTGTGTAACTTTAGCATTGAAGCATTAATCTTATAAAAGTGTATCAACAGTGCATTCCTCAAACACAAAAAGGGTTTCAATGGCACATCGACCGTTAAATACATTTGGATTGGACAATAGAGACCCCCATTTAGTAACAACCATGACTTATTGAGCAAGTGCTATGCTCTATATACAGTGTATTAGTGATATTTGTGATGCTTTTTTCTCTGAAACATTTTTGTGGGTATTAGGGGATTATGCTGTGGCATCATGGAGAAGGTAGTTTTCAACTTCTTCACACTGAAAACCAGTTCTAGGTCTTTCTTTGAAGTAACTTTGCTGTATTTGATGCAGTCAGTGGATGCCCAAGCTGTGTCTTCCAGGAGCATTTCCAAACCACCCTGTGGGTCCAGTGGGTTTTTTAAGATGCCAGGATATGGGGGCAGCCTGGGTAGGGGCTGGATTTTCCAAAGCGGTGGACAAGCCCCAAACCAGGACTGAGAGCCACAGGGAGAGCCTCTTGGTGGCTGCACAGGCACCGGTGTCTGTGGACTAGTGGCAGGACATGTTGGGTATAATCTTTATAATGTTATTAGGATACAGTTAAATCTGTTAGGGTAAGGTAAATATTAATGATAAGAAAGTAAAACTCCAGGACATAAGTAATAAAACTGGATGAAAAGCCCAAACTCTTTCTGAGTCCAGAGCTCTTTTCTTGGCATATAGCCTTTCACTGACCCCCATTCTTTCAGAGTGAATTCTATGCATAAGCAGAGTCAAGACTGACTGTGGTGTCGCCTGCACCTTCCAGGTAAGTCAGGAAGATGGTTGGGAAGTTCAGGACCAGCCAAGGCTACTTAGTGAGGCCCTGCCTCAAACAAAACGCATGCGCGCACGCGCGCACACACACACACACACACACACACACACACACACACACACGGAGAGAGAGAGAGAGAGAGAGAGAGAGAGAGAGAGAGAGAGAGAGAGAGAGAGATCGCAAAGAATTACTGATGAAATTTTTGTTGGGTCCAACTTCATGATAGTACTAGAAATAAAATAGGACCAAGAGGGAGAGACTGCCTCAGTCTCTTGGCATTAACTTCTTCAGAATTGCTATGATCTGGGTGTGGTTTGTCCCCCCAGGGCACACGAGTTAGAGGCTTGGTCTTCAGCATGTGATATGAGATGCTGAGCCATCTCTCCAATCCTACAATAAATTCTTCTGGAGACTAAGCTAACACATATAACACTGTGCTACTTTACACATCAGTTATTATCTCATCTCATCTCAGCTCCAAATTCACCTTCCATTGCCTCTTGTTAGAGCAACACCCGATAAGGACATCTCCTTTGCCTCTGGCATTGCCTTACACTCTGCCAGTAGAAGGCGGGGTGGGAAGTTGAGGCAGCCATCTCTTCTGAGTTCTCGTGTGCTTTTGTTTTCCTTTTCTGACCCCTACTCTGTGGTTGACAGAAGCCCTTGGAGAATGGACATGTAATGAACCAGTTTGTATCAGGTTTCAGGAGTAGTGTGGTTGGTGGCTTCCCAAAGAGTCTGGCAGACATCGTGATGGTGGTTATCCAGTCTCAGCCCAACTGCATTTTGGGGGCCACTCCCAGCCTCCCAGTGGTGACTGGAGAGCTCTTCTGGCTAATTTCCTTATCCAGTGTCTGTAGCCACACCTTCTCCAGTGAGATGTCAATCCTCCTCTTGGGGAAGGTCCCTGGCTTCACCATTCCAAATATGTCCTTAGTACTCATGCATGGGTCTGGGGTGTTCTTTGGGGCTCTATTTATCTTAGTCAATTCCTTATTATAACTCATAGTTCCTCTTACTGAATATTTCCCATTTGATTTAGCAAGTCATTTTGGTTTCCTGGCTGTATACTGATGCAATCCATAGATGACCCAGTTAATAAGGATGTGCTTGTGAACAGCCCTCTCCCTGGTTCTTATCCTCCTTGCTGACTGAGTGCATTTAGAAAGTGTAAATAGTTACAAATGTAGCAATATGATATTGTGAAATATTAGCCAATGTTTTTTTCTTTCCACAGACTTTTTTTTTTTTTTTTGTCCTATGATGATCCCCGTGCAGGTCATTGGATATGAGGCCAACATCTGGGATCTGATCTGATCTCAGAGCAGCATCACTAGAGGACAAAGTCTTGTTCTGAGCTCAAGCCTGGTCCAGGTGGCAATCAGTAAGCACCCCACTCCTCCACCAACACTGTATAGACACTCTCCACGCTGGACAGAGACATAAGTACAGGAAAATGAGATCAAACCTTCTCTAAAATAAGGAGATAACATCTTACACACTTTTTATCTAGGATCAGCTCCAGATTACCAAGATAAACTCTGGGTGATCTAGGCTAGGAAGGACTTATGCCAATTTCCATCTGAAATCAGGAGGCCAAGTCCCATGGAAGAGCTGCCATTAGAGACTTTTGTGTTCCCACCCAGAATGCATGTATGGAATGCCATGGGACAGAGGAGGCCCAGGAAGCACAGCCCAAACTCCCTGCTGGCTAAAGAGAACAGCCAGACCTTTCATCTCCATTGTTTCACTCTCTAGTCTCACTTTATGTGTATCAATGTTTTACTTGCTGCATGTCTGTGCACCATCTGCATGCCTGGTATCCCAGGAGCTGAGAAGAGGTCACCTGGAACTGGAGTTACAGATGGTTGTGAGCTGCCATGTGGGTCCTGGGAATTGAACCTGGATCTTCTGCAAGTGCTCCTAATCTCTGAGCCATCTCGCCAGCCCCTGTTTTGATTTTGGAGGCAGGCTCTTATGTAGTCCAGGCAGCCTACAACTCCCTATGTACGGTTGATGACTTTAGACTTCTGATCCTCCTGCCTTGGCCTCAGAGCTCTGGAATTGCAGGGGTAGCCACCATGGCCAGGCTATGTGGCGCTGGAGATTCAACCCAGGGTTTTGTGCATGCCAGGCAAGTACTCTATCCTCTTTACTACATCCCAGCCCACAGCTTAATTTGTCTCTATGTCTGCTCTTTCTCAGAGGAAGTGAAAGTTGGCTGAAAAAGAAAATAAGTTACTTAAAGAGTTATAACAGAGGAATGGTGTGATGCAAAAGGCCACAGGGAATTGTGACTCTCAGGCAGACGAGGACATAGGTGTTCAGTAAATGCCAACTTGGAGAGATTATAGCTTGGGGATCAGACAGGATCATCTCTAAATCAGACTACAGCGTAGACAACCTTCCTCAGGATGTGATGTCCTTAAATAGCAAGGGAATGGAATGGGCCTGGATGTTCATTGTCAGATAAACATAAACAAAATGGGATTTTTATCTGTAAAAATGAAATTATGAAAGTTCAGGAAAGTGGATAGATATGGAAATTATTATATTAAATGAGATGACTCAGAAAGACTGTGTGTGTGTGTGTGTGTGTGTGTGTGTGTGTGTGTGTGTGTGAGTTTGAACATGGGTCATGAAATGATAAAGGGAACCAATGAGATGGAAAAAGAGGCACTGAGGAATGGAAGGGCAGTAGAACACATGTTTCATGAAAAGGAGGCTCCTGCAAGTAGGAGAGCATAAGAGTCAGAAGGGAAGGGAGGAGAGAAAGATGAACTAAAATAAGTTATATCTGAGAATGCATTGTGGTAGTTTGGATGTAATTGGCTCCGTAATCTCATAGAGAGTGGCACTATTAGGAGATGTGGCTTTGTTGGAGTGGGTGTGGTCTTGTTGGAGGAAGTGTATCACTGTGGGGTGGGCTTTGAGGTTTCCTATGCCCAGGATTCTGCCCAGTGTCTCATTTGACTTCCTATTGCATGCACGATATAGGACTCACACCTTCCTCCAGGACCACATCTGCCTGCACGCGGCCATACTCCCTGCCATGATGATAATGGATTGAACCTCCAAAAATATAAGCAAGCCACACAATTAAATGTTTTCTTAGTAAGAGTTACCATGGTCATGGTGTCTTTTCACAGTAATAGAAACCCCAACTAAGACAGAAGTTGATACCAGGAGTTGAGTATTGCTGTGATAGACCTGACCATGTGTTTGTTTGGACAAATTTAGACTTTGGTACTTTGGGTTTGGAAAGCAGTGGAATGTTTTAAGCACTGCTTAATAGTCCATACTAGTAGGAGCATGGAAGACAGTGGTGCTGATGATGATTTGAACTGTTGGGAGTTTACTCAAGAGGTTTTGGAGGAGAAGAATTTCAGTATACTACGTAGAGATCATTCCTGTGATATTTTGATGAAGAAAGTGGCTGATTTTTGCCCTTGTCCAAAGAGTCTGTCTGAGGCTAAAGTGGAGAGTTTTGGATTAATTCCATTGGCTGGAGAATTCTCAAAACAGCCTAGTATATACTCTATTGTGTGGTTATTAGTGTTAACTCTGACGAAGATTTGTAATGAAAAGGGGCAAGCTGAGCGAGGAAAAATATTTGAGGAGAAAAAGAGAACCAGAAAGTGGAATGGAGCTAAGTTCTGTGTTCAAGGAGATAAATGGATTAAAAGGAATAAAGGGAGTGGTGACCTCAGGGCAAGATCCCATCTGACTAATTTCCAATTTGTGAAAAGGAACTAAAGAAAAGCGTAGAGCCAAATGTGGTGTGGCACACCTTTAATCCCAGTACTTGGAAGGCAGAGGCTGGCAAATCTCTGAGTTTGAGGCCAGCCTGGTCTAGAGATCCAGTTTCAGGACAGCCAAGCTTTGACAGTGAAAGACAGAAAGCTGTTGAAGATGTAATTGAACAAAGGGGCCATGTTCCAGCCCCAGCAAGCAGCAGAACTTGGCAGTTTTGGCCATGTAGTTCTGGGTTTAGAGTTAAAGATAAAAGAAAAGAGTTATGGAATCTGCCTCTGAGGTCAGGCATGTGTCAGGGGTGTCCCTTGAATGGAGGCCTAGTAGAGAGGCCATTTTATGAAGCTGAGAAGTTGAGCCCTGGATTGCCTTGGAGACCCCAAGATGTTAGAGATGCCAGAACCATGGGATACCAGCCAAAGAATGCTGCTAACAGGAAGTGGAACCAACCCAAAAGAAAGAAGTGTGTTGCAGTCAATAAAGCTGAACAGGGTTGGAGATCTGAAGAGCATTTTGACATCAGACATGAAGATGAAGAGTTTGGAGTTTGCTCAGTTGGTTTTTGGTCTTGCTTTTGTCCAATATTCCTCACTATGAACCCTTCCCTGCATTTTGAAATGGTAATGTATATCCTGTGCCATTATTTGTTGGAAGTATATGATCTGTTTTTTTGTTTTGATTTTTTTTACAGGTGATGACAGTTAAGAGATTGCAGAAATCTCAGAAGAGACTTTGAACTTTGGACTTTAAAACATCATTGAGACTGTGATAGACTATGGGAGCTTTTGAAGTTGGACCAAATGGATTTTGCTTTATGATATTGTTACAAGCTTATGGGGCTAGGAAGTCGAATGTGGTGGTTTGAATGTTATTAGCCCCATAATCTCATAGAGAGTGGCACTATTAGGAGATGTGGAGTGGGTATGGCCTTGTTGGAGGATGTGTGTCACTGTGAGGGTGGATTTTGAGGTTTCCTATGCTTAGGATACTGCCCAGTGTATCAGTCAACTTCCTGTTGCCTGCAAGATGTAGAACTCTCAGCTACTCTTCCAGGACCACATCTTCCTGCACACTGCTAAGCTCCCCACCATAGCCACAATGATAATGAACTGAATCTCTGAAACTGTAAGCGAGCCACCCCAATTAAATGTTTTAGTTTGTAAGAGTTGCTGTGGTCATGGTGTCTCTTTGTAGCAATATAAATCCAAACTAAGACACCACAGTGAAATCTAATACTTGTATGCTAATTAAAAAACAAAAAAATAGGGGCTAGAGAGATGGTTCAGCAGTTAAGAGCACTTGCTCTTCTTGCAGAGGATCTGGGTTCAGTTCCCAGCACCCACATGCTAGCTGACTTCTGTCTATAACTGCAACTCTAGGGCACCCAATGCTCTCTTCTGGTCTCTATATGGTGTGCCTACGTACATGCAGGCAAAAACACTCATATAGATAAAATAAAATAAATAAATAAAGTGAAAATAAAAGAGATGTGATGTCCCTTAAGCATCTGAGAACTCAGATGTTGTTGCCCTAAAGAGAGGGAAAGAAGATGGTCTTCATCATTAACTGACTTTAATCTTGAAATCTCAAGAGGGAAGAGGAGAAGAGGGAGAAGGAGGGAGAGAGGAGGGAAGAAGGGAGGAGGAGGGGAGAGGAGGGGGGAGATTCTTGAGTGAAGTGTTGGTATGTTACTCCTGTAGTCTCTGTCATGGACCACCACAAGTTCAAAGCTAGCCTGGGCTACATAGTGAGTTTTAGGTCAGCTTGCATTGCAGTATGAGAGCCTGTTTTTGTTTTTGTTTTTTTTTTTTAATCTTGAAGCAACTGAAAAGACCTAGAATAGACGAGTTTTGAACAGTGAGTGGCCTAAGAGTTTAGGACGGACGTCCAGCTCAGCTATGGAAATGTGACTGCAGCTGCTCCTAGCATTCATTATTAACTAATATTATTCTGCTTTGTTTTTAACAGGGTCTCATGTAGTCCAGGCTGGCCTCAAACTTACTATGTAGCCGAAGATAGCCTTGAGCTCCTGATTCTTGTGCCTTCACTTCTTAGTGCTGATTGAAAATGTTAACATCTTGAATACTTTTATCTAGGATCAGCTCTAGACATCCGAAAGCTCAGGCTCATCTGAGGATGGGAGAGACTTGGGATTATAAATGGGCCCCGCTGTGCCTGGTCTACGTTACATGTTTGTTCTGTTTCCTGTGTCTCTCTCATTTAGAATAAGTCCTGCATTTATTAAGTGAATGAATAAATACCACAATACAATTAATAATATCCAAGACCAATTGAATCTGTGCTATGTGCTAGCCTTAGAGCCACTGTATTTATTATATACATTTTGCTGAGTACTTTACATGTTATTTTATTTATTTAATTTTCACAACAGCTATATTAGTTACATGTTACCATTCATTCCAGTTTTATAGATGAGTATGATAGTTAATTGTTTCAGCTTAACTGGATTTTGAATCACCTAAGGAGACATACTTCTGGACATGTCGGAGAGTGTTTCCTTAGAGATTTAATTGAGGGAAGACACACCCTAGATGTGGGTGACACGATCCTGCGAGCTGGGATCCTGGACTTAATAAAAAGGAAAATATGAAAACATTCTGCTGCTATCAGTGTGCATCTCTGTGCTTCCTGAGTATGAACACAATGTGATCAGCCGCCTCACATCCCCACAGCCACAGTAGAGCGTCTCTCACCCACACGCCTCCCCTGCTGTGATCGTTGATGTCAGAGGGGGCCTTGGCTGCTTCTGCTGTGTGCAGGAAGAGCAGGAGCCAGAGTGCAAGAAGATGGCAGAAGGTTATTTTCGGAAAACTCTTTGGACCATTAAACTGTAGAATCGCTTAGAAGACAACGGCTGGGTACACTGTGGTGATATTTTATTGATGCTGAAATGTGGTGATATTTTATTTGTGCGTTAATAAATAAAGCTTGCCTGGAGATCAGGGGGGAAGGTCAGCCATTTTAAGTAAATAAGTCAGGCAGCACATGCCCTTAATCTGATCACGTAGTTGGCAGGGTCTCTGTGTGTTCAAGGCCGTACTAGGGAACAGAGCCTAGCATGGTGGCACAGGCCTTTAATCCCAGTACCAACCACAGAGACTGTGGAGGGGCCCACAAATAGCTTGACCACACAGCAGCCATGGCAGGCTTAGGGGCCCAGACACAGCTTCTCTGACAGGCTTACTGGCAGGCAAGACCCAGGTCCAGGAAAAGCCTTAAGCTGATACCACCCAGGGATCCACCCAGGGTTGGGGAAGTACCTGACATCCCAGACATTCCAACCATTAGATAAGATGGACAGATGTCCCCGAGTCTAGCACACATCTATTTTTGTTTTACATATACCCCTAGACAATTGTCAGCCAATCAGGGTCCTGGACCCTAGAAATCCTCTCACCTCAACCTCTGCTATGATAAAAAACCTGCCCCACCTGCTCTCACTGCTGCATCGGACAGACAGAGGGACTGAGCTCTGGAGCTTGAAATAAAGGCTGTTTGCTTTTACATTCGGGATTCGGTCTCCGTGGTGGTCTTTTGGGGGTCCCCGCGATCTGGGCATAACAGAGACTTGGAAGTCTGTACAGACAGACAGACAGTGACAGAGCTGTGTAGGAAGAGGCAATGAGGTAGCTGGGCTAAGAGTCAATGAGAGGCCGGGCGTTGGTGGCACACGCCTTTAATCCCAGCAGTCGGGAGGCAGAGCCAGGCGGATCTCTGTGAGTTCGAGGCCAGCCTGGGCTACCAAGTGAGTTCCAGGAAAGGCGCAAAGCTACGCAGAGAAACGCTGTCTCGAAAAACCAAAAAAAAAAAAAAAAAAAAAAAAAAAAAAGAGTCAATGAGAGGGCAGAAAAGCAAAGGCATATAAGCCTGGATAGACAGGAAGTCGCTCTCCTTGGAAACTGCGGAGTTGGTGAGGTGAGGTTAGCTGGTGGCTTTCCGTATTTCCCTGGTCTCTCTAAGGTAACCCAAATTTCTGGCTCCGTTTTTTGTTTTTGTTTTTTTATTTAATAAGACCATTTAGAATTTTGTCTACAGTACACCTATGCAGAAGTTTCTAGATTATATTAAATGGGGTGGGAAGATCCACTGTACCTGTAGTTGGCATCATTCCATGGGCTAGGAGCCTGGACTGAAGGAAAGGCGGAAAGCAAGGCAAACCCCAACAACAATCTCTCCTGCTTTTGGGGTGCATTCCTGCTGCCAAGCCGTGCCCGTTGTGATAGACTGTACCCTCAAACTGTGAGCCGAAACAAGCCGTTCCTCCCCGGGGTCTTGTTGTTTGCTTTGTCAGGGACTTTGTCATAGTAACGAGCAAAGGGACAAACAAGGAGAGAACCGAGGCCCAGAGCAGTCAGCTCAACTGGCGCTCCAAAACGGAAAAGGTAGGAAGCCGAGCCCAGAGACTCCAGCTCCTCTCCAGGGCCTCCCCCAAAGGGGCTTCCCCCTCCCCCAGACAGGGTTTCTCTGTGTAGCTTTGGAGCTTGTCCTGGAACTCATTCTGTAGCCCTGGCTGGCCTCAAACTCACAGAGATCCGCCTGGCTCTGCCTCCCGAGTGCTGGGATTAAAGGCGTGAGCCACCACTGGCCTGGCTACAACTGGTTTACTTATTTTTATGATCGTTGGTATTTTGCCTATATGAATGTCTGTGTGAGGGTGTCAAATCCCCTGTAACAAAAATACAGATAGTTGTGGGTGCTGGGAATTGAACCTGGGTCCTCTGGAAGAGCAGACAGTACTCTTAACCACTGAGCCATCTCTCCAGCCCCCCAAAGGGACATTTAGAGGCTGTTACAGACATGCAAAACATGGGGCAAGGTGAAGGACACAGGTTAACAGGAGCCTCAGAAGGCGTTTTGTAGAAAGTTGCATTCATGCTAAACAGAACCGAATATTTAAAAAGGAGTGGATGGAAGGCTCCAAAGAATTGGAAAGCTGGACAACATATGGCAGTATATTTACGTACGAGGCTCATGTCGATTTTTATGTCTTAGAAAAAGTATGTCAAATGCAAACTGAAAACAGAATGAACAGCATAGAGACCTGGGGTGAGGGGGTGTTGGTTAGAACTGTACCATCAACAACAGCAGTTGGAAGGAGGAGATGCGGGGTAGAAAGCACAGAACGATGCCAGGAGGCTGTGTTTCATGTCTCTTGGGGCTGTGGAAATGCTTCCTAAAGGGCATGGGTCCATGGAGCTTGAACTGAGGCGTTAAACCAGTGGCCCTTGGCATTGCTATGTTGACATGCTGGCACTCGGAGAGGTGTCCGTATAGAGAAGCACATTTAGAGATTGCTTCAGATAGTAACCAAAGCCACAAAAGAACTGATAGGAGTTCTTGGAATAAAACACACAGAAATGACAAGTATTTTGAGCTCAAGGTAGAAAATAGATAGAATGGTCTCGGTCTGCAAAGCCGAAGGTACTATTGTTCTTAGACAGGGTCTCACTCCGAGCCCACACTGGCACTGATTGGTCATTCTATCACTTCTGCCTCTTGACTGCTGGGATTGTAGGTGTGTGCACCACGCTGGGCTAGATTTTTAAGGAAGAATAGTTATTGGGCAAAACTGAGAGGTAATCAAAGGAAGGCAGGTTACATACACATACTGACTGTGAGAACAGACACTGCCCAACGGACCCTTTCCTCTCACCCTTAATGGCTCGAATTCCAGGACAGCAATGAAGTTGCCGGGTACTGGCTGATGCCACCTGGAGGCCAGTGAAAGAAGTACAAAACAAGACCCATAAGACCCTGTACAGACCTGTGTGGACCATTCTGCAAGATGTGCTGTTAAAGCAACAGGTTTATGAAAGATGAAGTTGAACTGGGCACTTAAATGCCTGCAATTTAATACCTGAAGCATCAATAGGATGATCCCAATGAGCTTAATCTCCATGTGAGCAATTAAACACTGGGCTTTACTTCTAAAAACCAAAGCTGGCTTTTTGTTTTTGTTTTTTTTTTTTTGGTTTTTCGAGACAGGGTTTCTCTGTGTAGCTTTGCGCCTTTCCTGGAACTCGCTTTGGAGACCAGGCTGGCCTCGAACTCACAGAGATCCGCCTGGCTCTGCCTCCCGAGTGCTGGGATTAAAGGCGTGCGCCACCACCGCCCGGCCAAAGCTGGCTTTTTGTAAAGGATATAAGGACAAGTTACCCTACCGGAGACAAGAATTCAATAAAGGCCAGCCAGGTACATCCACCAGGAAGACAGAGCTTGGCTGAATGTAGACAAAAGGACAAGGTGGATGAATCACGGGTGTTCTACACAGAAGTGTATTCTTCTAAGGCTCACAATGGTGTGTGCAGCTGTGTGCCTTTCAGCCACTGTTACTCAGTGAAAAAAAGTTGGAACAAAAACACCAATGAAGGGATAAAATACATATGACAGGATTTGCCTTTCATTGACATCATTTCTGCTCAACCAGTCATCTATAAACTAATTTGCATACCACAAACACCTATTGGAATGGAAGCACCTTAATCCAACTGTCTATCCCAACCCTCAAGGAGATCCTGACTTACTGAGGATTCTGTTTCTAATCTTCCCAAATGCACCGCAGCTGCCTCCAGCCCCACACATAGGTTTTCTCCAGTCTTCAAAACTTCCACCCGAGTCAAGCTCTTTATCATCCTTATTTTGTTGATCTGAATTATAGTTTTTTAGGTTTTTTTTTCCCCCTCAAGACAGGGTTTCTCTGTGTAGCTTCGGAGCCTGTCCTGGAACTCACTCTGTAGAACAGGCTGGCCTCGAACTCACAGAGATCCATCTGCCTCTGCCTCCTGAGTGCTGGGATTAAAGGCATGTGCCACCGCCGCCCAGCTTTACCTGTTTTTCTTCCCTCTTGTTTCCTGGGGGCTGTATCTAGCTAGGCACATGGCACAAACGGTATGTACAGTTTGGGAGCCCACAGTGTGTCCTTGCTGGCCTCTCGGAAATGGTCGTTGTTTCCCTAATGTGGTCCTTTCAGATGTCCACATTACTTGCTGACTTTGCATACTCTATGATGCACAGGACCTGTCGTCTCCTGGGGGCACTGCCACTGTTCAGTGTGGGTTCGGATCTGCCTCTGTTGTGGGAGGCAACTCTTCCTAATCTCTGGCGACACAGATGCCACTTCTTGTTGCTTTTTGCTGTTGTTGTTGTTTGTTTGTTTGTTTTGTTTTTTTCCAGACAGAATTTCTCTGTGTAACTGCCCTGGCTGTCTTTGAATTCACTTTTTAGACCAGGCTGGCCATCGAACTCAGAGAGATCCTCCTGCCTCTGCCTCCCGAGTGCTGGGATTAAAGTGTATGCCACCATCGCCACCACCGGGCTAGATGCCACTTCTTGATCCTCAGAGATACTTTACTCCAGCCTTCACGCCCTTACCTTTCCCCTGAAAAGTCTCTAGTTAAGCAGTAGTAGGTAAGTAGTAAAAACACAGCTTAAACTGACTTAAAAAAAAAGCATTGTTTCAAGTAACTGAAAATTCTAGAAGCAAGGCTTGTTTCAAGTTGGAGTTGTTTTGAGCCAATCCCCCCCAAAAATAAAATATATCCTTGTATTTTAGCTCACATCTTGAGTCCTGAGGTAACACCTGTAACCCTACATGGCCAAGAGACAAGCTGTCCCTCCCAATACTACCCAAGTGCATATTAATGAGCAAATTAGCAAGTGTTGCTGTTTCAAGCCATTTAATTTTGTAGCAGTTGTATAACAATAATACGGAAACACTACTTATGAATGTAAGGGAAATCCTAGTATTTACTGATAAGTGTAAGATTAATAATAATGAAAGTTTTTGCTACTGAGTTTTATAACAAAATATACTTTTAGAAGCTTCTTTTGCTCTTGTTAAAGCCGGGGATTGAATCTGGGGCCTCATGCATGCTAGACAAACACTTCTGGCCTTGTCTACAGCAGCTTTTACACAGGACAAAAGCATAACCTGCATTTTCAAAAGTGTTTTTGGCAGGCATGGTGGTGCACACCTCTGAACCCAGCACTTGGGAGGCAGAGGCAGGCAGATCTCTGTGATTTTGAGGCCACCCTGCTCTACATAGTAGGTTCCAGGCCAACCAGGGCTACACAGATAGACCTTGTCTCAAAAAGTACAAAGAATTTTTAGTTTTTATTTAAAAATTTTGAGAATTTCTTACACGAGTACTTTATTTACATCATTTCTACCACTCTCTCCCCCCAATCCAACTCCTTCCATGCCCCTCTACTCCTTGTCAAATTCATGACCTCTTCTTAAATTACTATTATTTGACATGCACACACGTGTTTAGGCTGACCACTTGGGATTCGATAACCTCTCAGGAGGTCTTATCCCTACAGAAAACTGAGTCTTCCTCTTCGGCAGTTACTGTTGCCTGCAGCTCTTCATCGAGGGGTGGGACCTCGTGAATTTTCCCCCATCTACATTGGCATATCAACTGACATTGTTATTACGTAGGTCTTGCTTAGGCAACCACGTTGTTGAGATTTCATGGGTTCAGGGTCCTTGTCATGTCTGGAAGACACTATCTTGTAGTAGGCATCCTGGTCCTCTGCTCTTTCATCCTTTCTCCCTCCTCTTCCATGATGTTCCTGGATCGTAGGGTTCAGGGATTACATTGCAGTTGGATAAATTGGGTTGAGCACCCCACCATCATGTATGCTCAGCATTTTGACCAGTTGTGGACCTCTGTAGTAGCCTCCATCTGCTGCAAAAATAAGCTTCTTTCATGAGGGATGAGAACTACATTTATCTGTGGGCATTAAGATAAGTATTTAGAATACTGTCTTAGTTAGGGTTTCTATTGTTGTGAAGAGACACCACGACCACAGCAACTCTTATAAAGGAAAACATTTAACTGAATGGCTTACAGTTTCAGAGGTTTAGTCCATTATCATCATGGCAGGAAGACATGGTGCTGGTGAAGGAGTTGAGAATTCTACATCTTAACCTGCAGGCAACAAGAAGTGGTCTGAGGGACTGGACTAGGCCCTCTGGATACTTGAGACAGTTGTTTAGCTTGAACTGTTTGGGGGGCCCCAGGCAGGCAATCTGGATCAGTCCCTGATACATGAGCAGGCTTTTTTGGAGCCCAGTGCCTTTGGTGGGACACCTTGTGCAGCCTTGTGCAGTGGGGAGGGCTTTGGACCTGTCTCAAATGAATGTACCAGGCTCTGCTGACTCCCCATAGGAGACTTTGCCTTGGAGGAGGTGGGAATGGGGGGAGGACTAGGGGGAAAACCTGGGAGGTGGGAAGAGGGACGAGGGGGGATCTTTGGTTGGTATGTAAAATGAATAGAAAATTTCTTAATAATAAAAAAGAAAATAGAAGTGATCTGAATCTACACTGAGTGAAGCTTGAGCAAAAGAGACCTCAAAGCCCAGCCCCACAGTGACGCACTTCCTCCAATAAGGCCACACCTCCTAACAGTGCCACTTCCTGTGAGCTTATGGGGGACAATTACATTCAAACTATCACAAATATAGTTAGAAATTACATTGGCTTTGGGAAAATGGCAGTAGTAGGTTCTCCTCTGGGGTCTGTGACCTCTCCAGCCATGAATAGTTGTCTGGGTTTCCAGTACTAGGAATGAATTCCCCCTACTGAGTGGACCTTAAGTCCAATTAGGCAGTTTTTAAAAGTTTTATACATTATGTATTATATGTTGAGCATATTTTCACACATTGTCTGCTGTCCTTCCTTTTCTTACCCTTATCTTCTATTAGTCCCCTGTGGACCCACAGACAGTTTAATTTCTACATAAAATCAAGAAATAGTAAATTAAAGAAAACATACAATATTTGTTTTTCTGAAATTGGCTGAATTTGCTTCACACGATTATATCTACACATCGTGAAATACTTTCAAAAGTCAAGGATGAGGACAGATAGGTATCTTGGAAGAAGATAGTATTTTCTATTTGCTCTTCTGAGCCTAGGGATGGTAGCCCTGACTGCTGGGTGGTCTCATCAGACTCTTGGACATCTTAGCTCTTCCAGCACTGGTTGCCCCCATTGTTTTTCCTTTGTTTGAAAGACTTAAAGAGATTCCTTGCTGGATCTAGTGGCATAGTCTCAGATCCCTACAACATGGGAGGCTGAGGCAAGAGGATCAGAAGTTCAAGACCTGCCTGGGCTTCTAAGTGAATTCAGAGCCAGTCTGAGTAAATCAACAAGACTCTCGTCTCAAATTAAAAGGGTTTAGAGATAAGAAGGGCAATGAGAATGGCTAAGTGGGAACATATGTGCTTGAAGACGTCACAACGAAGACGCCCATGGCTTTGTTCACCAACTAAACCAAGTAGAGGGTTGAGAGTGTGGGTTAGTGATAGAGTACGTGTCTAGCATTCATGAGACCATAGGTTTAATCCCCAGTACTAATTTTTTTAACAAGAGATATTCTTATTTCCTGCCTAGTGTCTAATCAATTCAATTGTTGACATTTATTGCATATTCCAAGAGGAACCTTATTAAGAAGCTACCAGCCGGTGGCAGTGGCACATGCCTTTAATTCCAGCACTTGGGAGGCAGAGCCAGGTGGGTCTCTGTGAGTTCGAGGCCAGACTGGTCTACAGAGGGAGATCAAAGACAGGCACCAAAACTACACAGAGAAACCCTGTCTCAAAAAACAACAACAAGAACAACAACAACAACAAAAAAGGAACTACCAAATCAGTTTTCCAGATGAGGGAATGATGTAAGATTTTAATAAAAAGTTATTCTCTGTAAATATAACTTTTGAAATAGTTATTTAATCACTCATTAAACACAAGTTTCTCAAAAAATCAACTTTCGAGATAAGCATTTTTTCTTTAATTTTAAAGATTATAATTCCAGACACATGTAGGGATTGGCGTCTTTGTTAGTTCAAATAACATTTTCATTAGCCTTCTGTTTTTGATGGTTTCCTTCCCTGCCTAAGCTTGGCTGTCCAGAAACTCAATCTGTAGATCAAGCTGGCCTTGAACTCAGAGATCTGACTGCCTCTGTCTCCTGGGTGCTGGGATTAGAGATGTGCACTACTGTGCCCAACCCTAAGCTTTTCTTTATTTCCTTTTCACAAGTTGGAAGCTTGGCTGGATGGGGTCTTGCTCTGAGGTCACCACTCCCTTTATTCCACTTAGCATCAGGCTTTTCTTTAACCTGCGACACTTCCTGGTGCCCCATCCCTCCTCCTACTGTACATTTCGTATTTTTCCTTGCTCAGCTTGCTCCTTTTCATTATAGATCTGCACAAGCCTGGCCACTAATAGCCACATAACACAGTGCTAGGCTGTCGGGAAGCTCCTCTGCCAAAGCTGTTAATCCACAGCTCTTCAATTTAGCCTCAGGCAGAGTTTTTGGACAAGGGCAGAAAGCAACCATATTCTTCACCAAAATGTCACAAGAACAGTCTCTAGGCTACATGCTAATATTCTTCTCCTCTGAAACCTCTTGAGCCAGATCCCTACAGTTCAAATCATCCTCACCACCACTGTCATCCATGCTCCTACTGTATGGCCTGCTTAAAGTGTCAATTGCTTTTCTAGTCCAAAGTCAAAGTGTTCCATACTCCTCCAAACAAAGGCATGATCTGGCTTATTATAACAGCACCCCAGTCTTTGGTACCAACTTTTATCTTTGTTAGGGTTTCTTATTACTGTGAAGAGATACCATGACTATGACAACTCTCTCTCTCTCTCATATATATATATGAGAGAGATATATATGTATATGTATATACATATATATACAAATATATATATTTGTATATATACATATACATATATATATATACAAATATATATATGTATATGTATATATACACACATATATTTATCTATAATTTGATTTAATTTTACATATCAGCCATGATCCCCCTGTCCTCCCTCCTCCCGCGCCCTCCCCCCAGCCCACCCCCCATTCCCATCTCCTCCAGGGCAAGGACTCCCCTGGGGATTCAGCTCAACCTGGTAGATTCAGTCCACTCAGGTCCAGTCCCCTCCTCCCAGGCTGAGCAAAGTGTCCTTGCATAGGCCCCAGGTTCCATCAGCCAGCTCATGCACTAAGGATAGGTCCTGGTCCCACTGCCTGGGTGCCTCCCAAACAGTTCAAGCTAATCAACTGTCTCACTTATCCAGAGGGCCTGATCCAATTCCATGAGGGCTCCTGAATAGGAAGAAGCAAAGTGCTAGAGAGGTCTCCAGAAATTCACAAAGATACCTCCACAATAGACTACTGGCAATGGTCAAGAGAGTGCCTGAGCTGACCTGCTCTGGTAATAGGATGGCCAAACACCCTAACTGTCGTGCTAGAAATCTCATCCAATGAATGATGGAAGTGGATGCAGAGATCCATGGCCAGGCCCCAGGTGGAGCTCCAGGAGTCCAATCGGCGAGAAAGAGGAGGGATTGTATGAGCGAGAACTGTTGAGACCAAGATTGGAAAAAGCACAGGGACAAATAGCCAAACTAGTGGAAACACATGAACTGTGACCATGACAACTCTTATAAAGGAAAGCATTTAATTGGGGCTGGCTTGCAGTTTAGAGGTTTAGTCTGTTATCATCATGGCAGGAAGCATGGCAGCACACAGGCAGACACGTTGCTGGAGAGCTAGCTAAAAACTCTAGCTAAGAACTCTACGTTTGGGTCAGCAGGCAACAGGAAGAGAGAGTGACACAAGGCCTGTCTGAAGCATCTGAGACCTCACAGCCCCCACCCCAGTTTCACATTTCCTCCAACACGGCCACACCTCATTGTGCCACTCCCGAGGAGCCTATGGGGACCGTTTTCATTCAGTCACCACAGGTGTGAACCTAACAGTTGACACAGACATCACCCTGTCCCTGGTGCAGGCCAGTGGGAAAGAGCGCCAAGAAAGGTGTGAGAAAGGATATGATGGCACACGCTTGTAATCCCAGGACTTGGGAGGCAGCAGCAGAGGCATCAGGAGTTCAGGGTCAGCCTGGGCTACATTAGGCCCTGTGTCAAAAAACAAATCAGAAAACCAAAACAGGAGGTTGTTCATTAAAACATGGGAACTTGTAAGGAAAGAAAGGGACTAGCACAAACTGAATGCAGCTGAAGCTAAGACCTTAAGGAAGAGATGGAACAAGCAGAGGAAACAGGCAAGAAGAACAAGCTAAAGGTGCTTCGTGAAGAGAAAGCAGTTGGGAAAGGCTATCACAGAGTCACCAACAAAGGGAACAATAGAAAGAGCAGGAGGTAATGTTGGTTTTAAAAATGGTGCTGGTTCCGTGTGAGAGAGGTCATGAGGCAAGAAGCACGACAAAACTCAGTATCAGAGCTTTATTGTGGGGGGGACAGAAGAGAGCGTGGCCAGGCCTGGGGCGGAGACATGTGTGGAGGAGAGAGAGAGAGAGAGAGAGAGAGAGAGAGAGAGAGAGAGAGAGAGAGAGAGAGAGAGAGAAGGAGGAGGAGGAGGAGGAGGAGGAGGAGGAGGAGGAGGAGAGAGCAGAAGCAGAGGGAGGTGTCTGTGTCTGGCTTTTTTTTTTTTTTTTTTTTTTTTTTTTTTTTTTTTTTTTTTTGGTTTTTCGAGACAGGGTTTCTCTGCGTAGCTTTGCACCTTTCCTGGAGCTCACTTGGTAGCCCAGGCTGGCCTCACAGAGATCCGCCTGGCTCTGCCTCCCGAGTGCTGGGATTAAAGGCGTGCGCTACCACCCCCCCCAACCCCCCCCACCCCCCCCACCCCCCCACCCCCGGCAAGCCTGTGTCCAGCTTTTTAAGGATTCCCCTGCACACATGCAGGTGGGTTTATGGAGCTACACCACACATGCGCTGATTGTGTGGCCTCGCTGTGTGCTTTTGCGCAATCATGCCGTCCACTGATGACTTAAGACCCCTTATTTAGCTACTGAACTGCGCATGTGTGGTCATGCAGCTGGAGTGGCAGAATCCTAACATTCTAGTATTTTTGCTTATTATAAAAAAGGCAGGTGAACAGGAATAGGGGCATCGTTTCTCCCCCCAAAAAACTGCTTCCAGTTGACTTGGTGGCTGTTGGTTGACTCTTGAGGGGATAAGGAAGGGGGCTTCTGAGGTAGACAGGCGTCCTGGGATGGTGGGCTATTGTCTGCTGCCTTGGACCTGTCCATCATCCCTCTTGGCCTGGGACTCTGGCTGCTTGTGTCTGGGAGACTGTAGTAGATCCGACCTGTCCGATGGATTTAAGCTGGTTTCTGGAGCTTAGAAAAAAGTTTGAACATATTGAGAAGCAGCCATGAGAAAATTAAACTCTTGGGCTGGTGACCATTGTAGTGTTTAGTACTTTGCTTATATTAATTAGTGTTAATGAGAGAGAGAGAGAGAGAGAGAGAGAGAGAGAGAGAGAGAGAGAGAGAGAGAGATTGAAACATGTTTTTAATTTTTACCTGAGATAAACTTTATCAGAGACATATTATTTTAGGTCACCTGTTTCCTTTATTAGTTTAGCATGCAGGAAACACAGGTGATCAATTGCTGAGAGCATTTAACAGTAATAGATGGTTATATTAAAGTCTGTTGTTGTTGTTGTTGTTTTTTGCAGAGCCCAGACCCTTTTTGGTCTGGGGGTGTAAATACCTTTTAACTGTTACTGTTCCTTTACCACCTGGGTATATTTTTGATGGTCCTTGGACTCTGGCTCTATGGTGATCCTGTAACAATTAGCTGAGTAGTTAATTAGAAGAGGGAACCAGGAAGAGAAAAGCTTGTGGAGAGACCTCATTCTTCTGGAATTGGTGACACGGCAGTGGATCCTGGTGTCCTCTGGAACTTGAGAGAGAGCGGGGCCTTGTCTGTGTCCCTGTGCATGAGGAGGAAAAGCACTGCTGACCGGTCTGGAGTGAGGCACATGGAGGGAGCAAATGAAATGAAAGCTCCTACCTTAGCTGGGAAATCTCCTCCCATTAGGTACCCCTGAAAGGACAATTGAGTGGTGGGGGGAATTAAGTGGTGGGGTGGGTAAGGCTGTCCCCCTACCCTGACAATAGGGAAATGAAGGGAGATGGGACCCCAAAACTCCCTCAGGACTGAGTAAGTGGCTCAGTGTCCAACAGGAAGGAAACAGATCACCCCAAGCTGCATCCTGGGTTCCCTGTGAGCCCGTGGCCAAGCCTAGGAGGTCTGCTGGAGGTCTGTGTTTGATGCACGAGGGCAGTCAGCTGACCAGCATCTCTCTAGGTGGCACTTTGAACAAGGCTCAATTGATGGCCGGCAGGGCACGCACTAGCCTGCGTGGCCTCCTAAAACAGGGACCTGGAAGTCCTTATGCAGCTGCTGCTCACATAGCATGTGCCAGCATTTGGCAATTCTGTTCATGGGCTTTCTCGTCTCTCCTATGGTACCTTAAATGCCACAGCTGAAATTTCCACCTGTGGGGTTAGTAGCCTCGCTCTCCAGATGTTTAAGTTTTAGCCCTAATGTCGGGAAGCTCTAGGAGACAGAGACAGATTTTTCTGTCTTGAATTAGCTTTTTTTTTTTTGATAGTTTGCTGGCTTGAGGACAGCTTTAGGAAGACCCACCAGGAGGCAGGCTGTAAACTGATCTCTGGCTGGAGAGACATCCAGATTATTATAATCCTAATGTGGGTCCTGGTCATAAACTCATTTGCATGCATCCCAGCCTGCTTACAGACCTGTCCGTGCTTAGTGGCCGGCCCGGTACCAGAGAACAGAGCAGAGGTCATTAGGTGAAGGTTCTTTGGAGTCCGAGATTCCTCACTCAGGAATGCAAGTGGGGAGGAGAGAAAGACTCAGAAAGGGAGGGTTCAGAAACCATGGGGATAAGGTAACTCTTTTTATTTGCTGTTCACTGGCAGAAGTTAGATAGTTCCCATGAAATATCAGGATTCAAGCAGCCATTGTGTGTCCAAATTTACTGGTATCAGGATATTTAAGGCATTTCTCAGAGGAGGAGTGGAGCAAGAGGAAGAAGCCTCCATGTCCCATGACTGCAGCCCAGAGGGGAAAAATAAAAAAATTAAAATAACAAACTGGATCCTAGACTCTCATCTCGAGTAGGTAATCTGCGGACCAGCAGAAATTAACAGCACCAGTTACCCCACCCATTGTCACAGGAGAGGCAGGGGCTGGGGGCGTGCGTACTGGAGGACCCTCTGGGAGTCCAACAGCATTCAATACTTCGTCAAGAGAGAATGTGTTGTGGTACGCAGCCAGAAGACCCCCGGGGGTCTGGTGTGAGAGATCTATCTCAGGCTACAGTCGTGGGTAACGGCGAGGGATCGGAAAGAGAAAACTCACCCATCTGGTTAGCCAGTGTGTTGTGCAGAGTGGTCCAGTGGCTGGGCAAATGAAAAAAGCGGGCAGTTGTGCAGTGGTAGATCCAATAAACCTCTGTATGAGATCCCAGACACACGGGGAGAGCCTGCTTCGTCACAGCACCAATGTTGGTTTTTAAAAAATAGTAAGTGGTGCTGGTTACTGTGTGAGGAAAGGTCAGAGGCACGACAAAACCCAGGAGCAGAGCTTTATTAGGAGGAAGAGGAGGGGACAGAAGAGAGCCTGGCCAGGCCTGGGGCAGAGACGCATGCGAGGAGAGAGAGGAGGAGGGGAGAGAGCAGAAGGAGAGGGAGGAGTCTGTCCAGCTTTTCAAGGATTCCCCTGCACATTTGAAGGTGGGCCATGTATGTGCTTGCATGTGCCATGCATGTGCAGATTGCACGGCTATGCTGTGTGCATTTGTGCAATCACATAGCACATTGATGATGTAAGACAGAAGACCCCTTCCTTAGCTACTGAACTGCGCATGTGCGGTCATGCAGCTGGCGTGGCAGAATCCTAACAGGTAACCCAGTCAAAAAGGGCAGGCACCAAAGGCCGCATTTCAGAGAGGAATTTTATTATAGAAATATTGTTTGTGGTTACGGTGACTTAAAGGCCCACCTGCAAAGAAATACTAAGGAAATATTTACCTTCAGGAGTCCCCCTGGAATGACAGGGTGTCAGCAATCGACAGGACATCTTCCCACACAGCAGCAAGATGAGACCCTGCCCAGGTCTTTTACTGCCGCCGCCGCCTCTGTGGCAGGCGACACAGGCTGTGATCCAGGGTTGAAGAGAGAAGGGAGAAGAGCATGGCCAGGGATGGCAGCCTGGGCCATCGCCATCGCCCTCTCTCCTGCCGAGCAGGAGCTGCCTCGAGCAAGACAGGCTCCTGTCTTCTCACATTGCACACAGTGGTGCTGGCTCTCCTTCTTCCCCTTGCCCACATCAAGCAGAATTTAGCATCACATAGTTCCCAGGACTTCATTCCTTCCTCAAAGCCACCACACACCATCAAAAACAAACAAACAAACAAACAAACAAACAAACAAAACCAAAAAACACCCAAAAACAAAAACAAAAAAACCCTTCTAACTTGTACAGATGGCAAAGACAAACACTGAAAATTGCCTAATTTAACCAGAGAGGACAACTATTGATTGACTTCTATCAACGTGGAGAAGCGCCGCAGAGGATGGGCAGGCTTCTAACCCACAGGAGGCGGTTCTCAAAGCCAGTCCTCGCCTGGCTCATGTTTTGTCTTCTGGTACAGGATCACCCTCCGGGCCAAGCCGATGCCGTCTTCATGAGTACAGCTGGTGCTGTTCACCAAAGATCACCCCAGCTGGGCTTGCTGACTGTTGGCACTCCATCTAGGAAGGAGGGGTAGGGAGAATTATGGACCCCCATCTGAGATCAAGCCACCCTTCCCAACCACTTCTATGCAGTTCCGCCCCAGTGGCACGTGGCCTCGGGTCTCTGGGAGGGGCGTGAGTATATCAGTGTGGAAGAATGAAGGAAGGAAGCCTCCGTCTATGCAGCCTTGGGGAAGCCATCATGCCTGCTGGGTGGCCGTCCACGATGGTGGCTTTAAGGTCACTTGTTCTTCTGCCCATAACCTCTTCCTCCTTGCTCTGTAAGCAAGCCATCTAAATTCCCAGTGAACTTTTGTGAAGCTAAACCTTAGTTTGTTGTGCTGGATAGTTTGATGTCAACGTGACACAAGCTAAAGTCTTCTGAGAGGAGGGAACCTCAGTTGAGAAAATACCTCTGTAAGATCAGATTGTAGGCAAGCCTATAGGGCGTTTTCTTAATTAGTGACTGATGGGTGAGGGCCCACCCTGTTGTGGGTGGTGCCACCCCTGGGCTGCTGGTCCTGGGTTATAAAGAAAGCAGGCTGAACAAGCCAGAGGGAGCAAGCCAGTAAGCAGCTCCCTTCCACGGCCTCTGCATCAGCTCCTGCCTTCAGGATCCTGTCCTGTTTGAGTTCCTGTCCCGACTTCCTCCAAGGATGAACAGTGATGTGGAAGTGTAAGCCAAATAAACCCTTTCTTCCCCAAGTTGCTTTTGGTCATGGTGTTTCATCACAGCAATAGTGACCCTAACTAAGACACTTGTCACTTGGACCTTAGAAGGAGGAGTAGACATTGTTTATGTCTTCTCCAGGAAGGAACTTTAGATTGGAGTAATATCCTGAAAGGACAAATGCATTTCTTTTTCTGAAAAATCATCTTGGATTTTATACCCTACTTGGGGCCAAAAGTCTCTGGCAAAAGATAAATGCAACTTGCTTGGATGGAGGCGGATGTCCACTCTGAGGTTCAGTACCCATGCCCTTAGTGCTAATGTACATACACACATTGCGGGTTTGGGAAGACTTGAAAATGAATATGGAAAAAATATGGATCAAGAGAGCAAACACAGGGTTAGCAAGCTAGGGACAATCTGTGTCTCTTTCCTATTTGTGGATTCACAGCGTTTAAAACAATGGGATGGCTGAGAGATTAATCTTCAGGTTTCAACTTGGAATGTGGAGAAGCAGATAGTCTAGATTTGTGGTCCATTGCTAGGAGGTATAAGAGGATTTTATGTCTGGCTGACCATACTGTATTGGTATCTTTAAGAGAGTCACTATATTTATAAATTTAATTTAGTCTGCAAGTACTTGGGGATGTTTTGCTTGTCAGAGTTGGTAATTAATGTGCTTAAAAGAAGAAATTGAAAATGCTGAATTTATGAATACAATTTAAAGTGTTTTACCCTGAAAAGACTTAATTAAACTAACTATAAACAGAACTGGTCAGAGGGAGTTTAAGCTGTGTAGGTTGAGAAAATGAACCCAAGACCCCTTATTAGAATGTATGCTAGATTTATTAGCAGAATAAGATTTATGTTTTGAGGCTCAAGAAAGAAACTATACTTTAAATCTCTGCATTTAATACATTGAATGTAAGTTCAAAAGGAATCGTCTCCGCACACACCACCAACTTCCCACATCCTTTCCTCTCACGGACAGCAAGCTAAAAGAGAGATCTTTAAATTCTTTCTTCCCTAAGAGTTTTTACTTCCAGCAGAATTGGCGAGAGGGAAAAAGACCCTGGCTGCAATTAAACCCGAGAGTTCAAGAGGAAAGAACTGGGAACCTGGAGGGGAGGGGGCGCCTAGTCGGAAGGCCACTGGGCAGGGCCGGCCTTTCCTAAGGGGCCACTTACGTGTAATGGACTCACATTGGTTGTAGCTTCTATGCAGAAGCTTCCTTAAATAATAGCGACATTTTTTCCTATGATTTTTTTTTTTCAATTCAAATGTGATTTATGAGCTGGGTGTGGTGGTGCATACCTTTAATCTCAACACTCAGCAGGCAGAGGCAGGAGGATCTCTGTGAGTTCCAGGCTAGCCTGGTATACAGGACAAGTTCCAGGACAGCCTATGTGGAAAGACTTTGTCTCAGGGGTGGGATGGGGTGGGAAACAACAACAACAACAACAACAACAACAACAACAACAACAACAAAAGCCCCAAACAAACAAAACCCCCAAATTTAAATCATGGGTTGGAGAGACGGCTCAGCAGTTAAGAGCACTGGCTCCTCTTATGGAAGACTCCTTCGATTCTCAGCACCAACATGGTGGCTCACCGCTCTGCGTGGTTATCACTGCAGTTCCAGGGCATCAGACCTCTTCTGGCTTCTGAGGGCACCAGGCATGCGCATGGTGCGCAGACATACATGCAGGCAAAACTTCCATATACATAAACCAAAATAGTTTCAGACATAGCATCTTGGGGATTGGCGGCCTAAGTTCCAACCCCCTAGCAATACAAAGCCAGGGCCTGGGCTGTGTGAGTGCTGGGGTGGGCGTGGAGACAGGAGGCTTTCAGTGATTGCTGGCTGACAGCCTAGCCCCAGGTTCAGTGAGAGTGTGGAATAAGGCGGACAGTGGTTCAGCAGGACCTCCTTTGGGCTCTGTGCACACACAGGAACATACACCACACACATATACCATACAAAGTGGGGGGCAAAGAGAGATGGGGAGACAGGGAGGTGGGGGGACAGGGGAAGAGGGGAGAAAAGCTGATTAAAAATTAATTAAGTGATAGTGAAGAAGCTTCATCAAATCTACTCTTTGGGAAAGTCAAGGGGAATCTTTGCTTTTACATTTGTGTGCTTTTTTTTTTTTTTTTTTTTTTTTTTTTTGGTTTTTCAAGACAGGGTTTCTCTGTGTAGCTTTGCACCTTTCCTGGAACTCACTTGGTAGCCCAGGCTGGCCTTGAACTCACAGAGATCCGCCTGGCTCTGCCTCCCGAGTGCTGGGATTAAAGGCATGTGCCACCACCGCCCGGGTTTTTTTTTTTTTTTTTTTTTTTTTAGACAGGGTTTCTAGTCCAGTCTGGCTTCTAACTCACTCTGTAGCTGAGGATGACCTCGAATTCCCGATCCTCCTGCCTCTGCCTTTGAAATGCTGGCATTCCCGGTGCGTACCACCTTCCCTGGGCTGAACTCTGCTGGGAAGGAGCCTGTAGCTTCATGCACGGTGTGCAAACACTCCACCAAGTGAGCTACAGTCCCATCCCCACAAAGAGCACCTTGACAGATTTGTGGCCTAATTTGTGGCTGCCAAGGGCATGCCAGCTTTCCCATTTGTTGATTTTGGGTTGCTGTGACCACTACCATGTGACCAAGCCCAAGCTGGTCTGCCGGATGATGTCGACCCGTGTGGGAGAAGGCCACCTGAGAGCCTTAGTGACTGTTCACCACTTCAGAGCAGACGGTGACATCACCACACTAGTAACCTGTCCAATCCGTCCAGGGGACAAGGAAACTCCTGACTCTTGGACGATTTGGTTAACTGTTAGCGCACACTTTTTTTTTTTTGAGATGATCTCTGTGCACACTCTGAAAAAAGATACCCTAACTATATGTTTCTGAAGCAGACATCAAATAACTCCCAAATTTTATTTGTAATGTTTTTGCAGGTACTTACTGCTTCAGATCTCTGCTTGAGAAAAATTCCTTCTGAAATCTCGGGGCCAGAAGGGTGATTATGGACCCGTTGGCTTTTCTGGCACACATCCCCATTTTAGCATCTCCTCTGGAAAAGCACAACAGGGATATTGGTGACAAGACATGCTAGCTCAGTTCAGGAACACTGTGTGGCTGCTTCCTCAGCGGGTTCTGGTCTGTGGACCACTTTCTGCGCAGACAGTCTGGTGGTGGGAGCAATTACTGCTATGTTGGTATTTTAATCTGCAAAGTGCTGCATTAAAGGCCCTTCCTTGTTCAAGCAGCCTTTTAAAAATGTAATAGCTGCTATTTCATCTTGTTTGAACATCTTGTATGAATACACGACAAGTCAATTCCAAACCCCCTTGCCTGCCTTGTAGTTTCTCCTTGGCAGCAGGAAAATGATGAAAGTGTCCTCTTATCGTTCTGTTTACAGCCAGTAATCTGGCTTCATTAGGCCACATGCTAATTACTTTCTGAAAACAGAATTGAAGATGCATGGGGTAAATGGAAAGAAGTCTCTAAATGCTAAATGCTTTGGGAGGCTACTTTATGTAATGGCATGAGTGCTAAAACCCCCAAATGCTTCGGTGAAGATTAGATTGGACTCTGATCTAATCTATGCTGTTTACATTATTGAAACTTTTATAATGAAAAGGGAATAGTATTCTTCCAAACAGCTTCTAATTAATGCTATCTCTACTTACTAGTAATTGCGTACCATAATTTCTGTAACAAAACACTTCGACTGTCATTACTAACTGTTCTGGCATTTTATTCTTAAACATGAAAAATATGCAATTAATTCAGGTGTGGTGGCACATGCTTTTAACCCCAGCATCTGGGAGTCAGAAGCAGGCAGATCTCTGAGTTTGAGGCCAGTTTGGTTTACATAGCAAGTTCCAGGCCTGCTATATATAAGGCTGCATGGTGAGCCCTATCTCACAACAATAAAACAAAACAACACAACC
Source organism: Peromyscus maniculatus bairdii (assembly GCF_049852395.1). Lineage (NCBI taxonomy): Eukaryota > Metazoa > Chordata > Mammalia > Rodentia > Cricetidae > Peromyscus > Peromyscus maniculatus. Next base: position 2,121,585 of record NC_134869.1, on the reverse strand, counting down.
CAAAACAATTATACTTCAATTGAGTACTGGGAATTCAAAATCCAAGCCATGCCAATCTGTTTGTTATTAATTACATCTAACATGCTTACCTATATTTGAAGTTATGTGTTCAGCTATTAATAATATAATGACATGTCTCACTCTGTAAGTGCAGGCGTTTGGGCAGGAAGTAAGGGCAACTGCCCCAGGAGAAAGGCCGCCTGTAACAGGCAGGCATGACTTTCACATTAGCAGGGGATGGAGAGCTAGGCTGGGACAGGTCTTGTCAGTCAAGGGAAACTTCCATAAGGTCTTTTATGAAGAACTTCCTCCATATCACACCAAGGTGAAACATGCTCTGTGAGCTGTTCAAATGTCTGCATTGATGGCCTTCCAATGGTCCTTGTGCCTTGACCTGCTTCCTGCCCCCAGCTGTCACCCTGCCCAGAAGTGTAACTCCAGTCTTCCCAGTGTCCCATGGGTTCCATCTCCAGTTCCTTGTCATATGGACAATGGCTGTGCAGCTGCTTGGAGAAGAGTCTCCCTGTGATTCACTGCATGAGTGCCCAGGACACTGACAGCATCGTGCTGAAGACTCACTGGAAGGTTCCTTCCCAGATCTCAAACTACTGAGAGGGCTGAGCATGGATTTCAAGGAATTGGGCAAATAATACGATTTCCTTCTTCTAGCACAGCTTTGCTTATGCCCAGAGCCCCTCAAATACCTCATGAATAGCCCCACTCATTACACTGTGAGTTCCATGGGGCATCAATAATTTAGAACCTTCCACAAAGTCTAATCATATTAGTTCAACATCCTTTGTTATATAGGCATCTTTCTAGGCTACAGAAGATGAATGTCTTAAGGATTTATAAAGATAATGTATTATTTAGCTATTATTTCTGACATCTATATCTCTTATTTATGTCTCAGGTATTTATTTTCTGCCTGTTGTGTGCTGAGTCTTATGCCAGGATCTAACAGTAGAAGAAAGAATAATATACATTTTCTTCAGGAGCATATAACTCTGTTAAGGGAAATGGACACACAGACAGAAAACAGCATATATCTTTCCTCTGCTTTCAACTTTCTTGACAGAGAATTTATTTATGTGTCCCATAATGTTTTAACATAATAGGCAAAATTATGATTGATCACATACCGTGATGTATTTAGGAATGTAACACAACTTCAGCAACACCTGTAAGTCTAGCCTAGAAGGCGGCTAGCTTTGCCTTCCTGTTCACAGTGCTTCCCATGGAACCTGACACAGCAAATTAACCTTCTTAATTTAATATTTCTTTCATGTGGTAAGGGACAAATTCTGTTGAGATTCCAATGGCCCTTTGGAAACTCAAAAGGATTTAATTTAAAATTTGGTTTTAGAAGTTGTCAGACACGTCAGGAAGTTCAAAAGCATTTGACCCCATGTTGATCTTGATTATCTGTTTGGCCTAAGTAATAATACAAGGTTTTCAAAGACCAGTCCAGAAGGTTACATAATGACCACGAAGAAGTTTCCATAATGACTATGAGCAAACTTCAGTCATCATCAGAGACCTAGTCACTGACAACCCAGAGAATAAGATGTTACACTGAAATACAAAAGCCTTGTTTCCTAGGTCAGTTACCTAGACCAAGACAGTAAAGAAGTATATACGGTCTCCCGGGCACCTGCATATGCAATACCCAGCTTAAAGCTAGGCCACCTGTGCCTTTGAAGCCCCCCTGGGTGCCTCTTTGTTCCCTCCAGTGTCCCCTCCATACATGGACACATGGGTCCACATATCACAGACAGACAGACAGATAGATAGACAGACAGACAGATAGATAGACAGAAGGTACTAAAAACCAACTAAGCATCCTACTTTGTAAGTAAAAAACAAACAAACAAAATAAAGGAAATAAAATGTATGTATCCTATCAGATAGTAACTGAGATAAGCTGACTAATGAAACAGAATAAACAATCCTGAAATAGACTAACTTGATATCACAAAGCCTATTGAATGCCTCAAACTACCCTTAAAAAAGAGAACACAGTCTATGATTTCTTATAGTTCTGTGGACTGACCGGTCAGTTTTCTCAGTCTCCCTTTGACTCAATCATGCAGCTGTATCCTGCTGTAAGTGCTGGGCTGGAAGATCCACAATGCCTTAGTACTAGCTGCTGTGCCGAGGCTGGAGAGATGGCTCAGCAGTCAAGGGTAGTTGTTGCTCTTCCAGAGGACCTGGGTTCAGTTCCCAGCACCCATGTGGTGGCTTACAACTGCCTGTAACTGGAGTTCCAGGGCATGCCCTCTTCTGGACCCTACCTACACTATACACATGTGATGCACACACATACGCGTGGGTACAACACTTACCTACACACAGTAAGTCTTTACAAAAACAGAATCTGATGAAAATGCGGAGAAATGCACATGTTCTGTTTAGCTATTTTGTTTTAGTATTGAAAGAGCTTTAAAAGACCCCCACCCCACCCCATCCCTGCTGCCTGCAGCTCATGCACAAGCTGTAGGCTCCTGCTGGTTGCCATTTAACACATTGTATTGCCTGCTACACCACACTGTGCAGTAGTGTTGCCTCTGTTTTGTTTACTCTTGTGTCCCATTGGCCAACACAAGACTTGGTGGGGGGTGAGGGGGTAGGGTTTGCGGGGCGGGGGGGGGGGCTGTAAAATGTGTTGAATGAACAAACACTGCTACCTTGGAATCTGACCCAGGCTTCCAAATGGAACGGAAATAGTCAAATTGCCTAAGGTAAGCTGTTCTCATTAGAAGCCTTCGACCAAGTGAAGATGCAACCTCTCTATCATAACTCAAGTCTTTGTAGACTGCTTTTTTACAAATCCCAACCACTAACAAAACCTCTGGGTGATTTTTGCCGTTCATCCTTCAAGGCTTTGCAGCCTGAGCCGGTGAGGCTGGTGCTGTTGTTTCCGTTTCCGGTTACACCCCCTCTCAGGGCAGGACCACGTAAGAGCCTAATAAAGGTTCACAGTCTAAAGTGAGTGGGAAGGTGCCAGCAGTGAGCCAGCGAGCCATGCCATGGGTATCTATTCGCCAGCGAGCTTTTCCTTGATATACAAAACCACCAGCAGATGTCATGACTGATCTGTTGTGACGCTGCTGGAATGGTTGTAAACTGTTCTTCATCCTCTCCTATGAGCAAGGACCATATGATGTTTGTTTATTTATCCATGCAGTGAAGACCTATCATGTGTCTCCTCTGTGCCTGGTCTTAAGAGAACAGAGATGAGAAAAACAGTGGCAGACCTTGCTGTCGGTGACCCTGAGGAAGGAAGCTTGTCTAACACTTGTAAGGTGGGCAGTGCTGTTTAGTGTCTATGACACTAGGCAGGTTGAGTAAAGGACACAGACATCTAGTCTGAGGAGATAGGGGAGGTCTCAAGGAATATGTTCTGGTAAATTTTGAAAGATTCTGAGTTATTTGGACTAAGAACCAAGGACAGTCTTTGTTCTTTTTTATTGAGAGAACAAGAGGAGAATAACCCATTGCCCATGGAGGCTCTGAGCTAGTGAGGAGATGATTGCCCATGGAGGCTCTGAGCTAGTGAGGAGAGGACCATTGCCTCTGGAGGCTCTGAGCTAGTGAGGAGACCATTGCCCATGGAGGCTCTGAGTTAGTGAGGAGACCATTGCCCATGGAGGTTCTGAGCAAGTGAGGAGACGATTGCCCATGGAGGCTCTGAGCTAGTGAGGAGAGGACCATTGCCTCTGGAGGCTCTGAGCTAGTGAGGAGACCATTGCCTCTGGAGGCTCTGAGCTAGTGAGGAGACCATTGCCATGGAGGCTCTGAGCTAGTGAGGAGACCATTGCCATGGAGGCTCTGAGCTAGTGAGGAGACCATTGCCATGGAGGCTCTGAGCTAGTGAGGAGACCATTGCCATGGAGGCTCTGAGCTAGTGAGGAGACCATTGCCATGGAGGCTCTGAGCTAGGCTTCCTAGGCTAGGATCCTCACTCAGCTGTCTACTAGCTACTCCCCAGTTTCCCCACCTGCTCGATGGGGAGGCTATCAGCACACAACCACAGGGATTTCGATCAGGATCAAAGGAGTTAGTTCATGTTAGCATCTGTCTAGCACAGGCACTCAGCATGTGTTAAGCTTTATTGTTATTTACTGGAATATTCAGTTATATTATTTGCCCTTCAATTCCTTTTCAAATTGAAAGATTTTCTGCCCATGAATTAGAATTTTGCTAAAAAATATGTTTCAAACTCCCAATTTCATTTAAAAAAACACTTAAAAACTATTTATTTGATTTTCATGTGTATGAGTGTTTTACCTGCATGTATGTATGTGCTAATGTATGTGCATCACATGTGTGCCTGGTGCCCAAGGGGGCCATCATATCTTTTGGAACTGGAGTCATAGATGGTTGTGAGCCACCATGTAGTGTGCTTGAATCAGATGCTGAGAACTGAACCCTGGTCCTCTGCAGGAACAAGTACTGTACTCTTAATGACTGAGCCATCTCTGATGCTCTAGATTTCCTTTCTGAAGCACCGACTCCCTTTGGTTTTGATTGCTGTGTGTCTTATGCAGCAGGTATGTGAAAGCCTGGCCAATTTCACATGACAATAATAGATAATGGATAATATATTGTATTTCATATATTGAAACATGTTTTCTAACCCCTCAAGAGTTCTCATAGATTACATGACCACTTCAATAGAAGCGACGTCCTTGAGTCTTAATGGTAGACTCATTTTAATGTTATTGAAGCGGAAGATGGTTGTAGGGTATTATTGTTTTATATCCAATTAGTTTTAATTGCAATCCTTTATTCTCTCACTGGACAATACAGTCTCTTCGTCTCAAGTCTCCACACCAGCCACTGTCTCTAACCTCCCTTGACTGTTCAATGACGCTCTTAATGGTTACATTTTGGGGATGCTTTGAAGTCTCTTTCCAATAATGGGGGAACTAAAAGAGAGGCACAGGACACAATTAAGTGGTCTCAGGCTTCTTAGATGTTAGGAGCAAATAAAAAGGACAGAAATAAAAGCCAAGGAAGCCTCTCCCCAATATAAAACTGAAAAAATAATGAAATAGACCTGATAGAAAGGACACACATGTCAGGGCAGGAGGTGCGAGGAGGAGACAATACCTTATAATTACAAATGGTTTTTATTTCTTGAAAGTATACTCTGGAATGTAGGTGTGGGGGTGCAAAGATGTCACCCACCCCTCTCCTCATGAAGGTCATGGCCCATACATCTATAACAAAAGACAAGTTAATAAAAATAAAGTGTAGTGAATTTACTTAAAATTTTATGTGACACAAGAGCCTTCAGAAATGAATACTCTGGACTGGAGAGATGGCTCAGGGGTTAAAAGCACTTGGCCGCTCTTGCAGAGGCCTGGGTCTGATTCAAGCACACGGCAGCTCACAAGTATCCCTGACTCTCGAGTGCAGGGATCTGACGTCCTCTTTGGGCCTCCTTGGGCAGGCTCACACTGCAAAGACATGCTCACTCAAAACACCCACACACCTAATACAATAGTGTATATAAGCCAGGGAAAAACCATTTTTATGCTTTGGCTCAATGAAGAATAGAGTGTTTGTGTGAAAATGTGAGTGGACCAAGCTGTACTCCCATGGTAACGGACTGTGGTGGAACCCAGCAAGGCCCGTCAGCTCAGATTCATCTAGTTCTCGCTGTAGCTTTCATCCTCTGCACAGGGCTTGGCCTTTTTGGAGCCAGGCAAGGTAGGTCAGAGTTTATGCCCACCTCTCAGAAAGGCAAGGGGAGGCTGTGACTCTCTTGCTCCCAAGGCCTTCTCCCTCATCTTCAGTGCCCTGCCCCACCCGGGGTAGCATTTCCTGAGACCCAACACAGTCTAATGCCCGCTTGAGTCTTGAGTATCGTGAGTTTCTGCATTCTAACTTACTCATTATGTGAATCTCAGAATTCTTTGATTTTCAAAGTATTCTAGAACTTTCTTCAGGCCATTAAAAAAATTATAGTCTATCCCATTTTTATTCACAGCTGTATACAAATATACACAAAAATACTGTTAAACAGGACTCACAGTTCTCTTTGGCTTCTTGAATTAAGGGATGCTTTTGTCACTGCTGTTAGAATTTTCCCATATACAAATTTAGTTTTATATTTAAAATGTGTGTGTGCTGTTGATCCACCAAGAGGACACAGAAAATTATTCCCAGGCCTAAGCAACTCCATCGGACACTACCAATCAGACAGGCTAACTTACTGGGAAATTCCTGTTTCATTATGCTTGGGCAAGGGCTAATATGTGGCATCTACAGTTGGGTTTTCGGTAGTTCTTAAGGGACAGGTCCTCACACCAACTTCTTACCGAGACTGCGTCAACTTTTCTGGAAAAGGAAATTCTACTGTCTATAAATGTGCCTATTCCCAATCGATGAAGCCAAGGAGTCAATAACAGCTGTTGTCAGAAGACAAGTCATAAATCTGATTTCTAGGAATCCCTTCTGTTCTAGATTGACCTGCTCTGGGTCGATTACAAGGTCATTTCCCCACATGTCATTCTTATCGGTTTGAAATGTCCAAGGTGGTGATTAAAATATGATCCTTGGAGAATATTTGCACATGTCCTAAGCAGCTCCTCCTTTTGCCTGAGTTCCACCCAATGAACAATTGCTCTGTAGGGAAGCCTGCATGCGCCAAATTTGTAGCTGTCCCAGCTCCTTAGAGAGAGAGAGGGGCTGTGACAGAGCCCATAAGGAGCCCCCATGGTGCCAACAGCATTCACATTCTATGTTCCCTGACCTCATTTCAAACCAACCTTTAGTAACGATCTGAAGGAGCCTTGTTCTTTAAGACACGCACACAGGGGCTGGAGAGATGGCTCAGAGGTTAAGAACACTGGCTGCTCTTCCAGAGGTCCTGAGTTCAATTCCCAGCAACCACATGGTGGCTCACAACCATCTGTAATGAGATCTGGTGTCCTCTTCTGTATACATAATAAATAAATAAATTAAAAAAAAAAAGACACCCACACAGTTGTGACACTGCAAACCAAGGGAAGACACTTACTGTAGAGTTTAGATTGGAATGCCTTCCCTGGGTTCCACAGAATAATTGTGTTTATACTTCTAGTACTCAGAGCTGTGAAGCCACTTCAAAAAACTCCTGAGTGTTTTGCCTCATGTATGTATGCATGTGTACCATGTGCATACCTACAGAGGTCAGAAGAGGGCGCTGGATCCCCTGGAACTGGAGTTACAGACAGTAGTGAACTACCATGTGGATGCTGGGAACTGAACCTGGTTCCTCTGCAAGATCAGCAAGTGCTGTTAACCACTGATCCATTGCTCCAACCCCTGTACAGTCATCTTAAAAGCAACAAATCTTTGGTTACCATTATGGTGGTATTTTATTTGTACTGAAATGTGATTTTAATTGTATGTTAATAAATAAAGTTCCCCGGGGGTCAGAGCTATTAGAGCCATAGCAAGAGCCCGGCAGGGGTGGCGCACGCCTTGAATCCCAGCACTCGGGAGGCAGAGCCAGGTGGATCCTTGAAGAGGCAGGCGGGTCTCTGTGAGTTCGAAGCCAGCCTGGTCTACAGAGCGAGATCCAGGACAGGCACCAAAACTACACGGAGATCTGCCTGGCTCTGCCTCCCGAGTGCTGGGATTCAAGGAGTGCGCCACCCCTGCCGGGCTCTTGCTATGGCTCTAATAGCTCTGACCCCCGGGGAACTTTATTTATTAACATACAATTAAAATCACATTTCAGTACAAATAAAATACCACCATATTTCCCCTTTTCTATTTTAATAAAAAGGAAAAAAAGCAAAAGGTTATAACTAACAAAAGAAAAACTATATACAAAAGTACAATAACTATATACAATATATACAAGTAATAAATACCTAAACAATGTCTAGTCCATTTGTATTTGACAAATCAGAGAAAATAATTCCATTATCTATCCTATTTTGGTAAGTCCAAAATGTATCTAATTCACTTTCTATCCTAATTAATCTTCAACTATAACTAACTTTAACCTTCAACTATAACTAACTAATCTTTAACTCCCTCAGAGACCCAAGAAGGAAATAATACTAGCTAACATACCATTGTGGTTTTATCTAGTAAATGAGGAGAATAAGGACCAAAGGGAACCAATGGACCAGCTATGAGTCACAGGCAATTCCAAACAGAGCTAGGACATGTGATGTTCCCAGAAAAAATGCTGCACCTGTACTAAACGTTCTACAAGTCTGATTGAGTCATTAAAACTTCAGTGATTGTAAAGAGTTGTAATGTTGCAGGTCCAGGGCCGAGCTTATCATGGCCTATCTTAGACCTCTAAATAGCCATCTACTGTCCACCTCTGTGTGTGATCGAACACCCTTTATGACTGGAGGTTAAATCCCCAGGAACCCCAACAGACCCCAGGTGCTACCTACCCAGGACTATTGATGCCACTGAGTAGCATCTAAGGCCTTTGTAAGTATTTCCCTGCTTTGCTATAACCTGCCTACTGTGGTCCCCACCACCCTGTCTGTCAAATATCTTGACTTACAACTTTCTTTGTTCTGTAACATACAGTCTCATGTAATCACTTCCACGGTAGAACACGGCATTTGGGGTGACCCGAGTCTGTGTTCCTGGGTTACAGTCACCCATACTTGGTTCCACAATGACCACCTCTTATTCCCTTTGAGGTAAGGGCAGGGTTTTTTTGCATCCTGGACAAAGCCTTCAGCCTTCTTATTTAACTCAATGCCCTTTCTATCTCATTCTGGCCTTTGAACATTCTTCAGTCGGTGTTGACTAAAGGAGTATGACTTTTGGGTCATTATGGCTAATGGTCACCACTGTGTTCTGAAGCCTCATAATGCTCTCACTTGACAACCTACCAGGAAAGTGTTTGTGCTATTCCAGTTTATGGTTGAGATCAAACCACAGAGGATAAATAATTCCCACCCCCCTGCATCTTAAAGGATGATGAGGCACGATTGAGATTGAAATCAGTTCTTTCTGACTTACTCACAATACAAATGCTTACACTTAAGGTCAGATTCAAGTACCCAGAGCCATCTTTTCTTGGCAGAGAGCAGATAGAACCATCTTTTAAGGCTCTTGGCCTTAAGTGTTCTTGCTTGATAGGAATAACATTGTTACCAGGTCCCAGGATCTCAATCTCTTAGAATGCTCTTTCCCTGCCCGGTCCATAATGAAGTCAGATGTAATCCTTCTAATTCAAGCCCTTCCCCCACCCCTTAGTTACTAACATCCTTATGCCTCTCACACAAAATCCTTCTGTTAATTTGGGGGATGGGCTAGCAGCATTAAGGAATCTAAATAGTGATTTTCGGCACCCTGGAGGGGTAGCTGCTGAGGACAACATGTGACAAGCCAGAGACTGTTGGGCAAGACAAGAGTGTGGGGCCTGTGTGGGCTGCCCCCACTCCCAGATCCAGGCAGGAGAATCACCTCATAAATAATCTCCTCCACAGGCTTCGCCGTGGACTCCAAATGGGCTTGGAGCGTATTTGGCTTGTTTTTAAAGAGGGTGTGAGTGAACGGCTGTCATTTAAAATTGCCCAGAACCCAGGTTATGAGAACAGGTGGGCCTGAATTTGGAGCAAATTAAATGTGAGGCTGACTTTAAAAGCAAACACGATGGAGCGCTTGTTTGACTTTAGAAAGGATTCGGTCACTCTTGGGAGTCTTTAAAGCAGGATGTCCCTCACTGCAATTAAAATGTAAATCTCTCCGTTCGGCTTTGGTTAGCACACAGGACCCTTCAGGAGTATGCTTGCTTTACCAAGTCAAGGCACTCACATAAAGCAAAAGATAACTGAAAAGATCTGATTGTTTCTTATAAAAACTGATGCCCAGGAAGCTCTTCTTCCTATTTTTTAATTGGCAAAGCTGCTATAGCAACCCCCTTCATGAGAGAGATCTTGTTTTTAAATACCGTGCGATGCTCTTTTCTAAAACTCACCGAAGTCAAGATGACGTACTTTGTACAAGCCGAGTTAGCCACTGCTGGACAGCCCTGCACCAGTAGGTGGCGCTATAAGAAAGAGATTGCCTCCCTGTAAAAGCCTTGAGGCCTGGAAGCAAAATGACACCCTTCGCCTGCCTCTTCCTCTGCTTCCTTAGAGGGCCTCCTTTAGCGGGCCTGCCTCGCCAGGACTGCACTGTTGTTGTGCACACCGGCACCGACCTACTAAAAGAAACGACAATGACATTTCCTTCAGAGCTGTGCAGGAGGGAGGCGAGGAAGTAGCTGTTATATAAGACGTTGTTTCTGGCTCTGTTGCTCTCTGCCTGGAGGCCAGCCATCAAGCCCCCTTCCTGGGAGATCGTCCCTCGCCCATTCCCTTACTCTGTACCTTACCTCTGTGGTTATAAGGACTGTAGTTTGCTTGTCAAAGACTTAACAGCCAGCATCCTCATTAAGTGAATGCCCACCATATTTATCTTTCTGGGTTTCCTCGTTCAGGATGATATTTCTCTAGTTCCATCCATTTACCTCTGAATTTCAAGATTTCATTTTTTAATGGCTGAGTAATACTCCATTGTGTAAATGTACCACATTTTCTTTATCCATTCTTCTGTTGAGGGACATCTAGGCTGTTTCCTATTTCTGGATATGATGAATAGAGCATCAATAAGCACTGTTGAGGAAGTGTCTCTATTGTGGTATGAAGCATCCTTTGGGTACGTGCCCAAGAGTGAATAGCTGGATCTTGAGGCAGATCAATCCCCAGCTTCCCGAGGAACCGCCACACTGATTTCCGTAGTGGTTGCACAAGTTTGCACTCCCGCCAGCCAGGGACGAGTGCTCTCTTGTCCTGCGTCCTCACCAGCACAAGCTGTCGTCTGATTTATTGATGTGGGCCACTCTGACTGGTGCAGGGTGAAATCTCAAAGAAGTTTGCATTTGCTGATAACTAAGATTGCTGACATTTCTCTAAGTGCTTCTCAGCCATTTGTGTTCCCCTTTTGAGAACTGTTTAGTTCTGTCCCCCGTTTTTAAATTGGGTTGTTTGTTTTCTTGATGTCTAGTTTTTTTAGTTCTTCATATATTTTATATACCAGTTCTCTACGGTATGTATGGTTAGTAAACATCTTTTCCCGTTCTGTAGCATGCCACTTTATCTAAATGTGTCTTTTGCCTTACAGAAGCTCCACAGGCCTGTTTTATGGAATCAGTTCTTCGCAGGGTCCCAGGCCTCTTCAATGTAATGCCATTCTGAAGTTTAATTTTTCTCATTTTTTGCTTCCAACTATGCTATGTCATATCTGACCCCCCCTCCGTCCAGGGCTCCCTCAGTGATTGTTGGGCAGATTAATGACTTTCTAGTTGCCTAGGTGATGTGAATAGTCCTGTTTCAGAGTCTGCATGGGTCCGCTCGTTTCTATGACCCTGTTGTCAAACTCGATTGAGAGTTCTGTTCTTGGTTCCACACAGATGACTCTTGGTAGCCCGAGTGAGGTTGGAGTGGAGGGCCAGAGATGACCCCAGGCAGCCTGTTCCTTCCTCCCCCGAGGAGAGCAGGAAGGCTGGGCACAAGTGTTCTGAGACTACTCACAGTGAGAACAGTGTAGACTCCATCTCTCTTCTCTTCCATTCAGCCCGATTCTATCTGATGGTAGTGATGGTCTCCTCCCAAGTGATGTGCATGTCTTTTCTCTTCGTGTGGCCGGTCTCATCCTTCATCCTTGAGGGCCACTCTCCTGGTTGACACCTCTTTAGATGGTCCACAGGCCCTCAGACCTGCGAATGGCTCCTGCTCTCCTGTTTGTGTTGGCATTGCTTGAGCCCTCCGGATTATGTAAAGTGTTGTGTATCATCACCCGGAGGCCGCAGAAGACTGGGATAGGCTGCCCTCTCTTCCTCCGTGGTGCGCCAGGGGCGTTTTGTCCTCTGCTGTTCTTCCAAGATGTTTGCCTTTCATCATAGCCAAGTAAACAGCGTCCTTTTACCAAAGACCCTGAAATCTAAGGCTGCATCCACCAAAAACCCTTTCTTTTTTCTCACAATAGCGAGAGAGAAATGAAAAGCTGACCTGCCATTTCTAGGTTCCTAGAACTTTCTCTAACAGATCTTGCCAAATTATGCTTGCCTTGATAACAAGACCAACAGATATTAGAGATAAAAAACCAAGTCATTAGAAAAGGGGAAGCTCTTCTTATTGGGATAATGGATCAAAATGCCTTAGTCAGGGCAGTTTAAATAGCAGATATTTAAATTTCCCAGCTCTAGAAGTTGGAAGTCTGAGGCTGCTGTGCCAGCATGTTTGGGGGTCCAGGAAGGTCACTTTCCAAATTACAGAATGCTACCACTCTAAGCCATCTGGATCTCTCCCTCTTTTTGAAAGGACACAAATCCCATCAATAAGACCCAATTTTCATGACATCTTTTTAAGCTCAATTATCTTCCAAAGGCCCCATCTCCAATACCACTGCATCAGAAGTCAGGGCGTAAACACAGGGCATTGGGGGACACTGCTCGGTCCATGTCACTTAATGTTACGAAAGAGTTTCCTAGTATACAGGAGGAGATGTTCTCTTACCACCAATACTGAACTTACTGACAATAATATTTCTCTCCCTACTTCTCATGGCTATATATCTGATGTGAGGGGATGATGCGTTCTAGATGAGGTATGCGTGCTGGTTCTGGGCCCTTTCAGAAATCCCTGCATGGGTGTCAGTCAACACAACATCTAGTAGCTTCTGGAAAGTTCCTTGGGCTTAAAAATTTGACTGTCTAACGCCGTTTGATTTCAGCTTTGGGTTTCAGCCTCCAGAAAACAGTCACAGCAACCAATCTATCTTAGAGTCTACTTGCATATTTGAAAATGCTTTCTGTAACAAATGAAGATTTTCATGCTTCTGCTGGGGCTAGGTGATGAGAAATGGCACAGTGAAAAAGACGAAATTTTCATAATCCTGGATTATGGAAATAAGCCAGTAAACAAATACATAATCTAGATAGAGGTGGGGAACCTGGGAAATGTCACAGTTTACACTGAGTGCTCCAGGAAAGCCACCATCGAGGAGGTGAGGGTTGAGCTATGATGTGGATGACCATGTGGAGTCACAGTAGAGGACACAGTAGGGCAAATGTACTCAAGGGGAGATAAGTGTGTTGAGTTCCAGGAGGAGCAACAGCTCTGTGTGGCCAAGGTTCAGGGAGACAAGGGGTGAGGTCAGGGAGGTATGCGAGGTTTATTTATGGTAGGCTATTTCAAGAAATGATTTTGTTTTGAAATACGAAGTGTGATGGCTATTCTTGGTTGTCAATTTGGTTGTCTGGAATGAACTACAATCCAGAAATGGAGAGCACACCTGTATGAGATTTTTCTGCTTGGTTTGAAGCAGGCAAATCTCCCTCTAATCTGGACCTTTGAGGTGGGAAGACACACACCTTTGTTCTGCATCTTGAGGCATGGGGAGGCATGGGAAGACACACCTGTAATCTGGGCCACACCTTCTGCCAGAAGTCTACATAAGGACATGGAAGAAGGAAGCTTTGCTCTTTGCCTGCTTGCCCTCGCCTTGCTAGCACATCCATCCCTTCACTGGCAGTGGAGCCGACTTCTTCTGGATTCCAGAACACACAGAAGACCAGCTGAGACACTCAGCCTTGTGGGAGTGAGCAGCTACTAGATTCTGGGACTTTCCATTCACAGCTAGCCATTGTTGGACTAGCTGGACTACAGCTAATTATATATATATATATATATATATATATATATATATATATATATATATATATCTTCATTCCATACATTCTGTGACTCTAGAGAACCTTGACCAATACACAAAGGAAGCCCATCGCAACTTTTTCAGGTGCACAGGAGAGCCCCTGAGCGGCTTATTATATAAAAGGTCTCCCTCTCTAAGTAAGGAGAGCGGGCTGTAAGGAGATACGATGGATTGTGGTGCCCTAGAAAGATATGCCTGCATTCTAATCCCTAGAAGCTATAAACGTGAACTTATTTTTCAAAAAGCTTCTTTGCAGACATAGATAAGAATTTTAAAATGAGATGACTCTGGATTAACTGATGGCTCCCAGGATCCAGTGACAAGTGTCCTTAGGAAAGACAGAAGCAGAGGTGGCACTCAGAGGAGAGGGCACAGTGAAGGTGAAGAAACAGGAAGGTGCAGCCACGAGCTGAGGAAGGCTTGTAACCACCAGAACTGACGGCTGGTTTTTGCCAGCTTATCACTAACCCAAGTCATCTAGGAAGAGGGAAGTTCAGTTGGGGAATTGCCTTCATTAAACTGGCCTGTGGATTCATCTGTCGGACATCATCATGACTAACGATGACCGCAGGATGGCCCGCCCGCCGGTGTGGAGAGCCACCCCACACACAAGGCAGCAAGCCTGGGTTCTATGAGAAAACAAGCCAGTGAACAGTGTTCCTCCATGGCCTCCTTCTCAGTTCCCAGCTCTGAGTTCCTGCCTCAGTTTCTCTCAATGACGGACTGGAAAGTGTAAGGTGAAACAAACCCCTTTCTCCTCAAGTTGCTCTGGTCGTGGTGTTTATCACAGTGACAGAGAGCGAGCCGGACCAGGAAACGAAGAGACAAGACTCGGGGAAGGGTTCTAGATCAGCGAGGGTCCTCCAGAAACAGGACGGATGGGTGTGCGTGCGCATGTGCGTGGGTGCGTGTGCATGTGTGTTCACCTAGAGTAGTGGTTCTCAACCTTCCTAATGCTTTCACCTTCTAATACAGTTCCTTATGTTGTGGTGACCCTCAACGATAAAATTACTTCATTGCTACTCCATAACGGTAACTTTGCTACTGTTATGAATCGTAATGTAAATATTTGATATGCAGGATATCTGATATGCGACCCTCAGAGGGGTTGCAACCTACAGGTTGAGAACCACTGACCTGTAGGGGACCTGCTAAAGCCTTCAAATGTTAGGAGCTATTAGCCAGTGATGTGTCGAAGAGCGTTGGATCTTTTGGATCACATGGTCCAAGGGGAAGGACAGCTTCCACAGCCGCCTGGGCTTGCTTCAGTGCCTTCCTGGTTTGTGCTGTTAGGGTTACTCAGCAAATGTGGGTGTGGAGGGGCACCCGTTCTGAAGAGCAACCTGCTTTCTTCAAAGTTCATCAATTTAATTTTAATCTTATCCAAAAATCATTTCAGGCCCTTAGGGATGGAATCCATGGGTAGACTGTCATAGAGGCAACCAGCCCAAGAGAAATCCCAGGAGAGAGTCAGGACACAGGACAGCTGAGGGTTGTGGTCAGTGAGGGCTGCTGCTAACTCTGGTACCTCTGACAAGCTGAGCTGTAGTTAGGGATGGCAACATAGCAACACTGTGTTCCGCTACTGTAGTGGTCAATGCTCCATCACTGTAGCGAACACCTGAGATGGTTATCAACTGAGCAGGTTCATTCTGGCTCCCTGTCTTGAAGGCTGAAGTTTATGATCAAGTTTATGCTCTTTTGCTTTTGGGGCTCTGATAAGGAAACACATCATAGGGGGAGCCCATGCAGAGCCAAACTGCTTATTTGGTGGCCAGAAAGCAGAAGAGAAAGGGGCAGGGCCCCCTAATCTTCAAGGGTATCCTCAATTATCTAAAGACCTTCCACCAGAGACTGTCTTTAACACGCAGGCTCTTTACTTCCTCTCATTCTTGTCTTGAGCATTTTATGGTGCCTGAAGCTGGGTACCCTTCCTTGACACAGGTCATGAAAGGCTAAGAATGAGGATCAAAATACAACACATAAAGGCTGGCAGGACACTAATACCAGCACTTGAATGACCCTTCCATACCCACTCTACTATTCTGGCAGTTCACGTAAATTAATTCTTACAAGTGACTTAGGAGAGAGGGCCTGCTCTCTTTCCATCCACTTTACTGATAAGGAATTGAAGAACTGGAGAGATACTGAGCGCCTTTCTCAATGTCAGGCAGCTAATGAGTAGCAGAGCCAAGATTTAAGAGTAATATTTGATAAGAGCTTTTAAGTAATACCAATTCAAACAAGCAGGGGTGGACATGCCTGCATGGAGCACTGGGTCACACTGCCTGTCTACATCAACAGATCCATGCCGGGTCCTTGTGCCATTGTGAGGAGTTGCATCTTTTATAGACTATCTACATCCATATTTCCACGTATGAAAAATGTACCAGTATTTACTTGGGTTGATTGCATGAGAAAAAACAACCTCTATTTGTTTGGGTCTCTTTCATTTAGGTTTTCTACTAAATGCAGCTGAGTCTAGTGGGAACACCCAAGTTGTAGCGTGGCTGATACCCCAAATTCCTTTTATGTGGTTGTGTAGCATATCACATTTCCCCCTTGTTAGAGTGTTAGCGCATGAAGAATAGGGGCTGCAACAATTCTGTCCAATGCTGTATCTTGCACAGTGCCTGGTACATATTGAATGCTCAGCAAATGTTTGAATCAATGAATAAGTTATATATGATTGATTGATTGACAGCTAAGACTACAGTGAATCTTGTCCCTTGGTCATTTTTTTAATGTCATTTGAATTCTCTGTGTGTTGGCTGGCGAGGAGAAAAGACAGGAGCTCTGGGCCTTGTGGTCACGTCAGTCTAACCTGGCATGAAAAAGACACCGTGAATGACTCACAAGCCAAGGAACTGAGGAGCGGTGAATACGTTTCCGAATTTTGTGGTTGTTCTTGCAGTCTGGTGTCTGCATTTGGTTTTCCTTCAGCCACCGCTTTCCTTTAACTCTGCTCCTCCTCCGACACCACCCTACCATCTTGATTTATGCATCTCATATAGACTCTTCCCCTTTTCCTGTCCCTCCTTATTTCCCTGGACACTGTGCATCCTCTCTGCTCCGACGCGGTGATTTCTCTAACGTAGACAGGCCTGTTTGCTTCTCCTTAACGTGCCCTGCCTGTGTGCCCTCCAGACCACTCATTTCAACTTCCTGCTGTGATTTATCCAGCAATCAGAACTCTCGTCCAAAATTGGCTCTGTGGCAAGGCTTAATACCCCTGTCTTAGCCCTTCAGGGACAGCTCCTGACGACCAGCTAGGAAACTCCAGCCTCTTCTTTGCTGATCCTCCGCCAGGGCCAACTCAGCCACGTGAGCCATTTTGTTTAACACCAACCAAACTGAACCGTTAATCCCCACAGTAATGACCGCAGCATGTGGAAAGAGGCGTGTCCCTCTCTGTCTGTGGGAGGGGGCACCCTGCCTGTGACACATTCTTCCCACGATGCTGTAGAGAAAGTGGTGGAAGTAGATGAGCTGGGGCCGAGACTTACTTCTGCTCAACATCATTCTCCCAGTACCTAGACAGTTGAAGTTGGTGAACCTCAAGATGCCATCCTGCTCTAGAATTTATGATTTTATAAACTCAGAATGACAGGCTAACTTTGAGAAATGAACACAAAGGCGATCTGCTCATCCACCAGGAGGCAAGTCTTAGACTTTTCCTATAAACATGTATTATAAGGCTAATCAGATTCGGTCTTAGAGGTCAGATAGACAGACAGTAAGGGTCAAATATAATAGATAACAACAGCCACGAAGAATTCGGGAGCAAAGGACTCGAGCTCCACTGGTGACTTGGCCGTGCACAGAGGGAGGGGCTGGAGAGAAGTCTTGGTGGGCGAGAGCACATACCGCCCTTGCAGAACAGCTGGATTCAGTTCCCAGCACCCACATGGCTGCTCACAACTGCTTGTAACTCCAGTTTGGGGGATCGGATGCCTTCATTTGGCCTCTGAGGGATCCTGAATGCACATGGTGCACATACATGGATCAGGCGTACATATACATGTATAAAAATAAAATAAATATTAAAAACAACCCACAAAGGAAGCTTCTAAGAGGAGGACTGCTTCTGTGCCATCGCGGAGTTCTCGTTAACTGAGCCTTCCTCTCGTCTCTCCTTCTCTCCTCCAAAAAGCATATGCTTTGTTTTTATTTAAAGCATCTTGTTCTTTTTCTTGTGTTCAAACCTGTTTCTGTAGGAAATTCATACATGATAAATCTAGCAAAGATTGAATTCCCAGAACAAGAAAGAATTCTGCTGGCCAGTGACCTTTGAGTTAGATGGTCACTCTTTCTTTCAAAAGTCCTCAGCCTTCTGGCCCAGTCCCAGCAGACTGTGGACATGCCATGCCCTCACTGTTGCATGAACTAGTTCTTCAGCAGGCATTCCCTTTAACCCCCACCCCACACTTGTGGGTTCCTTATCTGTGGAAATGATGAACTAATGTGGATTTCAGTCATGAATGTTGCCCACAGAAAGCTCAGAAGCAGATAGAAGCCATCCTGGTTAGTTTTTTGCCAAATTGACCCAAGCTGGAGTCATCTAAGAAGAGGAAATCTCAACTGAGAAAGTACTTGGTTAGACTGGCCTGTGGGCAACTCTGTAGGGAATTTTCTTTGTTAGTGATCAATGTGGGAGGGACCAGCTCACTGTGGGTGGAGCCGTCCCTGGGCTGGTGGCCCTGGGATGGATAAGGAAGCAGGTTGAGCAAGTCATGACCAGTGGGGTGTGCACAGTCCTCTATGGTCTCTGTTCAGTTCCTGCCTCCAAGTTCCTTCCTTGAGTTTCTGTCTCAACTTTCTTGGATGATGGACTTTCATGTGGAAGTGTAAGCTGGGACAAACTTTTTCCTTCCCAAGTTACTTTTGATTGTGGTGTTCTATCCTAGAAATGGAAACCCTAATGAAGACAAAACCCAAAAGCTCCGAGCCCTGAAGGCAGGTCAGTAGAACATTACCCTGGTGAAGAACCTCAAGACTTCATGCTTGCTGCCTTCTATGGTCACACCAGCTGCTTCCAGCCACCGCCGTAGCTGTGCAGAACATGTCAGGCTGCGATTCCATGCTCCTGGGCCCTGGCAGATACTTACCTTGCCTGGGCTAGAAGAGGGTCGGGGAGCCAGGTCCTCTTCCCTTTTCCCAAGTCCTCGAAATACTTCGTGCTCCTTCAGGAGTAGTCATTAAGAGAGGGACTTTGTAGCTGTGCCTGGGGTCATTCTCAATGACCTTTGCCCCTGGCGCTGTATGGTCCGACGATGAACACGTGATGCATTTGTCACTCTGGCACATGCACATGCACCTGCATTTGGTCAAACTGCAGTTGCTCTTGGCTACCCTGCCTTCTGGTCATTAAGCTACACACACTGTACAGTGTCCCTTTTCACCTCTGTATTCTATCTTTTCTTGTTTCTTAACAAGGTCTTTGTGTATCTCACCCAAAGCCTCAAATTCGTGGAGACTCTTCCTGACCTCCCTCCCTCCTGTGATGCGCTTGATGCCTCCCTCTGATCAAGGCTGCTTTCTCAGTGTTGCAGGAACCCAGAAGTCTGTCACCCGACCATGCAGGGGAAGCTGCTGCTCAGATATGGACTTGAGCAACCCAGTGAATCATTGTGCTGCTTGACCAGACTGGAAAAGTGGAGAAAGAGTAAGTTTTAGGATAAATATTGGGACATAGGGGAAATTAAGAAACTCAGACAGTCTTGAGATGCCTATTGGACAGCCAAATGCAGAAACAGAGTAAGCAGTTGGATACGGGAGTTAGGGGAACACTTCCCCACCCCTGCACTGGAGATGAAACCAAACCATCAGTACACTGATGTGTCTAAAGTTCTGGGCAGGGTGATGTCACCAGGGATTATAAAAAGAAAGGACTAAAGGACAGAGGACTGCGTTCTGGGACACTGCGATATCCCTAAGTAGGAAGGATGGCAGGGAACCAGGATGTAAGCAGGCTAAGAAACAGTGCATGGGGCAGGGTGGGGGCAGGTGGAAGACCAGGAAATGCAAGAGTTTCAACAACATGGAAACCTGCCTCAATGCTGCAGACAAGGTCTAGGCCAACGGAGGAGGCAACATCAAAGTTGTTTTGTAGCAGCTTTGAAAAGATCAGTTTTGCTAAATTCTAGAAAATATGAGAGAGGAACGGCAAGTTGAGTCTTTTTCAGGAGTTTGAGTAGAAAAGGGGAGAGACCATGGCAGACTAAGGGACGATGTGATCTCAGCAGGATGCTCTGCACAGCGTGCTCACTGCAGTAGCTGCCGACCGTCACAGCTCTGCAATCCCCTTGCAGAGCCCCACAGTTTATGCAGCCGGTCCTGTGCAGGGAGGCATCTGATGTCTCCACCTGTGCTCTCACGAACATCTGCGCACTTCTGGAGAAACCCGACTTGGAAAATAACTATTCATCTCTGTCCTAGTAAATGATGATTGACAAAGGGTGTAAGCGAGTCCGGTTTGGGTCCAGTTGGGTCAGAACGCCAGACTTCTTCTTTCCATGGTGTCCAGGGTACTGTGATGGGTAAGAAGATGCCAGTGAAACCACGGGGGGTGGGTGGTGAAAATTTGTACAAAGGTGGGTGTAGGTGGAACTGGTTCAGGGTGGTCTTCAAAGGTAGATTTCCACAGATTGCTGTGATATTCTCTCCTATCAATTGTGGTTTGTCTTTCTGCTCATTTCTTAGGCCAAATTTTCAAGTCAAAATCAGTGGATCAGGTAATATGAATATTTTTAAGGCTCTTGACAAGCTGTGTGCCACTCTTTATTTCTGCCTGCTGAATATGAGGATATCATGCCATGAATTTTAAGTGATTACCACTAGAAAACATTTTCAGTGTTTCAAAAGTGGAAAATGGTTTCTCATTGAGGTTTTAATCTTTATTTTAAAAGTTATCAGAGAGCTTGAATACAAGCCAAAATAAGCACTTCCCTACACATACAATGAAAGTCCAGTTATTGAGGTTG
Source organism: Peromyscus maniculatus bairdii (assembly GCF_049852395.1). NCBI lineage: Eukaryota > Metazoa > Chordata > Mammalia > Rodentia > Cricetidae > Peromyscus > Peromyscus maniculatus. The sequence continues at coordinate 2,100,868 of NC_134869.1, read as the reverse complement.
GCTTAATGAGGTAGAACAGAGGCTCTGAGCCCCGGGGAGCCGGAGGTCTCAGAGGCGCTGCCCTTTCTAGAGCCTTCAGCTTGAGAGAAGAGAAAAAGAGGCTCATCAAGGAAGAGAGACCGAGGGCTTTCTCCAGGAGCCTGTCCTGGTGTGCCAGGACGCCATTCCGACCTCGGTCTGGGAATTCCTGAGTGTCCTTCATTTCCCTCAGCGCCTCTGCTGTGAGAGCAAAGTGAACATGCCCTGGAGCCAGAGCAGCGCTGATGGAGGAAACACAGGCCTTTCCCTTCTCCTTCTTCCAGGATGTCGTTCAGATGTCAGTATGATCCATGGCTCCACTTTCCCATGCAGGCACCTCCAGCCCCAGCCCCTCGGTGCTTAGAGCGCACCCCCTGTTCCCAGACTAGCTGCAGCAAAGATTGAGTTCCTCAGGAGTGAAAAATGAGCCTGTGTTTCAAAGGTGGGAAAGGAGGAGGGAAGACAAAATTTCACCTTAAAAGTTTTGAAGTTCCAGGTCTGCAGAATGCAGAAGCACTCTGCCCCTCTTCCTCCAGAATCAAGAGGAGGCTCTGCCTTTGTTCAAGTGCCATGATTTTCACCCCTTAATTGCATTTGGGGAAGCCATGTGATCTCCCTGTTTCCCAGTTTGTAAAATAAAGGGAATAATTGGGTGACATTGTCTTTTTGGTACCTTAATGTCCAAAGAGTGGGAGTAGGTACGGTTTGCTTTGAACAGGAACACATCTTTTGAAATCCAAGATGTACAGCATGGTGTTCTGTGTTTTTAGTTTTCTATTGAGCTGAAGAGCAAAGTGCAGGGCCTGGGGAGATGGGTGAGAGTGTTTGCTGGGTGTGGTAGTTGGAAAGAAATTGGCCCCCACAGTCTCAGGGAGTGGCTCAGGAGGTGCGGCTTTGCTGGAGAGGGTGTGGCTTTGCTGGAGGAAGTGTGTCACTGTGGGGCAGGCTTTGAGGTTCCCTGTGCTCAGACGACTTCCTGTAGCCTGCAAACCAAGATGTAGCCAGCACCGTGTCTGCCAGCACGTCACCATGCTCCCCGCCATGATGATAAAGGACTGAACCTCTGAAACTGTACGCTTTTCTTTATAAGAATTTCCCTCAATTAAATGTTTTCTTTATAAGAGTTGCCCTGGTCATGGTGTCTTTTCACAACAACAGGAACCCTAGCTAAGACAGCGTGCAAGCGTGAGGACCTGAGGTCAAGACTCTAAAGCCCACTTAAGAAACTGGCCATGACTGCTCACATTTGAAACTCAACATTGGGTTACAGAGACAGGAAGATCCCTGGAGCTCCTTGGCCAGGTGCTCTAAACAGTAAGCTTCCGGTTTAGTAAGAGACTCTGTCTTACAAGAGTAAGGCCAGGAGTGATAGAGGGAGACACCTGACATCCTCTTTTGGCCTCCTTCTGTTTACCAGTGCTTGCAACGCACGCACGCACGCACGCATGCATGCATACTCACACACACACATTTACAAACACACGTGTGTGTGCACACACGCGCATGCATGTACACATGCACAAACACACACACACACTCAAAAAAGTGAGAGGTTTTGAAAAAAAAAGTCTCTCTTCACTATTTCCCAGATCTGGAGTGAAGCAAACGTTCATGTTCTAGGTATCTCAAGGCATCTGCATGAGGTAAATTCACTAACCTTTTGTGACTTCAGTTTCCTCTTCAATAAAATGGTGACGTGAGTTGTACCGATCTCAGGAGTTGTTAGATTTCACACATGTAAAATTCTTGGCACATGGTAAGCGCTTGCTCCAGGTTGACTTGTTATTAAAGCTGTCATTATTCGATTTAGTTTCAGTTTCAAGTCTCTTGTTTGTTTAACCTCTGAGCCCCAGATTTCCCTCATGGGGATGAGGCCAGTGCCACCTAAGTGCACAGCAGTATTCTAAGGACTAAATGAAACCATGTAAGTGAAATGTGCGGTGAAGGGCTCTGCAAACGGTTACTTAAGCAGGGGCCCTTCATGTGGGTCACAAGGCAGATAATGAAGTGGGTGAATGCGCCCCTCCATGGTGGGGTCTTGGTGCTAGAATCTGGGTCCTATCAGGAGCTGTCTTCCTCTATGGCCCTTTCTTCTCCTAATTTCATCCATGTCATGCTGCTTTCTCACCTAGAACACAACACAGACTCTGGGAAGAATTCTGAGCCCTCAGGGGTAACTCTCAAGGACACTGGATGTTGAAAATGACCATGACAGTACAGTAAGTCTTCGGCCACTATCCCAGGAACTTTGGCCACCAGCCACCCAGTAAAGCGTTTTCTCCAAGAGCTCACTCTTCCGAGCGCTGTTGAGACTGCAGCAGTTTTGCTCTTGAGAAGGCCAGAGCTGAACAGAATCATAAATCAAAATCAGGTGGTTCAGATGACACAGCAGTTAGCACGCTAAATAATGGTGAGCCAACTACAGTCCGGCAGGGCTTTGTTTTCTCGTGTAAAAGACCCCCTAGGAGGGCAGGGCTTGGCGTGGTGGCACAGGCCTGTAATCCCAGCACTAGGGAGGTGGACGCAGAAAGATACGAAGTTCGAGGTCATCCTCAGCTAGACCATAAGTTCGAGGCCAGCCTAGGCTCTGTGAGACCCTGTCTCGACAAAAAGTAAAACAAAAATAACAACCAAAGGAATCCTGTGGGCCACGACTTCAGAGAAGGTATGGAGTCTTTAGCACAGCACCAAGGAGCTAGGTCAATTTCTGCTCCGTCTTCATCAGTACGTAGTTGGAGTCTCAATGTAGCTCCACTGGCCTCCTCCGGCCCCCAGCGATCTAGCTATGACATTGTCGTTCTGGAAAGGGAGAAAACCTAAGAATTCATCTTTTTTAATGAAGCTCTCCTGAAAAGCACCGGAAGATTTGTACTTATATCCCTAGAAGCCAAAGAGGCTTCCCAGAATAAACCAGAGTTCTGTTACTGAGTCTTTAGAAAAGGAAGAGACAGTCAAAACTGTTAGACCAGTCAGGTTTTCTTTCTCCCCTACCTCTGTCTCTCTGTCTCTCTGTCTCTGTGTCTGTGTCTCTCTCTAGGGCTGAACCCAAGGCCTCAGGCATGCCAGGGAAGTGCTGAACCACTAAACCACACCCCCAGCCCGTGGATGGCATTTCTCTTAGCCAGCCATGCTGATCGTTCATTCAGGGATAAGGAGGTGGCTCTATCCCATGTCACTTGGCACTTAGCCATCACCAAAATGAAATGGTGTCCCTGGCTGATTAGGCTTTCTTTTTGTCCTTCAAGATTGAAGGTCTGCATTATAGGAGATTATATGGTATGCATATTTATATTGTAATTTTCTTCTCAAATTCCTATTCATGGCTTAATGTCTACTTCCTTCTTGGTAGCTCTACTGCGTTTGATTTTAGACTCTACCACACTCTTCAAGTTCTCCCATGATGGTCTCCCGGCCTGTCTTCCCAGTTGTTGGAGTCCAGAAGTTTCCTTGACCATGCTATAGCTGTTGACCCAGCGACTGCTCCTTCCCTCTTAGAATCATTTTGTCTCTGTGGCTCCTGGCTCTTTCAACTCTCTCTTCACTGTGTCCTTCTTCAGTTTTCAGCCCTGGCCCCAGTGCTCTCTGAACCTCTACTTCCTCCAATCTGCTTTTTTTTTTATTTTTTTATTTTAGAAACTCTGGTTTCCTGAGGTGTTGTCTCATGTAGCACAGGTTGGCCCCCAACTCACTGTGAAGTAGAGGATAACCTTGAACTCGAATCCTCCTGTCTTCACTGTGGAAGGGCTGGGGTAGAGCAAGCATGTGTCTGCACATGAGGGATGCCAGTCATCTCAGGGACTAGGTCTTAAAGATGATGCACGTATGTTTCTATCCAAGACTTCTCCCCTGAGTGCCTGCCCTGCATACCAGAGGCTTAGTCGGCCCCTCTTCTCTGAGAACCCACAGAGGTTGCTAACGTAAGTTCAAAATTAGACTCGCCCTCTCTTTCCTCAAATCCATCCCCCCTCCTCCTTTTACATTGAGGAATTCTTCCCACTCCAGATACATGGCTGGAGACTGGGGAACTAGCCCCTTCCTCATCCTTTTTCCCCACAACCGATGTGTCTCAAAATCTCCCTGGTCAGGGACTGGAGAGATGGCTCAGAGGTTAAGAGCACTGCTTGTTCTTCCAAAGGTCTTGAGTTCAATTCCCAGCAATCATATGGTGGCTCACAGCCATCTGTAATGAGATCTGGTGCCCTCTTCTGGCCTACAGGGATATGTGCACTGTATACATAATAAATAAATAAATTAAAAAAAAAAACCTGTCCAAAAAAATGAAAAAACAAAAACAAAAACAAAAAACATTATTAAAAAAAAACCTCGCTGGTCCTGGTCTCTTCCTGGGTCTTGAATCTGTCTCCATCCCATTTTCCTGTTTTTCAGGCTCTGCCTAGCTTTGGCTTTCTCATGAAACTTTTTTTTAAAGTTGTGGTAAAATAACACAGTATAAAATCATGTAAAGTACAGCGTGGTATACATGTTAAGCACTGAATGGTCTACAATCACACTGCTGTGCAACTCTTACCAGCATTCAGGCACAGAGCTGACGGCCACGTTGCAGAGCCCCAGCTCCATCACTGGTAGACAATACTCCACTGCCCACTTCCCTCCAGGTCCTGCTCACCAGCGCTCGACCTGCTGTCTCTGCACTTGGCTTTTCTAGGTATCATATGTAAGTGACAGCCTTATCAAGTAAGGTGTGTGATTTTGTAGTTTAATTTCACGAGCATGGGATCTTCAAGGCTTCTCTGTGTTGTAGCATTTGTTGGCATTCACTTCATTTTTAAGGCTGAATAGCATCCCACGTATGTCCAGACCTGCCACCTTTGGTTTAGGCACTAATAGACCTTTTGGCCATTGCAGATGCTGCTGCTATGAACATGGGTATAGGACTGTCTCTCTACATCTCCATTTACAATTACTTTTCTTTTAAAAGTTTTATACATATAAGCAATGTGTTTCTGATGTACTCAGGCCCCCACCGCCATGTCCTTTCTTATCCCCGCCCCATGAGTCCCTTGCTGATTTCACGACTATGTTTTCATTGTTCATTTATTGTTATTGTTTTCATAAGGGTTGTTTATAAGAGTGTGGCCACCTCACCAGAAGGAAATGTCTCTCCCTCCCCCATCAACCTTTATCTGTATAAATATCCGGGAGCAGCAGGACCTCGGGAGCCCCTTCCTCTCCCATGGAAGAGTGTAAAGACACCGCCCTTCTGCAGATGTGTGTATGTAACCACTGCCCTACTTCCTCTGGCTTTTGCATTCTTTCTGGCCCTCTCTTGGCCACATTCCCCAAGACATGGAGGAGGCATTATAGACATCCCATTAACGGCCAGACATGCAACAATCACTTATTCTTTTTTACATTGCGTCCCTGTAGTCACCACTGATCACCAAAGCTGACACCAGCACTGTTCTCTGGACACAAACACAGTTAATTAGGAGGCGATTTGACGGGCAGAGCATGTGTAGTCAGAAGTTTTCCTGTGTCCTGCCTATCCTGCAGCCACTTTAGCAAGACAATAGCTATAACTTTCCCACCAGCACCCAGGACCTCCCCAGCCATAGGCTTTTAACCAGTTTACAGTGTCAAGGTGAATTCCCTTCAACAGAGTGACATCAATCTGTTTATGATTCTTCTGTTATATACTAAGGAGCAGAACAGCAAGACCACATGGTAATTCCTGTGTGTGTGTGTGTGTGTGTGTGTGTGTGTGTGTGTGAGAGAGAGAGAGAGAGAGAGAGAGAGAGAGAGAGAGGATTGAATTCAGGGCTTCATAACTGCTCAGCATGTGCTCTACCAGTGAGCTATAGCTCCAAGCTGGGTAATTCTACTTTAAATTTTGTCTGCTATGGATGTATATAATAACCTTCTCTCTGACTTCTAGCACCTTCATATCAAAAGTATTTTCTCCATTGTCAGCAGGGCTTACTTTTTTAAATGCAAATATGATTTGTCACTTCCTTGGTTAAAGCTCTTCTTTGGTTCCTGATGAGGCAGTGATGAAGTTCAAAGCTTTACCACAGCGCACAGGGGTCCTGGTGACACAATCCCTTTGCTTGTCTTGCTTCATCTCCAAACATCCTCTTCCGAGTGTTCTGCCTCGAAACCTGACATCCTGCATTCATCAAATGGTTTAATTAACTCACCAAACTAGCACTCACTGATTGTTACTGTACCAAGGAGCAAAGTCCCCGTGTGTGTGGATTTCCCATGTCGGTGGGCAACAGTGGCGAAATCATACTTCAGGTGGTGCAAAGCAAACATTAGGGGCATGGAGAAGGCCGAGAGAGCCGCGGTTTAGATAGGTGGTCATGGAAGAGCTCTCTGCTGGAGTGACATGTGACCAGAGATCTGAATATAGGGATAACTATCTGGAACCTTCAGAGGTGGACCGGAGCCGAGGGGCAGCGGCTGCAAAGCTTTGCATGAGTGACCACAGCACGAGCGGCAGGCGATCAGTGCAGCTGGTGTAGAGCGGCTGACGATGGGATCAGAGAATACGAGGACCAGGCCCTGCAGAGTCTCAGGCCATGGGAAAGATGGCGGTGTCTCTCTTGTGGAAAGCTGTCTGGCGGGGAGGGGGGGCAACAAGAGAAAGGGTGAACTATGATTTACTGTTTTAGAAGGACGACTCCCAGTGCTCTGTGAGATCCATACCAACGTGGCCAGGAACATAATCCAGGCAGCAGACCACGGGAGGTAGACAAGGACGGCTGTGATGGAGGTTGTGACGGTTAACATTGACTGCCAACTTAACAGGACCTAGAATCACCTAAGACACGGACCTTCAGATGTATCCATGAGGAAGTTTCTAGAGTGGGTTGACTGAGGAGGAAAGACTGACCCTAAGTGTGGGGACACTATTCCATGTGCTGGGGGCCTGAGCCATATGAAAAGGAGAAAGCGAGCTGGGTGCCAGCATCCGCCCCTCTCTGTGGCCAGCTGTCTTGCTGTCCTGCTGCTGTGACTTTCCTGCTGGGACAGTCTGTACCCTTGAACTGTGAGCCACAGCAAACCCTACCGTCCTGAAGTTGCGTTTGTCAGATATTTGGTCCTAGCAATGTGAATAGTAACTGGTAGGGGCTGGTGAGATGCTGGGCTCAGGATATGATCTGAAGAGGTGGCTCACAAGATGTGTTGAAGAACTGGAAGTCAGGAGGGAGAGGAAGAGAAGAGTGAGTCTGAGTTTGTGACATTCCACCCAACTGGGACTGCCTGGCCCCTTCCGAATCATGGTTGGGAAGATCTTCTGGAAATGCAGATCACTATTTATAACAGAACATTAAATCAAACAACAGAATTCAAGCCAGACGTGGTGGAGTGTAGCTACAATCGCAGCACTTGGGGACAGGGGCAGAAGTGCAGTGAGTTTGAGGCCAACCTGGACTATATAGTAAGACCCTGCTTCAAAACACAAACCACAACTGCAAAAACAGAATTCAAATTAATACATCCCCAGTGATCACAAGCCTGCAAATTCCAGAAAACCCACCAAGGGGCCTAGATAGTAATAATTCTGTGCTAATTAAAAATTAAATAATCAGCTTTAAACACTGGCAAAATATTACCAGGCTCTTTTCAGAATTTGACCATCATATAACTCCACAAATTAGCATTCTGGGTCACAGTACATAAGAAAGACACACAGAATATAAACAAGGAACAGAGAGTGAGGAAGGGAGCTGAAATCCCCCACGTGTTAAAGGGGTTCACAAAGTCACCCTGCTAGTTACAATGGAGGTCAACCTGAAATGCAGCCTGCTGGCTTTTGATCCCTGAGTACAGGTAAATCCTTAAACATTTATTTATTTATTTGTTGTCCTTGCATCTGAAATTATTCTGGAAATGTGTTTCTTATTGCTTACTGAAGCCTCGGTTCTTGGTGATTTATTTAAAATCGCCATACTCACGTAGACTTGTTTGCATGCAGAGTACACCCCATTTCCAAAGTCGAGAAGATGGGAATGCCTTTTCCTCTTGCAGAGGCAGGCACAACATGTGAATCCTAATATTAGACCTTCAGATGTGGGAACTCGGCAAATCCCATGTGTGCGTGGCAAACGCTTACTCCACAGTTTTTCAGGGTCTCTGATTTATTCAGCAGGGCGAGTTATTAATAACTCTGTAGTGTTGGGTGAGATACAGTTACCTGCCATGATAAATGTAAGTCCAGAAGTGAAGGAAGAAAAAAACCTGGGAAGTCCCTGCAACCCTCCAAGATTTATGTTTATTAGACTCCTATCAATGTCATCTTCCTATTATGAAGGTATTTGAGTAAATACTGCAGAATTGGAGAGAACATCCTCAACAGGGTTGTTGTAAATCTTTGAGGGAAGTTCAGGTACTGCAGAGAGAGAATGGAGGCTGGGGGGAAAACACAGACTCAGATGCTCCTGTCACTGGGTGCTTGACACAGAGGAAGGGGTAGGAAAGAAAACAGGTTACAGGCTGGAATTCTGCACATCCAAACCCAAGTCCTTGCCCTACAACCCTGGGAACCTTAGTTTTCCAGTCTCCAAATATTTTCATGACGTCCTAAGCTGCAGCAGGCACCAAGTAGCTAAATTCCTGCACCAAGCAGCCCATTCCCTGCTTCTGGATTTTGTTTTCAGACACAATGTGCTCCGTTAAGTACAGTTGGTTTGCTGTATTCATGGCTCCCATACCAGCGGATTCAATCAGATGCAGTTCAAAAGATCCAGAAAAGAATTCTTGAAAGTTCCGAAACACAAGATTTAGATTCATCACACATTGAACTCTGTTCTGAATCCACATACATGAAGGGATGTGTCATCCAGTTCTGTCTCCTCCATCACTTGTTTGAACAATCCCCTCACATCCTGTTCATGTCCTAGCCCCACAACTGTGAACATGTATTGATTTTTGTCTTGTTCTCTAAGGGTCACCATATAATGCTATTTGCCTAGCATTTATATTGTATTAGGTTTTCAAAGTTGTCTAGAGATGATGTAAAACACACAGGGCCGTGTTCATAGGATCCATGCCACTGCTAGGCCCTTTTATATGATGTCCTTAAGCGGCTGAAGGCGACCTTGGAACCCATCCCACAGCTTCTGAGGAACAACAAGTGTCTTCCCCAGTCTCCCTTGCAGACAGAGGTGGTCATGTGATCCAGTTTGGGTGAGAAGGTTCTGGGGGTTTACTTGTTGGGTGGAGACCCTGGGATGCAGGGTGGACTGGTTTGCTTCCCATGAGTAGTTCAGAGTCTGGTTCTGTTGCCAAGTTCTGTAATGGAGGGAGGGCGTCTCTCTAGCACACAAGGAGAGAAAACTTGGGAAGTCCACTGGGGATGGCGATGTTTGAACTGGGTCATGAAGTATCTCTGGACTCCTATTTTCTCATTTATGAAACAATTATTGAACCAGATCTCCCATTTATATCTTAAATGTAAAAAATAGCAATTAAGAAAACCTTACTGATAATTATGAAGACAAAATGGAAAAAGCTGCATCCTATCTGGAATTTTAAAACCCCAGAGCATTTGGTTATGGGGCTTTCCGTGTGTATCGGAGTATGTAAATTCACCAACTTCAATGTGCATCCACAGCCCAGAGCCCATACCAGATTCACTCTAAAGCATGGTCTTAAGAGGGACAGATTTTTTTTTTAATTATTAACTTTTTTTTGACCTACCTTTCTGAATATTATTCGTTTCTGGGAAAATCTCAAATTGCAAAAGATTCCAGACAATGAAGAGAACTCCTTTGCTGGAGGTGAGAATGGGGAGGGAAGGAGTTGATCACGAGAGAAAATGAGGGGCTGGGATTAATGTGACACCACCCTGACCAGAGAGGCCCCCACAAGACACATGTGCCCCCTTCCCTTTGAACAGAGATGAGAACAAATTTTACCCAAGGCTTTCTGGTGAACAAAATGTTTTCACGTCCTTTATCTCATTTGATCCTTACACCAACCTGACAGGGAAGCGTTATTAATATCCGTGTGTGACAGAGGAGATGGGATCTGCTCAAGGTCAGACAGCGGAAGTAAGAGGTCAAACTTGGCCTGAAATTCTCCAAATTCTGCATTTCCTCTCCTGTTCCCAAATTGCTTCAAACTGCAGCGAATCTGAACGAACGAACGAACAAACAAACAAACTGCATGTCCTCAAACAACAGAAGCGCTAGTGTGACCACCACACACAGGATGGCCAGGCAGCCACTAGTATTTTATTCCAGTGACAATAACTTTTTCGGAGACAGGAGGATTGCAAGAAGTAAGCAGAGAGTAAGGACTTCTGCTGGTTTGGACAGGCAAACTGCTATAACAAAGCTCTAGCCACTCTTCACTGGACAAAAATTTACTTATCACTTTCAAAGTGCAGTTATTCCTGAGTGGATTTCAGCTAAGTGCTTATTCAGCAACGAGGGTCTTTTATTTACGACAACACAGTCTTTACACATAACTTACATAGTTTGTAGTTATGGAAGAGAGGGTAGGTGTGAGGCCACGTGGATTGAGGTCCTCGATTTGTGAGTCCCACATCACTTTTTTTTCTCACCCTATTAGACAGAACTAGTCACCTGACTCTGACATAAAGGAAACTAAGGTGGAAAATACAGGTTCCCCCTTCCCCGGGAACTTCTTCACAGGATCAAAGTTAAACAGTAGGAGCAGAGCATGAATGTCAGCGGCCTCTGCTGTAGGCCTGAGTATTGGAAATACGCTGCTTCCGGTCCCACAGAACCAGGGGAGGTCCACTGCAGCACTCTAGAAAGGGTCTTTTTGTACCGCAGACAGAGTCGGACCACCCACATTGGCTCAGACTAAGACTTTCCTTCGTTCTGAAGGAAACAGGTGTTTAGAGTCATGAAATGCTTCAGGAACATCTGTGTTTTAAAGAAGTGCACCTATGGCGTGGGGAGAGTTCTAGAAGCACAGCATAGTGGAAGCAGTTGCCAGCTGTCTTCTGGGGATCCCCAGTACCCATGTTTACCTTGCTCTTCTCTCTGTCCAAGGAAGCCTCCTCGTCTATTCTGCACAGACTGGCTGCTATGTCCAGAGATCCCAGCCAGGATCAGTAGAGAATTTGGCTAGGGACCGAGAGAGAGAGGTCAGAGCCACATGTGCTGGGCTTCACTCCTTCAAGGCAGCTTTGCATTTGTGATGTTCTGCAGAAGGTGACTGATGCTCTTTCCCTTCCAGGTTCTGATAAGTTGTCTCTTCCTGTCCCTTCATGTCTGTGGTTCTCTATGCATAGCATAACCATTATAATCTTTAACAATATTTGATCTTATGTATCTATGTGAGCGCCTGGATATGTGTATGTGTACCGCATGCCTGGTGCCTGAACCAGAAGAGGCCATCAAATCCCCTGGAACTGGAATCACAGGCAGTTGTGATCTGGCCTGGTGTGGATGCTGAAGGCAGAATTCAGGTCCTCTGCAAGAGCATCTCTCCCGCTCCATCTTTATCAGCAGAGCAGTGTGATGGCCCACAGGAGAGCTTCAGCAAATCAGATCTGTTAATAACCCCTCGGAGACAGGGATGGGAAGTGTCATCAGACTCTCCTCTGATTCTTTCCGTGTCCCCTCCCAGATGTACGTCCTCCCACCCCAGCTGGCCTTGATCGGGAGGTTTCACAGGAGGTGGGAAGTTAACTGAAGGGGGTTTCCACCACTACAGGTATCTGGAGGGCCGCAGCTGTGTGGGGTGGGACTTTTGGAGTCCCCCACACTCCTGTAAATAATTCCTCACCTGTGCTGTAAGTAAGTCTGATCAACTCATTGGCTGGACTTAGGTGCTTTATCTAGGATGAATACATGTTTGTTCACCCAGTTCCAGGCTTTCTACACCTTCCACCGTGGCCCCTCTAGATGCATTCACACTGCTGCTCTTAGTTTCCTTTAAAAAAAAAAAAAGCCCTTTTTATTCTATTATGCCATTTATTCCCATTGATTGGTTTTTCTTTTATTAATCTATTACCATTATGTTTTCAACTCCAAGCAGGTGGTCCTTCTGTTTGTTTGTTTGAGACAGCGTCTCAAACTCATGATCCTCCTGCCTCTACCTCTGGAGTGCTAGGATTACAGGCATGAGCCACCATTCCTGCAAGAATCCTTCTTTGTTGTTCTCAGTAATATTTTTATCAGCCTCCAAAATTTGGGGCTTTAGCCTCTCAGGAATTATTACTCCAGGGCTTTTTGTTCCTTCCTGATTATGTGTCTCACGTTCCCTCTTCTTGTACAGACCCTTTGAATATCCGATTTCTCATCACCATCCCCCAGTCACACGGCCTCTCTACTGCTCCCAGGATCTTCTAAAAGAAGAAATTGCTAACAAGGCAAGTGGAGGACTCATCAAATGTTTTGCTGTTCACAGAACGAGCATTCCATCAGTGAGGGAAAAAAAAGCTGAATTATGAAGAATCTGGTGTAGGAAGTAGAACTTGTTTTGAGAGTTTCTGTGTGTCCAGAGGGATCCTGATGTTCTAGTTTCTGGTCGTTCTTTGCCCTGGTTCTCTCCCCACCCCAATTATATTAAATCAGGTGTGTTAGCTTCCCCGTCTCTTCTACCTGAGCTTTGTGCTAAGTCATCTCTCTTCTCCAGCTGTCTCCACCCTCCAAGGAAGATGGCGTCCTCCTCCAGTCCTTTCCGTCAGCTCTGCTTCTTTGATCATGCCTCGCCGAGAGGCAACCTTCTTCCCACATCCTCTCTTCCTGAATCCATTCATCCTTTCATCCTCCTCTTCTTTTTACCTCCCAAGAGGCAGCAGAGGACAGTAGTAAATAATGGATTTTTTTAAAATCAGGCAGAACAAGGCGTGAGTGCCAGCGCTGCTGCTCTCTGGACTGAATGGCTTTGGTGCGGGGACTGAACCTAATCTTTCACCTTTTTTAACTTGTAAAATGGGTAAAATGAAGACTCCCAGTTTGAGTACCAAAGGAGACCAAAATATACGTGTGGCACATAGCGAACATTAAATAACCACTCGTCATGTATTATAAACCCGGCTATGTCACCCACATACTAGCTTTAAACTGTTTTTTACAGTGGGACTTGAGGTCTTTGAGCCCCTTCTCAAAGACTTAAGCAAGAGTGTTTTGCTTACTTATTGTCCACTGCTGCCTGTCAGTCTCTTCAGGTTACCACTCCACACAGGTAAGAGTGGCTTCATATGTGTGTATATAAAGTCAGATCAACCTGATATTTATGGGGTAGTTTATAAAGAGAGTGGCAGACAGTGCTCACAGACGTTTTACAAAAGAAAACGTTAATGCCAGTTACAGAATCAGATACAGCAGTGAATAACTTTGATTTTAATTGGTATATATTCATTGCAGACGATATTGAATTTCAGAAGGACATTTCTATTATTTAAGATTTATTTTATTTTTAATTATATGTATAAATGTGTGTCTCTGTGTGGTTTATGTGATTGCAGTACCCATGGAATCCAGAAGAGGATGTCAGATCCCCTGGAGCTGGAGTTATAAGCAGTTATGAATCACCTGACATGAGAACTTAAACCTGGGTCTTCCACAAGAGCAACACACACTCTCAAACCCTGAGCCATCTCTCCAGCTCTCGCAAAGACATTTTCATACTAGTATATGAAAGTACTTTGAGCACATTCCACTTCCATGCTTGGGATCTGTAGTGGTTTGAATGAGAGTGTCCCTATAGGCCCATCTGTTTGCATAGTTGGCCTCCAGTTAGTGGAACTGTTTGGAAAGGATAAGGAGGTGTGGCCTTGTTGGAGGAGGTGTGTTACTGGGAGTGGGCTTTGAGGTTTCAGAAGTCCACATCACTCCTAGCTGGTTCTCTCTGTCTTCTACTTGTGAATCAGGGTGTAAGATCTCAGTGCTGCTCCAGGGCCATGCCTGCCTGCTTGCCTGCTGCAATATTCCCTGACATGATGGTCACTCTCTATACTATAAGCCACAGATAAACTCTTTCATCTATAAGTTGCCTTGGCCATGACATCTTATCAGAGCAGTAAAGAAGTAGTTAAGATGCTACACCATTTGTGTCCTTCACAATCTTCGATTCCTTTACTCTCTATTCTTATTTGACTTCCAATTTGTTCTCATCATGGGACCGTAAACTGTCTCTTCTAGAAAGATGGCAGTTACAAAATAAGTAACCATCAGCACTTAAAATTTAGATACTAAGGATGGCTTGAAAACTCTCTCACTTATCAAAACCTAGTGCTTACTTCAAATGAGTATAATTTCAAAAGACGTGTTTTATAGTCACTTTTTTATGGTAAAGATGCACATTTGTGTCCAATTGTGTCCCCAAGACTTGAGACACTAACTGTCTTCCCTTCTCCCCAGGGACCTGACCCAGTTTCCTGTTTCTGTGGACATCCCCATTTGCATTTAAGCTCTTTATGATATGCTTGTCACCCGGTTGATGTATCTGGATTTAGCTACTTTCAATTGTTTCCCTCAACATTAAAATTTTCCTCTCCTTTATGATTCAAGAAGAGTTGCTCCCACCCCTGTTTGAAGTGTTATTTAAGACAGACAGTTTTGGAGTGGGAAGACCTCTGAAAGACATCTGTTTTGTTTCAGTTTGGAATATTCTTGGCTGCAAGTAATGTGTGCAAAGTCCAGAGGCTGACATACAACACTGGTCTTCTTTCATGCAGTCTTAAGAATGGAAATAGGTTGGCTTGGGGTTATTTCAAGGGCTCAGCCACTTCTGTGAGGACCTGGCTCAGCCATGGCGGTGAGGACCCGGCCCTTCCTATCTGTCCAAGCTGCGTCTTTGGTGTGGTGGCGATATGTCCTGCAGGGCCCAGCTGCACAGCCTCACACTCCAGCATTTGTCATAGGATGAAGAGCATAGAATCAAAAGAACCTTGTTCTCTTCCCACAAAGAGAACCAACTTTTCTGAAGGCCCCTGGCAGACTTCTCCTTAACCCACTGCCCACGCACCTGCTCGCGAACCCCTCTTCAGACTGAGAAGTATGAGAAAGGAAAGGGCTGCCACCTTCTCCTTAAATGATCATGAATGTCCCCTGGTGGGGAGCACATCACTACCTACAAGCAGTTGGGGGCGTTCTATTAGTCAGGGATTGAAGAGACTGTTGGATGGGCCCCTGGCCCCTGGATGGTCTCTGTGCGCCTTCCCACAACCCTTTCCAGATGAAGAAGCTGGGTTCCATTAAGGTTAAGGACCACACATCCAAAACTGTTAAAGCCAAGACAACCCCTTATGATCTAGAAATGTCTGTGTCTTAATGTTCTAGAAAGTATTCCATAATTCAGTGCTCTTCAAAGTAAGCTTAGTTACACAAGACTTGGGGCAAATGGAAATCAACGGGAGCCAGAGCCAGGGAAATTCCTTTTTCTGTTTTTATGTCTTAGACTTACTGAGTGAAATACTTGCCATGTTCAAAATTGTGAAGTTAGTTTATTTATTTATTCCAACAGTTATTGCCTTCCCTGCAATATACTGAGGAGAAGGTTAGATGCTAGGAAAATAGCTCATGTGTGTAAATCTTTCACATAGGTGTCTCTTCAAGTATTAAGTGGAAATATGGTGGTAGAATTATAGAAATCACTGGTGACAAAGATAACATATTTTTCAAAGCCCGAGTTATTTTTTTCCCTCTTGGTCACAGCCTCCTTTGAAATTGCATCATACCATGTGACTAATATTTGGCCAATCTGTGGGCAGAAGTAATATATGCTATTTCCAGGTCTGCCTACGAACCCCTGTAGACCAGTGGTTCTCAGCCTTCCTAATGCTGCGACCCTTTAATACAGCTCCTCATGGTGTGGTGACCCCCAACCATAACATTACGTTTGTTGCTAATTCTTAACTGTAATTCTGATTCTGTTATGAATCATAATGTAAATATCTGTGTTTTCTGAGGGTCTTAGGTGATCCCTATGAAAGGGTCATTTGATCACCGAGGGGTCACAACCCACAGGTTGAGAAGCACAACTGTAAGCTCTTCCTGGAGAGCAGAACCCTCCCCACTAGTCATTTTTTCCTGCTGTATAGGTCATCAGTCATCCTGCCTTTTTCTCCTTAATCTTTTTATGCATTAGAAAATAAATATCTTTGGAGGAAACCTTGACTTCTCATAGTCTTTTTAAACTATTTCCCATGGATTCTTTCTAATAAATGGCTTTTTATAGTTTTCTTCAACTTCCTGAAAATGAGGAGAGGTTTTCCTTCTTAATACAGAATTCAACTTTTCTGCACAGAAAGAAGGGTCTAAAAAGAGCAACCCTGTTGTTCAAGTCTAGTTATCGAGAATGGAAACAACGTTAAGCCACATATCAAGGGTGGTGCTTGGCTTCCAGACTCAAGGTTCTGTGTTCTCGAGCAGTCCTTTTGGTTCTGCTCTTCAGTGGGGAGAAGGAAGTAGGAATGTGGAAGAAGAATAAAGCTATTTAAACAGCTAAGCCTCTCAGCTGTAAAAGTAGGCCACCAAACCTAACTGTGTTGGGTTCTTAGAAGATGCCATAAAATTAAATAAAATAATAAGATGGTTTAACCCCAAGGCCTAGCACATGCTACAAACTTAAAATAAATAAAATCATTGCTCTGTTGTAATACTTTAAAAGAAAGCACAGCCCAGTGGCCAAGAATCTGGATGTTGAAGCTAAATTGCCTTTATTTAAATTTGTGCTCATTCATTATTTGTGGGTTGTTCGTATGACTCAGTTTCACTTTGTCCCCATCTGTAAAATGCCAGCAGTAATGCTGGCTGCTTTATAATGTTGCTGTCAGGACTGAGTTACCGCACTTAAAATGCTTAGAGAGGTACTTGGCATAAACATTTCAAAAGTTAGGTTTTCTGTTTTCCTGGCTTATTTTATCTCCTTCTCAATAAAACAGTGTGGCACCAAGCAGCCACCATGACTTATAAGCCAAGCAACACTAAGTCTTTTAAGCTCTCAATGTTAGAAGATGGCTATTTTTCTACGTTCAAGTCATTCTTGGCACAAGTCATTACTGTCCATTGCTCTATATACCCATAGCCAAACCAAACTGATAGGAATGAAAATTGATTAAATTCTACGGCCACTCTTCCTGATTTTGTATACATACATCTACATACACATGAACACACACACACACAAGCACACATGAATACACATACACACAATTTATATTGGATGTGAAATATTTGCTTTTGCGACTGTTTCACGTGTTCTAGTATCCAAAAGTGTGGATTTATTTCTTAAGCATCTAATGCTGTGAATGTCAATTTCAATAAAAACTACATTTCTGTAAAAATCAAGAGAAGAGAAAAGCAACATGTAAGCATGTGAAATTTTAATGTAGTGGGAGATGCCTGAAGTTTTGGCTTCTCTTGAGCTGATGCTGTGCTTTTCTGAATTGGTATCTCAGCATTAGCTACTGGCTACATATAAAACATTTCATAAACAAACACTAGAAATTGAATAACAGTCTTGATCAATAGGTCATTAAAAAGCATGGAAACATTGAAAAGGTAATCAAAATAGCCAATGACCTATCCACTTCTAGGCCATTCATACTAATTTGAACATAAATGAAATATAACAACTTTTGATTTTTTTTTGACCAGACACTAGAAATCAATTCCTCAGGTCTTTGCAATTTGTCCTAAAAAATGCATTATCACATGAGCAAGCTGACCTGTGCACATTTCATTAAAGATGACCTATCTGTAGGGGATATTAAAACCGGGGATGGGAACAGTGATAGATTGATTCCTCAGCCCAACCGAAGCCAAGCCCCATGGGATGGCTAGGTCAGTGAGGGTCCCTCTGAAGCCACTTACTCATAGACCCTTGTGTTGCTCCTGTTAGTCCTGTAGCGTGTCCTCCAAGCATTTCCTCAGAGTACCCATGACCCCTTGCTATAGGACCTGGAGATTGGGCCTGTTGACAGCTAACATTACCTCTCCGAAGGAGGAGGTGGTCATTGGACCCTGGCCTGATCTCAGTCCCCCTCTCCTATGTCTCCCATCTAGCTGTAAATCATTCAGCCTCCTGGTCTCAGGAGGTGCTAGGTTACATAGACTGTAGGAGGTTAACTGAAGGGGGACTCTGGCTACGCAGCGACGCATAGTGGGATTGCTTTGGGGTCATCTGTGCTCATAGAAATAATGCTTCACTCACTCACACATGCTTTGTAAGTAATCCCAATAAGCCCGTTGGTTCCTCAAGCTGGGCGTTAGTGGAGTGGTACATTGGTGTTTTACTGATGTCCTATTAGAAGGGAGTTGATATTTATTTACGTCTCCCTAGGGAAAGAGTTCCTGCAGGAAGCCAGGATTGGTGGTTCTAATACAATGTGGCTTTTGGAAGTTGTATGGCGATGTGGCTTTAAGATCAAGCTGAATCTGGGTCTCAGCCCTGCCTCTATCATTTCCTGCCTGGGTACCCTCGAAGTGCCATGTTTTTGTCACCTGTAAAATGACAGTACTGATAGTCCCTACATCATCTGAAAAACGACAGTACCGATAGTTCCTCCTTCTGTGAGAAACTGAGAATTCTGATGTGCTTTGCAATGTGTCCGGCATATAGTAAATGAAATGTAAGTGCGTGCATTATTATAATTAGGCTTGATTATAGTGGATGTTAGGTAAGTCATTCAGCTGCTGGCCCTTTGTTTACCTTGTCAAAAGGAATGGGGCTATATTCATTTAAAGATATGGAACTATGTTAGATGAGTCTCTTCTCCAGATAGTGTCCTGTGACTCCAGTGTGTATGTGTGTGTGTATGTAAGTATGTGTGTGAGTGTGTATGTGTGTGTAAGTGTGTGTGTGTATGTAAGTATGTGTGTGTGTATGTGTGTGAGTATGTATGAGTGTGTGTATGTAAGTATGTGTGTGAGTGTGTATGTGTGTGTGTGTATGTAAGTATGTATGTGAGTGTGTATGTGTGTGTGTGAGTATGTGTGAGTGTGTAAGTATGTGTGTGAGTGTGTGTGTGTGTGTGTGCGCGCGCGTGCGCGTGCGTGCGTGCGTGTAATTTATATCTTTATCTGGACAAGAGCATAGGAGTAAAGCTGGCCCAGGATAATGAGCCAAGACATTGGTTTGTGGGCAAAGCAAAGCCAATCTCAGGTGGAGTCACTTTGACATGGCTCTTTTCCTCACATCCCATAGTGAGTATATTATTCATTAAGCAAATACATAATAAATATGTATTGATCGACAGTTATATATCAGACATTTTATTAGAAACTGTGCCAGAACAACGAAAAAGGGAACTTGGAGAAAACCAAGACTCAAATACCTTCTCTCTTGCAGACCAATTTCTAACTGTCAGAAGTGGATGAGTGAATGAGTGCCACGTGAGCTGTGCCTGCAGAGGAGAGCTTAAAATGACCAGGTTCACGTCTCTCCTGCCGCCTCTGGACAAATCACTCTCATTTCTGGCTTTGGCTGTATGAACCAGCCTCCAGCTTCTTCCCTGTACTCCTTCCTAGTCCTCTAATGATTTTGTCTCCCAGCAACACACACGGCTAACAGACCACACTCAAAAACCACGCTTCCCATCACACTTAAAACTCAACCTCTTTAATGTTTTCTTTCTTTTTTTAAAATTTATTTTTAGTCTTTAAAATGTGTATGTATAAGTGTCTGCATGTAGGTGTGTGTATCATGAGGGTTCCTAGTACCCACAGAGCCCAGAAGAAGGTGTTGGATCCACTTGAATTGGAGATTCAGGTGGTTGTGAGTTGCCCACTGTGGGTGCTGGGAATTGAACCCAGGTCCTCTGCAAGAACACCAAGTGTTCTTAACCACTGACCCATGTCTTCAGACCCTCTTTAACATTTTATTATGACTCTCTTCTTCTCCCGGCCAGCCACACTCATCATCTTTTTCTCCCTTGCTTTAAAAAGCGCTTTCTCTAGCCTCTGCCTGGACACCCTTCCTGAGGGGCTTTCTCCTCCATCTCATCTGTGTGTCAGCTCCTTGGGGAGATCTTCACTCTTTAAAAATGGACCCTAAAAATCCACCCTGAGCTAGGCGTGGCATTGTACACCTCTAACCCCAGTACTTGGAAGCCTGGCATGGGGGTACTGATTGTGAGTTTGCAGTCAGTCCAGGCCGTGTAGCTATTCGAGGCTGGCCTGGACAAGACCTTTAATTGAAAGGGCAAAAGCCAGGTGAAAACAAAAGAAATGAAAAACCCTCATGAAATACCACCACCACCCACCTCGCTCCGTAGCTGGTGTCTTGATTTCTTTCACTACAGCTTACCAGGCGCTTACTAGAATCTGGTGCATGTCTTTAACGTGCGGTGCCTTCTTTAATCCGACTTCAGGAGATGAAATGATGTCACCCTTTTTCAGATGCACAAGCTAAGGCCAGTGTAGCAATGCAGGTAACGGAGCTGGGGGTGTGGGTGTTGGGTGGACCGAACTGTCCGGCAGACAGTCCATCGTTCTGTGTGTGATGCTGTTGGCAGGGAGTTCTCTTTTAGGATAACTGCTTTGGTGCTCAGACACTGTTCTACTTTCTTTTAGTCTTCCCTATCTCGGAATGCTCATTCCGACATACCCATCTTGCCCATCACTTTGAAACTAGAGTTTAAGCCTTGATTTTTGCCTCTCCACCGTGAACCAGTCTACCAAAGTGTTAAGTAGTCAATAGTTGGCTGTGCTGATCTCTAGTAAAACCTGCTCAAGGCTGGGAGGGGTGTTCCAGGCAGAGTGTGGCCTCTGCCATTTCTGTCTCTCCCCTTCCTCTCTGTCAACCTCCTTCATGCCCTGCTGAGGCCACACTGCTCTGAAGTTCCAGGATATGCAAAACAGCTTTTGACCCAGCTCTCATCTGTGAGCAGTGTTCAGAGTGGCAGTGGGCAGGTGTCGAGGACTTACTGATGGTCAGTTGAACTGGAAAGCAGGCACACGTGGCGTGTGCACACACCACACACACACACACACATACACACACACACACACACACAGACACACACACACACAGACACACACACAGACACACACACACACACACAGACACACACACACACACACACGTATTTCCCTCTTACACAAAGAGAAACAAAACAAGAGGGTTTTCACATGTCTTCTACTCTAACCACAGCACATTGCTTCAGTTTGCCGGACTGAGTGATTATCCACTCTGCGGAAAATTACTGTTTTGGTTTTTTGCTAAAGGGTGGTTTGTTCTGCAGTGGAGAAGTACAAAGACATTACGTTTTCAAAGGGATATTTTTATTATGCAGTGCAGCACCCGGGTATGGGAAGCAGAGGGCTGGCTCAGAGGTCAGGAGTCCCTGTGTTTAGACCTCTCCCCACCCTGGACAACTCGCTGGCTTGGGAAAGGCTCTTTCTGAATCTGAGCCTTTCTTGGGATGTTTGCTGGTCTACAAAGGAAGGTTTCTTTGTTCTCCATTTCCTGCTCTTGAAGCTCACTGAGGACCACACTTGGAAACTGAAGGTCCAGAAGGCAGGTACACCTGGGTCAAGGTCAATTTTCTGACCGTAGGCTGGAGACTCAGCCTTGGGAAATTCCCATTCTTCTCCTATGGAGCGGTAATGAGAATCACTGCATTAGAAGGTGGGTGTGGAATTCATGAAGACAGTGCATGTGGACACTTGGTTTGCTTGGTATTTGCTGTGTAGCATGTCATGGGGAAGAACTAATTATAAGAATCGGAACGGGCTACAGACACGGCTTAGTTGGTGAAGTACTAAAGGACCAGAGTTCGATCCTCAGAACCCACATAAAAAAGCCAAGTGTTGTGGGCACATAGTTCTAATCCCAGCTTTAGGAGGGCAGAGGAGATGGTAGGAGATAGGCCACCAAGACTCACTGGCCAGCCACCCTAGCCTACTTGGTTAGTGACAGGCTAGTAAGTGATCTTGTCTCAAAAAAAAAAAAAAAAAAAAAAAAAAAAACCCAAAAAACCAAAACCAAAACAAAAAAAACCAAAAAACAAACCACAAAACACCACCACCACCACAAATTGGGCA
The DNA here is from genome assembly GCF_049852395.1 of Peromyscus maniculatus bairdii. Lineage (NCBI taxonomy): Eukaryota > Metazoa > Chordata > Mammalia > Rodentia > Cricetidae > Peromyscus > Peromyscus maniculatus. The sequence continues at coordinate 2,078,909 of NC_134869.1, read as the reverse complement.
GTGCTGAGGAATGACATCTGAGGTTGTCTTTGGTTTCCATATATATGTGCATGTGTGCCTTCAGACATATGTGTGCCCCCTACACACACACACACACACACTCACACACACACACACACACACACACACAGAGAGAGAGAGAGAGAGAGAGAGACAGGCAGACAGAGACAGACAGACACATGCATGCACACAGAGAAAGAGAGGGAGACAGAGACAGAGACAGACACAGACACAGACACAGACACAGACACAGACAGACAGACACATGCATGCACACACACAGTAAAAATAATAATTATCAAATCAAGGACAGAGGAGATAGAGAAGGAAAAAAATCTGAGTCGAGGCAGAGAATGTGGTCCCTGACTTCAAGGAGATGAAATGTATAAAACATCACAACAAAAAAGATGATATGAATTGGATGCCAGGGAGGGACAGAGAGCAGCAGTGTGAGCTTTCTGAGGGGTCTGAGAACATTGCAAGCTGACAAGGGTCATCAGAGACTTCCCAGAAGGAGAGGGAACTGGCCCTGCTGTGTTTGAGTGGCAGGAAGTGGTGGGGTTTCCGGGGAGGGCTGTGAAGGTCGGCTTTCAGATGGCACAGAGGGTTTTTAATAAAATATAAGAGGAGCAAGGGTTTGTTTAGTCTTTCTCGGGGAGTACAAATCAATAGTCATTGTTTTCTTTCTATACAAAATCCTAAATCCGAAATTTACTTCAGCAAAGTGCTGTGCTGGCGCTGGGGACTGCATCCTCCCACGACAGGTCACTTCCGGTTCTGTCCTGGACTGACTGAGGCAGTGATTGTGTTCGCAAGAGCCAATGCCAGCTCTCCAGTGGCGCCGGACCTCCAGGCACAGGGGAGTTTGGCTGAAGAGCCCTGGGAGGAAGGCCTCTCTGTGGTGTGTGTTATTTATGACTGAAATCCACACTGCTGGCCGCTCAGCAGCACACTTGTCCTGAAGCCTGTTGAAAACCTCCTAAGAACATGTGCCAAGCCTCACAGTTTGCTGAGATTCCATAATGGGTAAATTATTAAGAAAGAGAAGGCCCAAAAGACTTCAGTTTTTACAGCTCTCCTTGCAGGTGATAAAGCTGAGTTTAGACTTCCATTTCTCCTTTAGGTTTTACTTCCTCCTCTTCTTCTCCTCCCTCCTCTTCTTCCTCCTCCTCCTCATCATCACCACCATCTTATTTTTTTTTTGAGATAGGGTCTTACTCTGTGGACCCAAGACTATCTTCGAGTTCACTACATATCTCAGCCTGGTCTCGAGCCTGTGGTTCTCCTAACCCCAGCCTCCCGAGAGCTGGGATATCAGGGATGAGCCGTCGTGCTTGGCTTCTAAAGATTCCCTGGGAGAACCTGATGAAGGGAAGAACTTTGGGTCAGGGAACTGGGAGTGATCACCCCAGCCCAGAGAGAACTACAGAGATGAGTATGAGAGCTTGAGGCCCTGGAGGACAGATGGACGCAGCATGCCATGTCCATGTACAGCTGAGACACTCTGTGACGTGTCTGAGCCTTCTCCAGGAGCAATGTCTGTGAGATGGATGATGGACACCCATGATCAACAGACACAATACACACGGGCAGGACTGAGGCTGGTAATGACTAGGACCGAGACTTCTTCCCCAGGTTTCTGGCATCATGAATCCAAGGCAGTCAGTAAGGACCGAGGCCCCAAGCCCTTAGGTTGTAAGAGTGAGCTAACCACGTGTGTTTGGGATGGACTCATGCAGCATTTAACACACGTGTGCCTCCGTGTGGCTGCTCTGTGCCAAGCATCACCTTTATTTAAATGAGGGAATGATTACATATATGATGTTTTATCAAATTATCAAAAATACATCCTATGGCTGGCCTTACTTTATAAATGAGAAATTCCAGGTCCAGATAAATGGCTGGGCTGGAATCACACAGTTCTACATGATGGCCCGTGATCAGAGATCTCTTCTCACTCCAAGGCCAGTGTTCTTGACCGATCCTGCCTCTCAGTCTGGACTCGTTATGCAGACCTCCAGGAGCTCTTCTATCCAGTGGGATATGCTGGAGAAACATCTCTCAAAATAGATGATAGAGGGGTGATGGGCTGTCCTGATGACACTAAGTTGTGTACTGTACCTATTTCTAGGTTATAAATAGTTCCACAGCAACAGATTTCAAGCTCATTTTGCTACAATTAGCTCACAAAATTCCTGAATATTCAACCATTGGCTTTCATGAATTGGCTATAGCACATCCCTGTTTCCATGTCCTGAATCTTGACCGACCTTTGCCCTTGGCCTTTGGAGTCTGAACACTGATGCTCCAGTTAGGATGATGCACTTCCTTGAACAGCGTTCAATCAAAGGCTCTCACCTGACTCCATATGAGTCTGGTGTTTTATGGCTCCCAGAAATGGCATCTATGTCATACTAAAGAAACACCACGTATGTGTCCTCACTGTTCCTCTTCTACCACTAAGTAATAGTCAACATACTTTTAGGCTTATTCCAAAAAGTCACTTCTAAACTAGTGTCTGTAGTGGACACTGAAGCCATTGGAAAGTTGATCTTCAGGGTGGTATTTCTGTTTCCTAAACTGAGCCCTTCATGTTCTTCACAAATTTGAAACTACTGTGTGTGTTTTCCATGATAAACATGAGAACATTATTGACTAGAAAGGGGAGGATACAAGTTTCTTGGTGAGTGGTGATTTGCAACTCAAAGTCGTTCAGGAAAAGGCTTCAGTGTCTCCTGTTAAGTGACTCTTTGGTGGGGGTGGGGTGATGGTGGTGATGGTGGTGGTGGTGGTGATGGTGGTGGTGGTGGTGGTGGTGGTGGTGGTGGTGGTGGTGGTGGAGGTGGAGGTGGTGGTGGTGGTGGTGGTGTTGATGGTAGTGGTGGTGGTAGTGGTGGTGATGGTGGTGGTGATGGTGGTGATGGTGGTGATGGTGGTGGTGATGGTGGTGATGGTGGTGGTAGTGGTGATGGTGGTGATGGTGGTGATGGTGGTGATGGAGGTGGTGATGGTGGTGGTGGTGATGGTAGTGGTGGGGGCAGGTGGTGGTGGTGACTTCTTTCCTTTGTGTAAAGGTGCCTATATTCCTCCCGGAGGAGAGATCCTGTTCTTTGGCTAGAACCAGGTCTCCATTTGGACACCTATGCCTTTCCGTCTTCTAGATACAGGGATTGTCTTCAGTTTATCCATCCAGGATACTGATGACAACACCCAGCTCTCTCTCTACGGATCAGGGGAGCGTGATAAAGTCTCAATCGGTAATCTTCCAGCCAATCTTTGTGGTTCACCAGAGCAAGGGCTGAGGGACTCGTATTTCTTTGTTGCTAATGACCAACTTCATTATGCTGCCGCCCTGAGCTAAGATTTTGCTTTTGGCTTATAATGGGAGTCATTAGATTCTAGAAAATCTTCTCTGTGTCCTGTTTCTAAATTTGACTTTCCCAGAATCAGAGAGAATACAAATTCTCCAGAGCTTTGTGTATAATGAGTGAATGTGTGGAGAAGCCAGAGCCTCCTTCACCGAAGTACCTGTGGCCTCTGACCCCAAGCCTGGTTCCAGATGGGCTGAGGGCAAGCCCGAGAGTGCAGCATGCTTAGAGTTTTCGGTAGGAAATTAACTAAATAACACCAGTTTTCTCTCTCTCCTCTCTTCCCACTCTTCACTTCCCTTCCTAATGAAACAGCTGGAGCTCAGCTCTTTAGCTCTCTCATGGTGGGGGCAGGTAAAAGTGTTTGACAGTTACATTCTCTTGTGACCCTAGGTTCAGAAATAAAGCCTCTTCTCTCTCTCTCACTTGCTTATTTCAAAAAAGCACTTCTCTTCACAGCTGTTGTATTCCACCCAAGATGCGACTTTCTGAAGCAGGGTATCCCAAAATGTTAGCTGAAAGACGCAGCCTATAAAGATGGCAAAGTGGCACTTCAAAAGGAACTAATCATGTTAGAAGTGGATTTGATTCCGCATTCGGCAGAATCATTGTGGCACAGTCAAATAACAGGTTGCTAATACTGTAGATGGAAAATTATCCCCTGAGTTGAACGAGGGTCACATCTTCCCCATGTGGTCATTCTCTCGCTTAAGGTGTATGTTCCTTCTTCATAATGAACTCAATAATGGGAGCTTAAGTGGAGATGCTTAGTGCAAATCGAAGACACGGACGGAGGAGGGCTCTGCAGGTGCACAGCCGTTACCGCCCAGTTTAGAAGCACAGATCTCAAGAAATGTGTGATCCGTGATGCCCAGAGCGCTGTGATAGGTGGTGTGGATCATAGACAGGCAGTCTCTGGCCTCGGACAGCTTCTAACCTAGAGGGGAAGAGAAGCAAGCCTGGAATGAACTAGAACACAGGTAATCACCCAGGTTATGTGTTCCCTGAGCTGCTGCGGGCCAGGCACTTCGCTGAGACAGACCAGACAGTCGCTAGTGCTGGGGAGATGCTCGTCTGTAAGGCACTTGCTGCACGAGTGTGAGGATTTGTGTAAAAGAAGAATTCTCTCTCACCCACCCACCCACCCACTCTAGGGCCATGTGTTCTACTCCGTCTACATTTAAAATGTGAACGCCACCCAGCCTGGCGGTGGTGGCACACGCCTTTAGTCCTAGCACTCAGGAGGTGGAGCCAGGCAGATCTCTGTGAGTTGAGGCCAGCCTGGTCTACAGAGCAAGATTCAGGTCAGGCACCAAAAACAACAGAGAAACCCTGTCTCAAAAAAACCAAAAAATAAAAAAAAATGTTAACACCATCCACAATGATCTTCACAGAAAAGCACAAAATAATCTTTGACCAAAAAACGGGGTACTCCACAATCCAGTTAAGTTGACACATTAAATTGTGATGATTGGGGCATACCCAGCCTTTTAAAAACCACCTTTGGCTCTTAACAGCCAATCTATGCACTATACATCCCAACCAAACCAGATTTCCTAATCATGCCTGGCATTTTTCACCGCTCTGTCCTGATGTGGACAGGTATTTGCTGCTTCTCTGTTGGCCCAAATCCTAGCTGCCCTGTTGGGGTTACCCAGGTATCACACTCTCTACCCATTTTTCCCCACTTTCCTCACAGAGAGGTTGTCTCCCCTCGCCATGTTCTCTGAGACTCCTTCCAAGATTTTACTAATTCACTTAGGGCCAAATGGAAGGACAGAATGGCCTGTCAAGTTTTCTCCCTCCCTCCCTCCCTCCCTCCCTCCCTCCCTCCCTCCCTCCCTCCCTCCCTCCCTCCCTCCCTCCCTCCCTTCTTCCCTCCCTCTCTCCATCCTTCCCTCCCTCTTCCTCTTTTCCTCCCTTTCTCCCTCCCTCCCTCACTTCTTCTCCTCTTCTTCCCTTCCTCCCTCCTTCTCTTCTTCTTCCCCCTTCCTCCCTCTCTTCTTCCCCCTTCCTCCCTCTCTTCCTCCCTCTCTTCCTCCCTCTCTTCTTCCCTCCCTCCCTCTCTTCCCCCTCCCTCTCTTCCTCCCTCTCTTCTTCCCCCTCCCTCTCTCCCTCCCTCTCTTCTTCCCTTCCTCCCTCTCTTCCTCCCTCCCTCTCTCCCTCCCTCTCTTCTTCCCCCTCCCTCTCTCCCTCCTTCTCTTCCTCCCTCCCTCTCTTCCTCCCTCTCTCCCTCCCTCTCTTCTTCCCCCTCCCTCTCTCCCTCCATCTCTTCCTCCCTCCCTCTCTCCCTCCCTCCCTCCCTCCCTCCCTCTCTTCTTCCCCCTCCCTCTCTTCCTCCCTCTCTTCTTCCCTCCCTCCCTCCCTTCATTCCTTCCTTCCTTGCTTCCCATGTGATGTATGCACGTGTGTCTCCAGGCATGCATGCAGGTACATGAATCTGTGGGGACTAGAAGGTGATATCAGGGATCCCTCTCCACTGTTCTGTGCTGTCCCCCCCCCCCCTCCTTTTTGAGCCAGTCTTTCACTGAACATGAAGCTCACTGATTGGCTAGACTGACTAACTAGCAAGCACCCAGTTCAGCTTGTCTGAGCTTCTCAGTGCTAGGATTAAAGGCCTGCATTACCTCTTCAGTGCTAGGATCAAAGGCATGCAACACCTCTCCAGTTCTTCATGTGGTTGCTGAGGCTGTGACAGTCTTCACGCCTTCACAGCAAGAACTTTACCCACTGAGCCATCTCCTAGGCCCAGTGAAGTTTCCTTATAGGAACTGGTCTTGCTGACTGACTCCCACATCCTCACCTGGAAAGTGAGAATGATACTAATTCCTGCTCCATAGATTGCCACGCAGGTTCAACGAGACGAGATGGCTCACTCCAAGTGCTCAACCCCGACTGTGGTGAAGAGCAAGCTCTCTTGATGGAGGCAGCGGGTCAACCAGATGTCCCGGGGCAGCCACTGCTGGGGCTGCTGAGAGAAGCCTCCCTCAGAGAAGGAGACACGCAGCACCCACAGTTCTGAGGGGGAGCTCCTTTCAGCAGAGTGGAGCGGGGAGCAACGACACAGTTGCCTGGAACTATGCACTGGGAAATACATTCTGCTTAAGATTCACCAGGAACTGGTCTTCCCCCTTCGTGTTCCCGAGGGAAAGACGGCTCTGGATATGACAGAGTGATGCCGAAATGACTCTGATAAGCTTTCCCAGGACATCGGGGTGAGGGTGGGGTGAGGCGTGACAAAGAGTTGAGAAAGAGAGTGATGGAACGGAAGATTTGGGAAGACTGACTTCCTTGGGCAGCCCAGCTAGGGAAGGAGAGAGAGAAGCGGGTGACCCTCAGAGGGTCCCACAGCCTAGTGCTACCATGGGAGCTGGGCTGGGCCCTGGTGGCAGCGCCTTGAAGTGAGACAAAAACTCTGGCAGATCTCTCTCAGCTCTATATGTATGTATTTTTTCACTTTATTTATTCTAGAAAAATATTCTTAAGATACATACAGAAATTTAAAAAATTCAAAAGGTATCATTCAGGGAACTTGCACAACCCACACATGTGGTTGCCTCCTAGGTCAAGAAATAGACTGTAGCTGCAACTCAGAAGCACTTCCTGTTACCCCATCGTGAGCCCCACCCACGTCCCGAGTGGCAACCACAAGCCCATGTTCTAGCAACAGGATAAACATTGCCTTTCTTCATCTACATGGAATTACATAGCACGTCTTCCTTACACAGTGTCTGGCTTCCTTCGCTCGAAACGTTTTTGTGAAACTCACACATTGATTGTGTACAGGATTATTTCATCCATTCTCATTCTTATCCTTCAATGCTCGTGTGTCTGCACCAACTTTTCTATACAATTTAAAGACGTTTGAGGGTTGACATATATTTTATGCATTCAAGTGAATACAGAAGGCATTCATCAAGTCAGAGCACTTAGCATTTCCTCCTCACTGTTTCTTACGGTTGGGTCCTTTGAACTCTCTACCTCTAGTTCTTTATAAACATAGAATAAGTAACAGGTTAGTGTGAATCTCTGTGTCGTGGAACGCCAGAACCTACCGGTTTCACCAACTGTGCTCTGGCCCTCGTAATCTACCTCCTCTGTCTTCTCCTGCCTTCTAATTCATGTTTCTATGAAGTAAATACCAAGAAGTTACCTTTCTTGGCACTTAGGGCACACTCACAGAGCCAGTTTTAACAGTGAAGCGGTTGTGCTGGTTTACACGCCCACACAGATTGTGCCCACACTGGTTTGACCACATTTCTTTGCCTCATTGCCATAGCTGGTGTTAAAAGAGTTCTTAGGTGTCACATCAGTTATGTGGTAGGAGGTTCAGCCTCTGGTGATGCCCAAGTGTGGTTGTGGAAGTCAGGGGTCTGACCCATTGTTTTTATGGTCTCCCAATGAGAAGTGATTTCCCAAGAGGCCACAGCACAGATGAAGAAGGAAGGGGAAGAAAGAAGCTTCTATTTATGTGAATTAAAACAAAACAGTTTTAGAGCTGGGGTGGTGGCGCACACCTTTAATCCCAGTACCTGGGAAGCAGAGGCAGCAGATCTCTGTGAGTTCAAGGCCAGCCTGGTGTACAGAATGAGTTCCAGGACAGCCAGGGTTATGTAGAGGGACCCAGTCTCAAAAACCAAATCAGTCAAACAGACATCTCCCAAACCCAAAACCAAACCAAAAGAGAGCAGCTTTATTGCAATATAATGCACACAGTACATAATTCACAAACTTATTGTGCACAATTCAGTGAGTTTGAATGTGATTGTGAATATGTACAACCATCAGAACTGCCAAGTTTTAGAGACTTTTTTCCCATTAAAAGGAAACCCTTTATCCTTAACTATTTATCCTATCAGCTAGGATCTCTTGCTAGCCCTAAGCAACAAGCAATGTTTCTTCCTATGGAGTCCCTTGTTCTGGACTTTCATGGAAATGGAGTTACACTTTATATGATCTTTTATGACTGTTTCTTTCAGTTAGCATTGACGTTTTCAGGATTGCTTCACCTACAATATGTGGAATATATAGGTACTTCGTTCCATTTTATGGCCAACAGTATTATTTAAATATGCCAAATTCTGCTTCCTCATTCACTGATGGACTTTAATCACTTCACAGTGTCACCCTCTTCAGTGTTTCATGACATAACTGCATATTAGTATATAACCTAATAGGCAAATATGAAAGGTTTCTCATGGGTGCCTTATAACTACACACACACACACACACACACACACACACACACACACACACACACACTCATATACAGGCTGCACAGACATAAATCTCAGGAAGACTTTCCTGACCGAGTTAGTGCTCAGTGAGGTTGAAGGTGCCTGTGTAGGAACTAACTCACTTTCCTGACGTGTCTTCTTGAAGGATCTAGCACCCAAATCCAGCTGCTTCCTCTGGGACACCCTTTCTGTTGTGCACATACCTGACAGATGCTTGGGGCCAGCCCAGCCTCCTGCAGGAACAGCCTTAGCTAGGGCTCTTGGTGGCAGAACTCACTCTGGCATGGGGTTCTCCATGGAGGTGCGTCCCCTCCCCCATGGACAAGTGGTGTAATCTGGAGACATTTCTGATGATTGCTCTGGGCATCAGGGATGTTGTTAAAGATATTATGGTGCATAGGACAGTCCTCTGCAACAAAGACTTATCCAGATCCAACATTAATAGTGTCCACCTAGTATAAGAAGAAAAGGGGGCTTACCAGGAGACACCAGGCAAGACCTGGGATGGCAAGAACACACACACACACACACACACACACACACACACACACCTTATATTTATATGTAGTACTAGTGTATAGCATGTTTTTGCATCTCTCTGAGATGGAGTCTATTCTCTTTTTACAAAACAGTTATCTATTTCTCTAGGAAAGCAGAAGATAATGATGTCTTTGGGCACAAACCTGCCTGGGTCCTCATGGCCCAGGTGGGTGGAAGACACCCACAGGTTCTCCTAGGTCATCATGTCCTGGGGTAGTTGAAGACATGCCTAGGTCCATGGCCGTACAGCAGACAGCGTCTGTGTTGATATCCATGGCTTCAGCTACCACTGAAGGCTGAGCAGATGCCCAGGGTCTGGACAGACAGCTGAGTCCATGTTGGTTTACAGGAACCATGCTGCCTCCAAGGCCAGGCTGATCCGAGTGGCCTGTGTTACCACCTGGGGCCATGATGATGTCCAGGCCCCAGCTGTGCTGAAGGCCATGTCTGAGTCCATGGCTCCACCACAGCCAGAATCTGTGTTGATCTCTGTGGTTCCCGTTACCACTGAAGGCCACGCAGATGCCCAGGGTTTGGGCTGCCATCTGGAGCCATGCCAATCTGAATGGCCTGCACTGCCACCTGGGTCCATGTTATGACATTTGGGCCCAGACTGCTGCTGAGAACCATGACTGGGTCTGTGGTCCTACCACAGCCAGGATCTGTGCTGATGTCTGTGGTCCCTGTTGCCACCAAAGGCCACATGGATGCCCAGGGACTGGGCCACCACCTATGGCCATATTGGTGTCTGAGGGCCATGCTGCTGCTGGGGCATGCCAATCTAAGCAGCTTGTGCTGCGACCAGGGGCCACGGTGTCATCCAGGGCCGAGCTGTGCCAAGAACCATATCTGGTTCTGTGGCTCTCTACCAAGCTGGGTCTGAGTTTATGTTCTGTGGCTCCTGTCACCACCTAAGGCTGTGAGGATAACCAGGGTCTGGTCTGCCAGCTGAGACCGTGTTGGTGTCTGAGGGCCAGGCTGCTGCTTGGGCCAGGCTAATCTGGGTGGTCTGTGCTGCCACCTGGGGCCATGATGATGTCTGGGCCCACGCTACTCTGGAGGACCATGTCTGGGTCTTTGATCCTACTGCAGCCAGGGTCTGTGTTGATCTCCAAGGCTCCCATTACCACCAAAGGCTGTGTAGATGCCTGGGGTCAGGTTAGCCACCTGAGGCCATATTGGTATCCAAGGGCCATGCTGCAACTGGGGCCATATTGATCCGGGTGGCCTGCGCTGTCACTTGGGGCCATGATGATGTCCCGGTCTGAGCCACAGCTACAGCAGAGGGTCATGTCTGGGTCTGTGGTCCTGCTGAAGCTGGGGTCTGTGTTGGTTTCCATGGCCCATGTTATCACGGGGGGGGGGGGGGGGGGGGGAGGGGGAGGGGGGGCATAGGAACCATGAGTGTTGAAATTTGAGGGTCATGTTGAGCCAGCCCTTTTTGGCCTTGGGAGAGCTGGTTGCTGCCCCTTGTTGGCCACTGCAGCAGAAGAGCTGGTCCACCCCTTACCTGAAGGGGGTGGTCCTAGTGGCCCAGACTGACCAAATCAGCTACCACCCAGGCCCACATCCATGGCTTTGAGTTAGCTCACTCCAACATCTATCCCATCAATGACCTGCCAGACTCTGTAAAGGGACTGTTTAAGTGAAACCATAGCTGCAGGATCTCCATGACTTGGGACAACAGCAGGATATCCTAGAGGAGTTTTGGTGAAGGTCCAGTATTGATGGCGTGCCAGAAACCAGAGGCCTTGAACCTGACCAACAACTCATTACACAATGAACATTTGCAAGTAAAGATGTTTAGACAAAAGGGTCAACTGTGTGACACGCCGCGGCTCCCAAGGCCACTGGGACAGTGAAGAGCTGATGGAGAGGAGGAAAAGATGGAGCAGTGAAGGTTTTTTGTTTGTTTGGTTGATTTTGTCTTTAATATTTTTATATTTTTTTTGGGGGGGGATGTTACAGAGGTGAAGGGCAGATATGGAGGGACTGGGAAATGTGCAGGATTGGGGTGCATGGTGTGAAATTCCCAATGAATCAATAACAAGTTATGTTTACAAATCACCATCTTTTGTTCACATGGTCATCACAGACACCTACGGATCACAATTCCCAAAGAGAGAGGTGTATCACTCAGCTTGAAGGAACTGTCCGCCTCTCACTATCCATTGTACTGAGTGGCAACATCACTGCTGCTTATCGTTGCTGGATCCTGTTTCTGAGGACCACGGGGATAATGCCCAGAGAGATGGATGCCCAGGTTGAAAGCGCTCTCTCACTGCACCTATCAGGCTTCCTGGAAATCTCTTGCTGTGTGTTTGTGTTATCTACCAGACCTTGAACCCCACTGGGTTCCAGGATCGAGAAAACCATCTGATAATGCAGAACTCAACAAAGTGCTCCCCTCCCCGCCCCCAAGGAATTTGCTTTCACACAGTAATGATAATGGAAGCCTCACTTTACAGACCTCTCAATAAAACCCAACCAAACAGACCAAACAGATCAAACAGAGCAAGTGTTTCCAAAACAGTAAGGAGTGTGCCCTCACTGCCTCCAGCCACCACCAGTGAGCATCTGAGGCACTTCCTGGGATTATTGAAAGGAGAAAGACAAGACCTGAGAAGTGCTTGCTGGATATTACTGAGAGAAACACTTTCCTTCTAAAGCAGCCATCTCTACATGTGAAAATGCTGGTGAGAAACTTCTCTATGGAAGACATTTAAAGCTCTGCGTGGGACCCATCTACATTCTAGAACCAGAACTTCTTTGCAAACAAAGCCAAACCCAGGTCAGTGGAGACGGAGCTGCTGTGCTGGGAGGCTTCCAATGACGACGCACACAGCGCTGGCCTGGGCTGCTTTTGCTGGGCTCAGCTTTAGTCTCTGAAACCTCTTGTATGAAAGTCCACCGTGGTGAGGACAGAGTTCCACAGAGGCTAAAAGCAAAAGTGACACGAATTTACTGGGATGGGCAGAATTACAGCCCTTCCCCCAAAACTCATGTTGGACTTAAAACACCCCCACACCCCGTACCTTACCAGGAGCTTGGAATATGACTGCATTTGGAGACAGTGGATTTAAAGATTAGTTCAAGTTAAAAGGAGACCATTAGGTGGTCCTAACACAATTGGACCCATGTCCTTCTAAAAAAAGTGGTTCCGGTTCACAAAGGACACCAGGAACACAGAACACAGCAGCGGGAAGGCCACGTGGGTATGGGGAGACAGTGGCTGTCTGCAGAGGCAGAGGAAAGGCCTCAGAGCAAACTGCCTGACCCAGACTTGGTCATCTAGTGTCTGCTGCCCCCACCTCCGACTCCCTCCTGCTTGGATGTCTTGTTCCCAATGCCCCCCAAACTAATGTGGCTATTTCCTTTGGTACCTTCCCACCTTCTTTTCCAGTAAGAAGACTTTTTATTTCTTTTATTATGGTTCTTAGACATACCTGTTGAAACTAGCAACAGGGAGGTAAAGAAAACTTAACAGCTTTACAAGACAGTCCCAGGAGAAGGCCTGAAGAACTGAGGAACGTGCCTCAGAATTTTGCCTACCTGTTTTTCCAGCACAAGATTTCCCCCAGTTCATCTCCAAATGCTGTTCTCTTTCCAGGCAGCGGCCTCCGCACTAAGCCTCCGGCAGTGTTTGGAGTCTGCTCTGGGACCCTCAAGGGCCTTCCAACATGGAACTCAACATTATGGTCTTCCTGGAAGAGTACACAGACTGTAACCACGGCTGTCATTCACACTGTGCCAAGGATTGTAATCAGTGTCTATTGCTGTGAAGAGACACCATGACCACAGCAACTCTTATAAGAGAAAGCATTTAACTGGGGCTTGCTTACGTTCAGAGGTTTAGCCCAGTATTATGGCGGGAAGCACGGTGGAACACAGGCAGACATGGTGCAGGAGAGGTAGCTGAGAGTTCTACATCCGGATCCACAAGCAGCAGCAAGAGAGAGTCACTGGGCCTGGCTTGAGCATTTGAAACCCCAAAGCCCACTCCCAGTGACACACTTCCTCCAACAAGACAACACCCACTCCAACAAAGCCACACCTCCCAATCCCTAGCATTCAGATGGATGAGCCTATGAGGCCATTCCTGTTCAAGCCACCACACCAAGGTTCCCAGCCTTTATGGAGAGGGGGTTGTAAACTCCCATGATGTTGGCGGTTCTCCCACTAAGAGCCTTTTGTTTAGACCTAATGCTAAGAACAAAAGGGTGAAAGATTTACAACTGCACACAAAAATGTGAGTGATTACAAATAACACCGCAGAGCGAAAGAAGAAAAACTGAGTGGTGTGTTCTGTATGATTGCAGTCATATAAAGTAAAACACAGGCAACACTCCCATTTTACAGGGTTGGAGGCAGAATAACTGCATTAGGTCCCTGTAGGTGCCGGAACACATTACCGCACACTGGGTGACTTCAGACAATAGCTGTTTCTTCTCTTACAGACCTGGAAGCTAGAAGCTCATTGGCAATCAATTAGTCTTCAGGTCCCTGAAGACTCTAGGGGAGGTGTTTTCTTGCCTCTCTGGCCTTCTGGTAGCTGCCTGCAATCATTGCTGTCCCTAAATACTTCACACACCACCTGATCATATCTGTGTGTCTCTCTTGGTCTTCATGGGGTTGGGGTTGGGGACTACTTCCTGTGTGCTGTCTTTCTTTCCTGTGTTTATGAGGCTATCAGATATTGGATTAGAGTCTACCCATATCCAGTATGACCTTGTGTCAATTTGATTGAGCGGAAAAAACCACATCCTAGTTCCAAACAAGGTCACGTTCACTCACAGGTACCAAGTGTTAGGACATGAGCATGTCATTTGTGCCCACTACAAATGGCTGCCCTTTTAGGGAAAGATTTTGGAATGCATGAGGAGCATTCAGGAGTCAAATGGTCTCCTGCTTCTGGACCCGGATACTAATACTGTGGTAATTTCAACTTATGAAATTTGTCCTCCAACTCACTCATGGCGTGTGGTGTGCATTAGCCTCTGTGCTACGCTTTGAGAAAAACTCAAGCTGCCTTTGTTTAGAATTTATACTCATTTACTCCTTTGATTTATGTTTCCCTAAAATATTATAGAGAAGCAAATCTATCAGTGTCTCAAAATAAGGGAAAAGGAGACTGTAATTAGATACATCACCAGGAGCTGGGGTTTCTCCCCTGAATTTGTGATGGAGAAACTGTAAGTGAAAGTAATAATGTGTTCAATGTTTCATACATCTATTTCCCAGAAGCATCCACGCACATTTGATATTTGGATGACTATGTCTCAGGCATTATATGTTTGTTTGTGGATTCTGTTTGCCTGATGTAGAGATTCCCAGGCATCCTGGAGCTGTTCCATGGCCCTTGTGTAGTCACAGGTTGGGGATCCCTTTGCTACAGCCCTCTAGGGGTTAATACATAGTGGAGAAGAACACAGAATTGGGGTTCAGGCCAAGCTGGAATCATAGACATTGAAATTTTCTTTGTTATATGAATTTCTGCTCGGTTTCTTTGCCTGTGAAATTGAATGATGTGACAGATTCTAATTCATAGAATTTGTGAGAAATATAAAACACGTAGAAATGGCAGGTTTCAGTCAGACAGTATTCGGGACAGATTATATAAGTGTTAGCTACTATTATTATTGCTACTGTTCTGCTTATCATTAGATTCTTCAAGTCTGTGATTGTTGCCAGAGTGATGGTCAAGGCTGATCATGTCCTGATTCTGATTGGGGCAGGTGGGTGTCAGGATACAGGTGACTGGGGCAATCTTACCTGCAAAGCAATGCTTCATTGTTGCTGCTGTTTTTTTCCTGGAAAGATGTTCTGCAGATTGTGGTGTGTCTCCTGTAAAACATCAGAACCACAAAGCATCATATTGAGGCCCCCAGGGTCACAAAGACTTCCAAGGTAGAGCCATGATCGGCACCATGATGAGCAGAGAACTTCAAGAATCACCTCCCATGAACTGAAGACATGAAATTCCTTATCAATACAAGCAAAGGATATGCTACTTCTTCTCACCCATGCAGCCCAGCTTGGCTTTTCATCCTGCAGGACTCAGTCTTTCACAGGAAATAAACGGAAATGCTGTACACCGCTGCTGTGGTTGCTTTTCACTTGTATTATTTATTTCATGTGTTGGAGTGGTTTTGTCTGTGCACCATGTGTGTGCAGTCCTGCAGAAGTCAGAAGAGGGCATTCGGTCCCCTGGAACAGTAATCATAGTTATGAACTGCCATGTGATTGCTGGGAATTGAACCCAGGTCCTCTGGAAGAGCAGCTAGTGTTCTTCTTAACTGGAGATCTGTGTCTCCAGCCCTGCACACCTCTTTCCTAAGGTCAGTCAGACCAATCTGAGAGGATGCCCAAGTGCTGAGAAGGTCCCATTACACCATGAATAGCAGCTATTTATGTGAGTGGCAGGTCTGCTCTGAACCTCTGCCTTAGTCCATTTTCTGTTGCTGTAACAAAATGTAATAGATGAAATACTTATAAAGAACAGAAGTTTATTTAGCTCACACTTCTTGGAAGACCAAGAGCATGGTGCTGGCATCCGGTAAGGGCTTTCCTTCTGCATTATAATAGGAGAAGATGTCTCACGGTGAGAAGACTGATGTTCCAGCTCTAGTCTCTCTTCTTCCAATGAAGCCACTAATGCCATCGTGGGGGTACATTTTCATGGCTCCATATAACCCCAAGTATCTCCTAAATACCCTATCTTGAGACATCACTAATGCATGAATTAGGGGTTAAATTTATAATACATGAACTTTTGAAGGCCACAGATTCCACAAGAACCAACTGAGGAGGGTGAAGTTTGGGTCAACATCTTCTGTGATCTTGTATCTGCCCAGGAAACTCAGTTTATTGTTTGCATTGTTCTCAAAACATCCCAAGACCTAAGACAGGGAAGTATCTGACCTCTACAACTTTTCTGCACCTTTAAAAGCTTGGCTTCCCTTGTTCGTGTAGTGAAATGATGGTTGATAGGGTTTGCTCTTATCAGAACAGAGTGCTCACAATACTCCCTTGATATCCATATCAGTGATATCCATTCTATTGTTCCACTTCTCATGACTATATTTATTAAATTTTATATCTGTTGATATATAATAGGTGGGTTATAGATAAATGGATAAGTAGATGAATGGATAGATAGATATTGAGGATAAATAAATGATGGATTAATAGATGATGGATAGATAGATCATGGATGGATATATGAGTATCCAGTTTTGCTGGGGGAAAATTGATTAATATAATAGCCATTGTGGGTGTGAAGGTGTCATTCATATCTTCGTATGTATTATAAATAAATGCATTGTGTACAGAATGCACACTAAACTGTGGTTGAGCCTTGCTGCATGCCAGGCCTTGCTCTACATCTGCCACTTACATTAGCTCATGTGGTGCACACAACAACCACACAAAGCAGGAATGGTTAGGACCTCTGGTTTGCAGATGAGAAAATCAGCACGAAAAGGTTAAGAAGTCCTTGCCCAAAGTCATGCATCTGCTCTGTGATAATTTGAAGTCAGCAGTCTGCTTACAGAATCCTCGTTTTTGCCAATGATGTTCAGCTACCTTCTGTTCTGATGGCCTCACCTCATCCCAGCTATTTGGTGGGTTCATGCCGTGGATTTTCCCTGTGGTGACATGGTACTTTTCATTTTCATCCATGGCTCCAGGCTCCTTACTCCCATACCCTTTTGAATCCCTTAAATGGCCAGAGTCACTGGGCGGACTTCGAGCCTCAGAAGCAGGCTTCAAGAGGCAGTGTCCCTCAGTGACCCACTTTCCTTTCCTAGTTCATTTTTCTCCCCAAGGCAGGACACAGAAGCCAGAATGTCTTGTCCCCAAGATTGACCACAGAAACTAAAATCCTCTACTGTGGATATTGCTCTGTATGCTGTGAATGTGTTGCTCTGATTGGTTAATAAATAAAGTGCTGATTGGCCAGTAGCCAGGTAGGAAGTATAGGAGGGACAAGTAGAGAAGAGAATGCTGGGAAGAGGAAGGCTGAGAGGAGTCACCAGCCAAACGCAGAGGAAGCAAGATGTGAAGGCAGAACTGAGAAAAGGTACCAAGCCATGTGGCTAAACATAAATAAGAATTATGGGTTAGTTTAGATGTAAGAGCTAGTCAGTGGTAGGCCTGAGCTAATGGCTGAACAGTTTTAATTAATATAAGCTTCTGAGTGATTATTTTATAAGTGACTGTGGGGTCTGTGGGGCTAGACAGGACCAGAGAAAACTCCAGCTGCGATCCTTTCCATCTTTCTTACTCTTCTTGAAGAGGAGCCGCCACAAGGAAACTCTTTGAACCTGGACATACAGCTCAGATGGTACTGCACTTGCCTAGCAAGCATGAGAACCCACATAAAAATGTTGGGCAAGTGGTGCATGCTTGTAATTCCTGTGCTGGGGATGGCGAGGTGGGGGACCTCTGGGACCTGCTAGCCAGTCAGTCTAGTGTAACTGGTGACCTCCAGGCCAATGAGAGTCCTTGTCTCAAAGGAGGTGAACTGCACTTAAGGACACCCTGAGGTTGCCTTCTTTGGATTTGATTTAACTATTCCAATTAGTAACTCACAATGGTGTTGGTTACCTGCACTGGGCCCACACAAGATCATCCCTATCAACAAGAAAGGGGAGGGTCTCATGGGGTCTCACCCGTTACGTCTGAACTGTCGGCTAAAGATAGACTCAGAGAAATGGGAGCCACTCTCTTTAGTTGCCCGAAGACTGCTGATCCCATCAGGCTCCAACAGATAACCATGGCCACAAACAGCCCTGGTTCACCTCAGTGGGTCACAAAAAAGACAGGTAAACGTGTGTGAGACAGAAGTACTGGCAGGTGATAGGACGGTATGGAGTAAAAGTGGTTAGTGTGTATTTTGTACATGAGAGAAATTGTCTATAAATTTTAATTAATCAAAACATTAAAAATAAGAGACATTCTCTAATGACTACTTCCCTATTACAGAAGGGGTCCTGGTCTGTGCTAATGAGGAAGGAATGGGGCACCGAAGAGCGAAGAAGGATCCAGAAGATCCTTGCTAGGTTTAATCACTGGGTGGATCAGCATTTGAGGCGATCCTTTCATGGCCCAGTTGCCCATGTTTCGACCACGGATGTGCTGTAGTGTGTCCTGACACATTGGGCTCAGGAGCTCCTAGACACTGAGCGTGTGGAGGCTTGCAGGAAGGCAAGGACCCAGCCATATGCCAAGAGGGTGGCGGTGCCAGCTCTCCAGCTCTATGGACACACATATTCAAGCACTCGGGACTCTTGCAGACCTCACCCTACAGAGCCTCTATCCGGATGCTTGTTTGTGTCTTTAAAAATATCATTTCTATTCAACAAGTAAATGTAAATGTAAAATTTATAGACAATTTCTCCCATGTACAAAATGTAGTAAATGTAGCTACAGCATTTCCCTGAGTTCTGTGAGCTCCTTGACCAGGCAAATTAATTGAGCCTCAATTCCTAGCTGGTCATTCAGAAGTTAAGCAGGCCATGTCTTGTGGGTGGGGTTGACGTGAGGACAGTCTTGGGGACTGAGCCCTCAGCATGTGGGATCTGACACTGTCTCAGGTAGCTAGCTCCTGACCTGAGGTCACTGTGAGGACAGGCAGCCAGTGCCTGCTGCAGAGCGGCTCACTGCCGTGGAGAAATCTCTACAGCTTTCCAGGTCACGGAAGTCTAGGCTTTATTTTTCCCAGCACACCTTTGCATCATCTCCTGTTCCTAAGAGTCGTTCTT